>NC_045602.1:3013214-3322714 GCF_009762305.2 Zalophus californianus
AATTGTGTTTATTTAGTAAAGAATATTCCCATTCAAGTATTTGGAGGGGGAGTATCTTGATATATGCAACTTACTTCTAAATGGTTCAGCATAAACACACGTGCGTCGTTGGGTGTAGTGTGTGTATTTGGCAAAATGCTAAGCATCGTCAAAGGTAGGCTGTGGGTTTGCTAGGGCACAGAGTAGTGTTTTTTTCATCTTGTTATATGTTTGACATTTTAAAAAATTGGAGAAAAATGTCTTTTCCCACTCTGTGGCTTTTAATTTTGCTACCCATTGATGAACAGTATCAACTTCTCATTATCAGTATAATTGAATTTACTCATTTTATTTATAGATAGTGCATTTTAAAATCTTGTTTAAGACATCCTTCCTTCCTTCAGGGTGCCTGGGTGGCTCAGTTGGTTAAGCATCTCCCTTCGGCTTAGGTCATGATTTCAGGGTCCTGGGATTAAGCCCTGAGTCACGCTCCCTGCTCAGTGGGGAGTCTGCTTCTCCCTCTGCCTGCCACTCCCCCTGCTTGTGCTCTCTCAGTCTCTCTCCCAAATAAATAAATAAAAATCTTAAAAAAAAGTCATCCTTTCTTCCCTCAATTCATGAAATTATTCTTTATAATCTTCTAAAATATTCATAGTTTTTTCTTTTATGTTTCTTCTAATTTTTGGACATTGATTTTCTGTGTGTCTGAAGAAGGTACATTTTTTCCAGTATCGTGTTTAAAATTGATTTCTTCTTCATGGAGTGCCAACCTCACTGTCTCAGTTGTGAAGTGCCCATAGGTGTGCAGGACTGTGTTCCGTTTCATCATTCTGTCTGTCCATCTCTGCACCAATACTATAGAGGCTTTGTTATTAAAACTTAATGATGAGTCTGGAGACCGGCTCTTGATTTTTCTCCCTCCCCTCCACTTTCATGCCCCCGTTCTCCTCTCTCTGGAGAGTCCTGATTCCGTTGCGATGTGCACCCCTCTGAACATCCCAGAGTCACTGGGCGGAGGCCACACAAATTTTTCATGTGCGGGACTCACAAGAAAAAGAGACATGGCTACAATAGTTTTCTTTGCATTTTTAAAGATCTTTGAGATCTTAATAAACTTTTACAATATTCTCCATGGAGGTCTTAAGTAACTCTGGTTACATTTGTCCCGAGGAATTTTATTTTTTATTTTATTTCCTAAGGTAATTTCTTCAAATTTTTAATTTGCACCTCTTCCAGGTACATAATAAGATGTCTACATATCAGTTTAATGTCAAGAAAACTGGATATATTTACTGATTAGTTCTTATACAATTACTGGTGACGCTTTTGTATTTTTTGTGCACATTTTATTTTTACAAATAATGAAAATTTTGTTTCTCTTTTTTCAATGCTCATATTTATACTTTCTTTCCTGATCTTGCTGTGTTTTAGGTGTCCTTGGCAAAGGTGACTATACACACTGGCAGTGTTTGACTATTAAAAATATTTTTCGGAAATTATCTCTATCCAACCAAGAACATTGCCTTCTCTCCCCAGTTTTGCAAGAGTTTTTTTTCTTTTCAGATTTTATTTATTTATTTGAGAGAGAGAGCACAAGCAGGGGGAGCTCCAGGCAAAGGGAGAAGCAGGCTCCCCACTAAGCTCCGTCCCAGGGTCCTGGGATCATAACCTGAGCCAAAGGCAGACGCTTAACCAACTGAGCCACCCAGGTGCTCCAAGAGTTTTTTAAATAAAATATTATAAATGGATCTTGAATTTTGCAATTTTTTCTTTATCTAATGATATCTATGTTTGCCTCTGTTGATATGGTGGGAGATTGTAAATGGCTATGTAATGTTACATTACTTTTCAATTGCTAAGATGAACATAATTTGGTCATGCTATATTACTGTTTTTCTATATTCTGGATTTAGTTAGCATTTTCTTTAGCATTGTTGCATCAATATATATGTTAATTTATCCTTTGATTTTACTTTCTCATATTGTCCTTAAATAATTTTGATATCATTGTTACCCTAACTGCATAAAATCAAGATTTTTTTCTTCATTTTTCTTATTATCTCAAATATCTTGTGTAAATTGGAGTGATTTCTTCCCTGACAGTTCAAGAGAACTCGTGGATGGAATGAACTATCTGAGCCTGGAAGTCATCTTTAGGAGGGCAGGTTTTGACTTCTGATTCAGTTTTGTTAATTTTCATAGGATTTTCTATTTCTTTCTTGAACCAGTTTTGATTGTTATATTTTCCAAGAAATTTGTCAACTTCATTAAAAATTTTAATTACTAGCATAAACTGTCCATAATAATTTCTTATTATCTTTGTAGTGTCTATAGCATCAGAAGGGACACCCTTCTCTCTCTTTTATTTTTTATAACTTCTGATATTTGAAATTTGGGTCTCTACTTCCTTTAAATTTTAAAAATTATTTTATTACAGTGTAGTAAATTTATTAGATCCAGCTTCTATGTTGAATGTGATTTCTATTTTTATCAGTTTCTACATTTACCATTTTTTTCTTCCTTCTATTTTATTTTGGTTTCTCTTTGAAGATTTATTAACTTCTGGAGATGGATGCTTGACTCACTAATTTCACCAACATAGCTAATATGTATTTATTATTAATATATTTATTATGAAATAAATAGGCAAAGAAGTTTAGATTTGGCTTTTTCATATCTTCTATATTTGTATTAATTTTTGTGGTTTGATTATTCTATCAATTCCTGAGAGATATGTTTTAAAAATCCCTCACTATTTCTCCCTGTATTTCTGACAACTTACTTTTAAATATATAATTAACAGTTCTGTTTTTAGGTACCTAAAAATTTGAAGCTATTAAAAAGAACAGGAGGTAGTACCGTCTGCCAGGGACCTACTCAATACAGACATTAGTACGATGTTGGACCTAGAGTTCAGAATCATGACTTTAAAGATACTAGCTGGGCTTGAAAAAACCGTGGAAGTTATTAGAGAAACCCTTTCTGGAGAAATAAAAGAAATAAAATCTAACCAAATCAAAATCAAAAACACTATTAATGAGGTGCAATCAAAAATGGGGGCACTAACTGCTAGGATAAATGAGGCAGAAGAGAGAATCAGCGATATAGAAGACCAAATGATGGAAAATAAAGAGGCTGAGAAAAAGAAAGATAAACAACTACAGGACCACGAGGGCAGAACTGGAGATATGTGATATGATAAGATGAAACAACATTAGAATAATTGGGATCCCAGAAGAAGAAGAAAGAGAGAGAGGGGCAGAAGGTATATTGGAGCAAATAATAGCAGACAACTTCCCTAATGTGGGGAAGGAAACAGGCATCAAAATCCCGGAGGCACAGAGAACCCTCTCAAAATCCATAAAAATAGGTCAACACCGCGACATCTAATAGTAAAACTTACGAGTCTCAGAGACAAAGAGAAAATCCTGAAAGCAGCTCGGGAGAAGAGATATGTAACCTACAATGGTAGAAACATTAGATTGGCAACAGACCTATCCACAGAGACCTGGCAGGCCAGAAAGGACTGGCATGATATTTTCAGAGCACTAAATGAGAAAAATATGCAGCCAAGAATACTATATCTAGCTAGACTCTCATTGAAAATTGAAGGAGAGATAAAAATCTTGCAGGACAAAAAAAACTAAAGGAATTTCCAAACACGAAACCAGCCCTACAAGAAATTTTGAAAGGGGTCCTCTAAGCAAAGAGAGAGGCTAAAAGCAGCACAGATCAGAAAGGAACACAGACACCATACAGTCACAGTCACCTTACAGGCAATACAATGGCACTAAATTCATACCTTTCCATAGTTACCCTGAATGTAAATGGGCTCAATGCCCCAATCAAAAGACACAGGTTATCACATTGGATTAAAAAACAAGACCCATCAATCTGCTGTCTGCAAGAGACTCATTTTAGACCCAAAGACACCCCCAGATTGAAAGTGAGGGGGTGGAAAACCATTTACCATGTTAATGGACACCAAAGGAAAGCTGGCATGGCAATCCTTCTATCAGACGAATTAGATTTTAAAACAAAGACTGTAAGAAGAGATGAAGAAGGACACTATATCCTACTTAAAGGGTCTATCCACCAAGAAGCTCTAACAATTGTAAATACCTATGCCCCGAACATGGGAGCAGCCAATTATATAAGGCAAGTAATAACAAAAGCAAAGAAACACATTGACAACAATACAATAATGGTGGGGGACTTTAACACTCCCCTGACTGAAATGGACAGATCATTTAAGCAAAAGATCAGCAAGGAAATAAAGACTTTAAATGAAACACTGGACCAAATGGACTTCACAGACTTCACAGAACATTCCATCCCAAAGCAAAGGAATACACATTCTTCTCTAGTGCCCATGGAACATTCTCCAAAATTGATCACATCCTAGGTCACAAATCAGGTCTCAACCACTACCAAAAGATTGGGATCATTCCCTGCATATTTTCAGACCACAATGCTTTGAAACTAGAACTCAATCACAAGAGGAAAGTCAGAAAGAACTCAAAGACATGGAGGCTAAAGAGCATCGTACTAAAGAATGAATGGGTCAACCAGGAAATTAAGGAAGAATTAAAAAAAATTCATGGAAACCAATGAAAATGAAAACACAACTGTTCAAAATCTTTGGGATACAGCAAAGGCAGTCCTGACAGGAAAGTATACAGCAATACAAACCTTTCTCAAGAAACAAGAAAGATCTCAAATACACACCCTAACCCTACACCTAAAGGAGCTGGAGAAAGAACAGCAAATAAAGCCTAAACCCTGCAGGAGAAGAGAAATAATAAAGATCAGAGCAGAAATCAATGAAATAGAAACCAAAAGAACAGTAGAACAGATCAATGAAACTAGGAGCTTGTTCTTTGAAAGAATTAACAAGATTGATAAACCCCTGGCCAGACTTATGAAAAAGAAAAGAGAAATGACCCAAATCAACGAAATCATGAATGAAAGAGGAGAGATTACAACCAACACCAAAGAAATCCAAACAATTATAAGAACATATTATGAGCAACTCTATGCCAGCAAATTAGATAACCTGGAAGAAATGGGTGCATTCCTAGAGATGTATCAACTACCAAGATTGAACCAGGAAGAAATAAAAAACCTGAACAGACCTATAACCACTAAGGAAATTGAAGCAGTCATCAAAATCTCCCAACAAACAAAAGCCCAGGGCCAGATGGCTTCCCAGGGGAATTCTATCAAACATTTAAAGAAGAATTACTACCTATTCTCCTGAAACTGTTCCAAAAAACAGAAATGGAAGGAAAACGTCCAAACTCATTTTATGAGGCCAACATTACCTTGATTCCCAAACCAGACAAAGACCCCATCAAAAAGGAGAATTACAGACCAATATCCTTGATGAACATGGATGCAAAAATTCTCACCAAAATACTAGCCAATAGAATCCAACAGTACATTAAAAGGATTATTCACCATGACCAAGTGGGACTTATCCCTGGGCTGCAAGGTTGGTTCCACATCCGCAAATCAATCAACGTGATACAATACATTAACAAAGAAAGAACAAGAATCATATGATCCTCTCAAGAGATGCAGAAAAAACACTGACAAAGTACAGCATCCTTTCTTGATCAAAACTCTTCAGAGTATAGGGATAGAGGGTACATACCTCAATAGCATAAAAGCCATCTACGAAAAACCTACAGCGAATATCATTCTCAATGGGGAAAAGCTGAGAGCTTTCCCCCTAAGGTCAGGAACGCGGCAGGGATGTCCACTATCACCACTGCTATTCAACATAGTATTGGAAGTCCCAGCCACAGCAATCAGACAACAAAAAGAAATCAAAGGCATCCAAATCAGCAAAGAGGAAGTCAAACTCTCACTCTTTGCAGGTGATATGATGTTTTATGTGGAAAACCCAAAAGACTCCACCCCAAAACTGCTAGAACTCATACAGATATTCAGTAAAGTAGCAGGATATAAAATCAATGCACAGAAATCAGTGGCCTTCCTATACACCAACAACAAGACAGAAGAGAGACAAATCAAGGAGTCGATCCCATTTACAATTGCATCCAAAACCATAAGATACCTAGGAATAAATTTAACCAAAGAGGCAAAGGATCTGTACTCAGAAAACTATAAAATACTCATGAAAGAAATTGAAGAAGGCACAAAGAAATGGAAATACGTTCCATGCTCATGGATTGGAAGAACAAATATTGTGAAGATGTCAATGCTACCTAGAGCAATGTACACATTCAAAGCAATCCCCATCAAAATACCATCCACTTTTTTCAAAGAAATGGAACAAATAATCCTAAAATTTGTATGGAACCAGAAGAGACCCCGAATAGCCAGAGGAATATTGAAAAAGCAAAGCAAAGCTGGCGGCATCACAATTCCGGACTTCCAGCTCTATTACAAAGCTGTCATCATCAAGACAGTATGGTACCGGCACAAAAACAGAGACATTGATCAATGGAACAGAATGGAGAGCCCAGAAATGGACCCTCAACTCTATGGTCAACTCATCTTTGACAAAGCAGGAAAGAATATCCAATGGCAAAAAGGCAGTCTCTTCCACAAATGGTGTTGGGAAAATTGGACAGCCACATGCAGAAGAATGAAACTGGACCATTTCCTTACACCACACACAAAAAATAGACTTCAAATGGTTGAAAGACCTAAACGTGAGACAGGAGTCCATCCAAATCCTAAAGGAGAACACAGGCAGCAACCTCTTTGACCTCAGCTGCAGCAACTTCATCCTAGAAACATCACCAAAGGCAAGGGAAGCAAGGGCAAAAATGAACTAGTGGGATTTCATCAAGATAAAAAGCTTTTGCACAGCAAAAGAAACAGTCCACAAAACCAAAAACAACTGACAGAATGGGAGAAAATATTTGCAAATGACATATCAGATAAAGGGCTAGTATCCAAAATCTATAAAGAACTTATCAAACTCAACACCCAAAGAACAAATAATCCAATCAAGAAATGGGCAGAAGACATGAACAGATATTTTTCCAAAGAAGACATCCAAATGGCCAACAGACACATGAAAAAGTGCTCACCATTGCTCGGCATCAGGGAAATCCAAAGTAAAACCTCAATGAGATACCACCTCACACCAGTCAGAATGGATAAAATTAACAAGTCAGGAAACGACAGATGTTGGCGGGGATGCAGAGATAGGGGAACCCTCCTACAGTGTTGGTGGGAATGCAAGCTGGTGTAGCCACTCTGGAGAACAGTATGGAGGTTCCTCAAACAGTTGAAAATAGAGCTACCATACGATCCAGCAATCGCACACTGGGTATTTACCACAAAGATACAAATGTAGGGATCCGAAAGGGTACGTGTGCCCCAATGTTTATAGCAGCAATGTCCACAATAGCCAAACTGCGGAAAGAGCCAAGATGTCCCTCGACAGATGAATGGATAAAGAAGAGGTGGTATATATACACAATGGAATATTATGCAGCCATGGAAAGGAATGAGATCTTGCCATTTGCAACGACGTGGATGGAACTGGAGGGTGTTATGCTGAGTGTAATAAGTCAATCAGAGAAAGACAGGTATCATATGACCTCACTGATATGAGGAATTCTTAATCTCAGGAAACAGACTGATGGTTGCTGGAGTCTTGGGGGGTGGGAGGGATGGGGTGGCTGGGTGATAGACAGTGAGTAGAGTATGTGCTATGGTGAGCGCTGTGAATTGTGCAAGACTGTTGAATCACAGATCTGTACTTCTGAGACAAATAATGCAGTATATGTTAAGAATAAAAAAAGAAGAAGATAGCAGGAGGGGAAGAATGAGGGCGAGTAAGTCGGAGGGGGAGATGAACCATGAGAGACGATGGACTCTGAAAAAAAACTGAGGGTTCTAGAGGGGAGGGTGTGGGGGGATGGGTTAGCCTGGTGATGGGTGTTAAAGAGGGCACGTTCTGCGTGGAGCACTGGGTGTTATGCACAAACAATGAATCATGGAACACTACATCAAAAACTAATGATGTAATGTATGGTGATTAACATAAGAATTAAAAAATTTAAAAAAAGGACAGAAAAGGAAGAAGGAAGGACACAGAACATGGGTGGGCACTAAGTCTTCATGAAATCAAAGGACAAGCTGAAAAGTGGGAAGGAGAGAGCTGGGGATGTGAGAAGTTATTTATAAAATAATTCCACTGAGTTTAGTGTTTGTAGGTACAGCCCTTACAAATGGTGGAAATTCCAAGCATGGGTGTGGGCAATAAGCTGATCTCAGTTTACATGGCGTGAGCATGAAGGAAGTCAAGAAGTTGTGAGGGGGATTGTGGGTGGTGATTCCCATCAATGCTGAACTCATCCAGGATGATGAATGGGTAGGGGTGGAGGGCAGAATGTGAAGCAGGTTATAATGTCTCGAGTGAAACTGGTATGTGGCACTGATAGGTTGCGGCAGAGGGTGCCACTCTCCTTAATATATGCTATTCTTTACCCAGGTGGAATCATTGGTCATTACCAAAAAAATCCTCCATACTTATGTATCTCTTTGCCATTGCTCAAGGTTTCTCTGTTTGGGGAATATATATATATATATATATATATATTTTTTTTTTTTTGCAATTTTATTTTTAAAATTTCTTATTATATTTTTAAAGGTAAACACTACACCCAACCTGGGGCTTGAACTTACAACCCCGAGATCAAGAGGTGCATGCTCTACGGACTGAGCCAACCAGGCACCTCTGTTTGGGGGAATATCCTTAATTTCAGTTCCCTCTAATGAAATTCTATTGCTCCCTCAATGAAGCTTCTCCTTCCTGAAGCTCTCCTGATCTCCACCACCCCTGCTTGGGTTCTCCCACCATATTTCATAAATTTTGTTTTGGAAGGGAGAGTTTTGATTTTTGCTATATATTAAAGGGATTTATGTTAGTAGATGTTTTATCTTTTCTAATAGCGTGTTAATTCCTTGAAATGATAGATCGATCTGTCTTGTTCATCTTTGTGTCATTAATACCAATTTGCACAGAGTAAGGCCCAATGAATGTTTATGGAATTGAATGAGTGGTACAATTTCAGAGTAGGGGCTGTATCTGTTTTAATTGTGTGATTTAACCTTCATGACTTACTGTTAAATAACTTGTTGCTCCAAGAAAAAAAAAAATTGAAGCCATTATATCTCCTTAACGAATTTTCCCTCATTATTCTAAAGTTCCCCTTGTTATCTCTAGTAATAATTTGCTCTCTAAAGTCTATTTTTTCATGTCAAAATAGCCACATAAACTATATTTGTTAAGTGCTTGCTTTGTATATTTATTTGCTAATCTTGTAATTTCAATTTTTCTACATTTTATTTTTAGGTAATATTTTTGTTAATGGAATATGGCTAGATATGTATATTAATTCTGACAACCTTTTTTCTTTTTAGTGTAGCATTTTATTTGCTGATCCTTAATAATTTATTCTGCGTTAAACCAGTATTCAATTTGTGCCTCTCTTTGACCTACTTGTTCTAGGTTTTGTAAATTTCCCTTCTTTTTTTTCAATTGATAAAGAATTCATATTCTCATTTTCTCCATTTCTTGGTTTGGATGTTTATATTCTGTTTCTCTTCTGGTTAGTATTCTAGAAATCATAACACACTTACTCAACTTATGAAAGGATAAGGTTATTTAGTCTTTTCCATGCACCCTTCCATGTGAGAACTCTGGGAGCTTTGGACAGCACAGAATCGTTGGGGAGCCTCCCACATGTCCTGCTTCCTGCTCCCTGCTCTCCCCTTCTCCATCCCGCCCCCCAGCAGGTGTCCTTATCAGGAACCAGGGCCCATCCCCTCCCAGAGGCCACAGCCAGGAGAGACTCTCTCAGTGGCAGTTGGTCCGAAAATGTGTCATTGTATCCTCATTCTGGAAAGATACTCTTCCTGGGTAAAGCTCCAGATTAGCATATTTTTCTTTTTCTTTTTTTTTTTTAATTTTTTATTATTATGTTAATCACCGTACATTACATCATTAGTTTTTTTCTTTAAATTTTTTATTGTTATGTTAATCACCATACATTACACCATTAGTTTGTGATGTAGTGTTCCATGATTCATGGTTTGTGCATAACACCCAGTGCTCCACGCAGAACGTGCCCTCTTTAATACCCATCACCAGGCTAACCCATCCCCCCACCCCCCTCCCCTCTAGGACCCTCAGTTTGTTTTTCAGAGGGCATCGTCTCTCATGGTTCGTCTCCCCCTCCTACATACTCCCCTTCATTCTTCCCCTCCTGCTATCTTCTTCTTCTTTTTTTTCTTAACATATATTGCATTATTTGTTTCAGAAGTACAGATCGTGATTCATCAGTCTTGCACAATTCACAGCGCTCACCATAGCACGTACCCTCCCCAATGTCTATCACCCAGCCACCCCATCCCTGCCACCCCCCACCACTCCAGCAACCCTCCGTTTGTTTCCTGAAATTAAGAAATCCTCATATCAGTGAGGTCATATGATACATGTCTTTCTCTGATTGACTTATTTCACTCAGCATAACACACTCCAGTTCCATCCACGTCGTTGCAAAAGGCAAGATCTCATTCCTTTCGATGGCTGCATAATATTCCATTGTGTATATATACCATCTCTTCTTTATCCATTCATCTGTCGATGGACATCTTGGCTCTTTCCACAGTTTGGCTATTGTGGACATTGCTGCTATAAACATTGGGGTGCACGTACCCTTTCGGATCCCTACATTTGTATCTTTGGGGTAAATACCCAGGAGTGTAATTGCTGGATCGTTTGGTAGATCTATTTTCAACTTTTTGAGGAACCTCCATACTGTTTTCCAGAGTGGCTACACCAGCTTGCATTCCCACCAACAGTGTAGGAGGGTTCCCCTTTCTCCTCATCCCTGCCAACAACTGTCGTTTCCCGACTTGTTAATTTTATCCATTCTGACTGGTGTGAGGTGGTAACTCATTAAGGTTTTGCTTTGGATTTCCCTGATGCCGAGCGATGTTGAGCTCTTTTCCATGTGCCTGTTGGCCATTTGGATGTCTTCTTTGGAAAAATGTCTGTTCATGTCTTCTGCCCATTTCTTGATTGGATTATTTGTTCTTTGGGTGTTGAGTTTGATAAGTTCTTTATAGATTTTGGATACTAGCCCTTGATCTGATATGTCATTTGCAAATATTTTCTCCCATTCTGTCAGTTGTCTTTTGGTTTTGTGGACTGTTTCTTTTGCTGTGCAAAAGCTTTTTATCTTGATGAAATCCGAGCAGTTCATTTTTGACCTTGCTACCCTTGCCTTTGGTGATGTTTCTAGGATGAAGTTGCTGCAGCTGAGGTCGAAGAGGTTGCTGCCTGTGTTCTCCTTTAGGATTTGGATGGACTCCTGTCTCACGTTTAGGTCTTTCAACCATTTGGAGTCTATTTTTGTGTGTGGTGTAAGGAAATGGTCCAGTTTCATTCTTCTGCATGTGGCTGTCCAATTTTCCCAACACCATTTGTGGAAGAGACTGTCTTTTTGCCATTGGATATTCTTTCCTGCTTTGTCAAAGATGAATTGACCATAGAGTTGAGGGTCCATTTCTGGGCTCTCCATTCTGTTCCATTGATCAATGTCTCTGTTTTTGTGCCAGTACCATACTGTCTTGATGATGACAGCTTTGTAATAGAGCTGGAAGTCCGGAATTGTGATGCCGCCAGCTTTGCTTTGCTTTTTCAACATTCCTCTGGCTATTCGGGGTCTCTTCTGGTTCCATACAAATTTTAGGATTATTTGTTCCATTTCTTTGAAAAAAGTAGATGGTATTTTGATGGGGATTGCTTTGAATGTGTACATTGCTCTAGGTAGCATTGACATCCTCACAATGTTTGATCTTCCAGTCCATGAGCATGGAACATATTTCCATTTCTTTGTGCCTTCTTCAATTACTTTCATGAGTATTTTATAGTTTTCTGAGTACAGATCCTTTGCCTCTTTGGTTAAATTTATTCCTAGGTATCTTATGGTTTTGGGTGCAATTGTAAATGGGATCGACTCCTTGATTTGTCTCTCTTCTGTCTTGTTGTTGGTGTATAGGAATGCCACTGATTTCTGTGCATTGATTTTATAGCCTGCTACTTGACTGAATATCTGTATGAGTTCTAGCAGTTTTGGGGTGGAGTCTTTTGGGTTTTCCACATACAGTATCACATCATCTGCAAAGAGTGAGAGTTTGACTTCCTCTTTGCCGATTTGGATGCCTTTGATTTCTTTTTGTTGTCTGATTGCTGTGGCTAGGACTTCCAATACTATGTTGAATAGCAGTGGTGATAGTGGACATCACTGCCGCGTTCCTGACCTTAGGGGGAAAGCTCTCAGCTTTTCCCCATTGAGAATGATATTCGCTGTAGGTTTTTCATAGGTGGCTTTTATGCTATTGAGGTATGTACCCTCTATCCCTATACTCTGAAGAGTTTTGATCAAGAAAGGATGCTGTACTTTGTCAAATGCTTTTTCTGCATCTCTTGAGAGGATCATATGATTCTTGTTCTTTTTGTTAATGTATTGTATCACGTTAATCGATTTACGGATGTTGAACCAACCTTGCAGCCCAGGGATAAGTCCCACTTGGTCATGGTGAATAATCCTTTTAATGTACTGTTGGATCCTATTAGTTAGGATTTTGGTGAGAATTTTTGCATCCATGTTCATCAAGGATATTGGTCTGTCAATCTCCTTTTTCATGGGGTCTTTGTCTGGTTTTGGGATCAAGGCAATGGTGGCCTCATAAAATGAGTTTGGAAGTTTTCCTTCCATTTCTATTTTTTGGAAGAGTTTCAGGAGAATAGGTATTAATTGTTCTTGAAATGTTTGGTAGAATTCCCCTGGGAAGCCGTCTGGCTCTGGGCTTTTGTTTGTTGGGAGATTTTTGATGACTGCTTCAATTTCCTTAGTGGTTATAGGTCTGTTCAGGTTTTCTATTTCTTCCTGGTTCAATATTGGTAGTTGATACATTTCTAGGAGTACATCCATTTCATCTAGGTTATCTAATTTGCTGGCATAGAGTTGCTCATAATATGTTCTTATAATTGTTTGTATTTCTTTGGTGTTGGTTGTGATCTCTCTCTTTCATTCATGATTTCGTTGATTTGGATCATTTCTCTTTTCTTTGTCATGAGTCTGGCCAGGGGTTTATCAATCTTGTTAATTCTTTCAAAGAACAAGCTCCTAGTTTCGTTGATCAGTTCTACTGTTCTTTTGGTTTCTATTTCATTGATGTCTGCTCTGACATTGATTATTTCTCTTCTCCTGCTGGGTTTAGGCTTTATTTGCTGTTTTTTTCTCTAGCTCCTTTAGGTGTAGGGTTAGGGTGTGTATTTGAGATCTTTCTTGTTTCTTGAGAAAGGTTTGTATTCCTGTATACTTTCCTGTGAGGACTGCCTTGGCTGTATCCCAAAGATTTTGAACAGTTGTGTTTTCATTTTCATTGGTTTCCATGAATTTTTTTTAATTCTTCCTTAATTTCCTGGTTGACCCATTCATTCTTTAGTACGATGCTCTTTAGCCTCCATGTCTTTGAGTTCTTTCTGACTTTCCTCTTGTGATTGAGTTCTAGTTTCAAAGCATTGTGGTCTGAAAATATGCAGGGAATAATCCCAATCTTTTGGTAGTGGTTGAGACCTGATTTGTGACCTAGGATGTGATCAATTTTGGAGAATGTTCCATGGACACTAGAGAAGAATGTGTATTCCTTTGCTTTGGGATGGAATGTTCTGTGAAGTCTGTGAAGTCCCATTTGGTCCAGTGTTTCATTTAAAGTCTTTATTTCCTTGCTGATCTTTTGCTTAGATGATCTGTTCATTTCAGTCAGGGGGGTGTTAAAGTCCCCCACTATTATTGTATTGTTGTCAATGTGTTTCTTTGCTTTTGTTATTAATTGCCTTATATAATTGGCTGCTCCCATGTTCGGGGCATAGATATTTACAATTGTTAGATCTTCTTGTTGGATAGACCCTTTAAGTAGGATATAGTGTCCTTCCTCATCTCTTATTACAGTCTTTGTTTTAAAATCTAATTTGTCTGATAGAAGGATTGCCATGCCAGCTTTCTTTTGGTGTCCATTAGCATGGACAGCCCCTCACTTTCAATCTGGGGGTGTGTTTTGGTCTAAAATGAGTCTCTTGCAGACAGCATATTGATGGGTCTTGTTTTTTAATCCAATCTGATAACCTGTGTCTTTTGATTGGGGCATTTAGCCCATTTACTTTCAGGGTAACTATGGAAAGATATGAATTTAGTGCCACTGTATTGCCTGTAAGGTGACTGTTACTGTATATTGTCTGTGTTCCTTTCTGGTCTAATTTGCTTTTAGGCTCTCTCTTTGCTTAGAGGACCCCTTTCAATATTTCTTAGAGGGCTGGTTTCGTGTTTGCAAATTCCTTTAGTTTTTGTTTGTCCTGGAAGCTTTTTACCTCTCCTTCTATTTTCAATGACAGCCTAGCTGGATATAGTATTCTTGGCTGCATATTTTTCTCGTTTAGTGCTCTGAAGATATCATGCCAGTCCTTTCTGGCCTGCCAGGTCTCTGTGGATAGGTCTGTTGCCAATCTAATGTTTCTACCATTGTAGTTTACATAGCTGTTCTCCTGAGCTGCTTTCAGGATTTTCTCTTTTTCTCTGAGATTTGTAAGTTTTACTATTAGATGTTGGGGTGTTGACCAATTTTTTGATTTTGACAGGGTTTCTCTGTGCCTCCTGGATTTGGATGCCTGTTTCCTTCCCCACATTAGGGAAGTTCCCTGCTATAATTTGCTCCAATATACCTTCTGTCCCCCTCTCTCTTTCTTCTTCTTCTGGGATCCCAATTATCCTAATGTTTGTTCGTCTTATCGTATCGCTTATCTCTCGAATTCTACCCTTGTGATCCTGTGGTGGTTTATCTTTCTTTTTCTCCGCCTCTTTATTTTCCATCATTTGGTCTTCTATATCGCAATTCTCTCCTCTGCCTCATTTATCCTAGCAGTTAGTGCCCCCATTTTTTACTACACCTCATTAATAGCCTTTTTGATTTCAAACGGTTAGATTTTATTTCTTTTATTTCCCCATAAAGGGTTTCTCTAATGACTTCCACACTTTTTTCAAGCCCAGCTAGTATCTTTAAAGTCATGATTCTGAACTCTAGGTCCGACATCGTACTAATGTCCGTATTGAGTAGGTGCCTGGCAGATGGTAGTACCTCTTGTTCTTTTTGCTGATGTGATTTTTTCATCTTGTCATTTTGTCCAGAGGAGAATAGATGAATGAGAGTACATAAGGCTAACAGGTTAACAATGTTCCCAGCAAATATACTCTATATAAATCAGAAAAGACTTGAAACCAGTGGAAAGAAAGGGAAAGAAAGAAAAAAGAAAGAGGAAAAAAAAAAGAAAAAGAAAAAGATAAAAACAAACAAAAACAGAACAAAACAAAAAAAACCAGAATATGATCAAAAATGATCAGGCTCGTGCATAGATCAGTGCCACACACTAGATTTTGGGTGTATTTTGGTCTGTTAGAAGGAAGTGCCTCCTAAAATTTTAAAGGAAGAAAGACATATATGTACAAAATAAGGGTTGATACAATGAAGGGATGTAAGATGACTGTAAAGATGAAAAGTATAAAAGGTTTTATAAAAGGAATTGATAAGATAAGAAGTTGTTTGAAAAAAGAAAGATTTAGAAAAAAAGAAAAGAAAAAAAAGGGAGAGAGTGTGATCAGGCAGGAGACTAGAACAAAGCCATACACTAGTGACTTAAGGTATATTTTGATCTGTTAGAAGAAACTGTATCTCAAAATTTTTAAAGAGAGAACAACTTATATATATATATATATATATATATATGCCAAAAATAAGGGTAACTAGTCTGAAGGGATAAAATATGACTCTAAAAATGAAAAATAAAAAATTTTTTTTGAAAAGGGATTGATAAGATGTTGGTTGAAAAAAGGAAAAAGAAAAATTAAAAAAAAACAGTTAAAAAATTAACTTTGAAAAACCAATTAATCATGGTAAAAAGCCTTGAATTCTATGTACAGTATTCCCCTAGCGCTGGAGTTCTCCCGTTCTCCTTGATCGGTAAACTTGGTCTTGGCTTGCTGGCTGTTCGGGCTGACCTTCTGGGGGAGGGGCCTGTTGCCATGGTTCCCAAATGTCTTTGCCGGAGGCGGAATTGCCCCGCCCTTGTCGGTCCGGGCTAAGGAAGCTGCTCGGGTTTGCTCTCAGGAGATTTTGTTCCCTGCAAGCTCCTGGCACAGCTTTGGAGGACCAGGGTGAACATGGTGGCCTCCCAGTCTCCACCAGGAGGAGCCGAGAACTCGGGGCCCCGCTTCTCAGTGCGCCCCCAGAGAAAAGCAGTCACTCCCGTGTCCCCGGTCTCCGGCCGCACTCCGTGCTCACCCGGCCTGTGACCGAGCGTTTCTATCTCTGGCACCCGACCCCGTGTGGAGTCTGCAAACCCAGCAGATCCCTGCGGTGCGCTCCCGCGCCGCTCCTCCTGGGGGAGGAAGGGGAGTCTCCCCAGCTCTGCCGCTTGTGGGGTCCCTGCTGGAGGAGCAGTGGCCCGACTGGGCCGCGGATCACAGTTTATGGTCACCCCGAGCTGAGAGCCCGCGCCTCGGCTCCGTCTCTGCAGCCGGCTTCCCCGCTCCGATCCCTGGGAGCTCTGCCGCACTCAGGCTCCCCCGGTCTCTCTGTGACCCCAAGGGTCCTGAGACCCCACTGTCCCACGAGGGCTCCACCCCCGCTTAGCCACTGGAGCGACGTCCCTCCGCGGAGCCGACTTCTCAAAGGTCCGATTTTGTGCTCCGCGGCTCTAGCACTTGCCAGAAGCGGCCGACGGAGGCCCCCTCCCCGCCGTCTATCCTCCCGAACATCGCCTCGGATTCACTTCTCCGCACGTCCTACCTTCCAGAAAGTGGTCGCTTCTCTGTTCAGAGAGTTGTTGCTACTCTCCTCTTCGGTCTCCTGTTGAGTTCGTAGGTGTTCAGAATGGTTTGATCCCTATTCAGCTGAATTCCTGAGACCAGACGAAATCCAGGTCCCCTACTCCTCCGCCATCTTGCTCTGCCTCCAAAACCAGATTAGCATATTTTTCTTTCTCACATATTGAAGATCCCATTTCACTGTCTGTGGCTTCTCATATTGAAGTTGAGAAGCCATTTGTCAACCAATTTCTCACTCTTTTGAAGGCAATTATTTTCCTTTGGCTATTTTAGGATTTTCTCTTGTGCTTGTTATTCTATACGTTTACAAAAATATATTTTCATTTGCTTGATATACGTTTACCTTTTTAACAAATGTTTGGATTTTGTCTTTCAGCATACCCTTTCAAGTACTCTATCTGTCTATCCACTTCCTTTCTCTTTCTGGGATGCTGAAGTCATGCACTAACTTTCTATCCTCCAAATCTTTAACTGGTATCCCTCTCATCAGCTTAAAAGAAATCCTTCTGTGCAACAAACTGGGCCATTTCTTTTGACCTTTCAGCTTATTTATATTCTTCTCAGGTATTTCTTACTGGTTGTTAAAGACATTCGTTGATTTATTCTGGTCATTGCTTTTTTCATTTTAAGAAGTTTTATTTGGTTCTTTTATCAAATTTTCTATAGTCCCTTAGTACCTGAAGGTATTTTCTATCTTGCATTTCCTTAAAACCAGTAAACATAATTGTTTTTACTTTTTTTTTAAAGATATAGATTTTATTTATTTATTTATGTATTTATGTATTTATTTATTTATTTATGTTAGAGAGACAGAGAGAAAAAAAGAGAGTGAATGGGGCTCAATCTCACAACCCTGAGAGCACAACCTGAGCTGAAACCGAGAGTTGGACGCTCAACTGACAGCCACCCAGGTGCCCCGACATTTTTGTTTTTAAATATGTGCTTATTGGTACTTCCAAAATCTGAAGTTTCTGATGATACATTTCTGAGTGTTTACTTGTTTATTTTTGACTATTTTATAGCTTATGAAAAAAGTAGTTGTGAGTGTTAATGGAGGCCTAGGATAAGTATGCTTTTCCAGAGAAAATTTGCATTTATTTCTGCTAAGTGCCTCAGTTGCCCTATCTCAGTACCTAAAACCCAACAAGTTCTCAGCCTGAAATTCTCTAGACCACACAAACTTTGCAAAGTTCCTCTGCAAATCCACACCACAGAGACTAGGGTCACACTTTCCTGTTTTTTTTTTTTTTTTCCTTTTCCTTTCCTTTTCTGCCCAGGTCTCCTTAATGCCAAGGCACCTTTCTGGGTGTCCCACTGGGGAGAAAAGATTTACTTTGGGTTTTCACTTCCCTTGAGGATTTCCCACTGTCATGGAGCAGGGTCTCTTATGCAGCCCTCTGCCCTGGGCAGGCCCAGCACCTTGACTTTTGTAGTCCCTGCTCTAAAAGGATGTCAACATCAACACTAACACCAGAAATCCACCACACCTGCAGATGATCTCAGGCTACAAGCATGTGTTCTCATGCTGGTCTGCTTACCTGAGTCAGTCTTCCTCTTGGATTGTCTCTTATTGTCTTCCCAGCTATTTTATATTTTGAGGACCTCTTAAAGGTATTTTGTGCAGCATGGTTATTTGTTATGAGAAGGAGGGTTGGCTGGAATGACAGAGCTCATCAGAACCAGAGTTGTAGTCTCCTCCTCTACCTTGCAGAAAACTGAAAACTTTCCCACAGGCAAACTTATTAGATACTCTCTCCACATGAAAACTACAAAGGGGACGTCAGCATGTGGGATGTGACCTTCAGAAATAGTCATCATTAAAGACAGCTTATTCTAAAGGCAATTCCATCAGATCGAACATCCAACCCTACCCTAGCCTCCCTCAGGTAATGCGTGCGAGACTGCCTCAGGTTTAGAGCTTTTTCCTCTCCTCATCACACACTGAATCACTTTGGGGTGCCAACTCATCTTTGCTGTTTGGCAATATTATTTTCTAAGTTTTATGTCCCTCCAAATATTATCTATATTTATGTTCCTCAGAACCCCTGACACTGTTTAATAAATGTGTTATTGAAATAAAGGTCCGATTTGCTCATATGTATAAATATACATATACATACATACACAGACATATATATTTATGCCTTCAACATGCATATTGGTTTAAACTCTATGAAAGTCATGTTATGTTCATTTTTTCCTCTGGGACTTGGAGAGGCATCGCTTCCTAATCGGTGATACACAGAGGGTGGGCATTTTTTGCTCTGTGGATGGGAAGTGTCATCGCTTACATGGTAGAGCACACCTTTGTTATTGGCAGCTGAATCCTGTCACGTGCTCTGTTCACCTTATCACTGTGGCTTTGGTATGCCTAAATGCAGGCAGGGAGGCTCATGGGTTCTACCCTAATATTTGGGGTGCATTGTAGTCCAAGAAATAAATGCTCAGCACCATATGGGCACGTAGTGAATATCAAATTATAATGGTGATAATAAAAATGATTTTTTATTTAATTAAATAAACTTTCAAGTGGAGTCAGAATTTTGATATCTAGTGGAAATGCTTTGTAAAAGCTGAGTCTGCCTTCCTGCCCTCGTAATCGCACTAACTTGAATATAATTGGATTTTTGTTTGAGAACCGAGGCTACAAGGGGCTTCAGGTCCCAATTAAATCACATTCCATCCAAAGTAGGTACTATAAGTGAACCTGCTTTCTTATGATATTGTCTTTTTTTGTTAAGAGACAGGGGGCATATGTTAATTTGAGGTCCTCTTCACTGGGTTTGGCTTCCTTGAGTTTGGGGGGTGATCCCGCTGGGGCAGCATTTCCTGCTGCTTCCCTTTCTAACATGTTGTGTTGCAGAAATCCTTTTGCTTACTCTTTTCCTCCACTCCTTCTCTTGGTTGACTTAGTCACCGTTCACCAAAAAACTGTGCACATAAACGAACCCAAGTAACACTTGTCTAGGGACAGAGTTTCAAAGGTGGGACCCGTCATCACCAATGCTCTGAGATCTGTCAGCACCTTCGATAGGTATAACCACTATATTTTAAACTCTAGTTTTCTTAATTTGAAATTTATTGAAAGCATATTAGAAACTACAAATGGATTTTCTGTGAGGCTATAATAATATATGCAAATGACTTTAGAAGATAAAATGTGGAACACAGAAAATGCCCTTTCTGAAATCATTGCACTCTGACACTCCCATATGGTTAAGTTTGCATTGCATTTCTAAATGTCGCGTAAGGAGAAGCTTCCAAAAACACAAAGGTAATTTGCTTAACTGCTTGGAACTTTAAAACAGAAAACTTCTGGCAAACACAAGACTGTCTGTGGGTATGGTTTGAAAGGAGAGATAAAAATATGTGGCTGGGAAATAATTCTCCATGAATCTAGTGTTTCTGCCTGTCTTCTGAGTATTGAGAATTTTGTTTGAGGATGTTCTCACAACAGGCAGCCTTGGAAAGATAAAAAGAATATCTCTCTCCAGAGAGATGGAGAGACATCTCTGCCCAGAGACATTCCAGCTGAAAGCTGGAGACATCTCTGCCCTCATCGGGTCAGTCTTGGTAGTCAAGAAGATGTGTCTCTCCAGAGGCAGGAGGGTCCGTTTTGTGGGCAGTCCCCAAAAGATCAGGGTCTCCTCATCACAAATTTCCTCAGCATCCACCTGAACTGCCTTGGCTTTGCCCCTGTGGGCCGGGGGTGGGGGTGGGGTGGGAAGGGGGACCTTTGTGAACACGAGGGGGGTGGGGTCCATATGGCCACTGAGCTCTTTGTTTCCTGGTCCGCCACATGTGTGGAGGTGTGATTAGTAATTCAGCAGCCACCAGCTTCTTAGGGGCTGCTGACCCCTGGGCATGTACCCAATTCATCTTAAAAGAAAGAGGTCATAAATATTTGAACAGAAATTCCTGCAACTTTCTTATTTAGCTGTGGATTGATATTTTCAGGTTCTTATAAAAATCAGAATATATCTGATTTTGGAACACATGAAAATAGGCATCTAGTGCCTATTTGTATCCCTAAAATCCATAGAACATCTCATATTTCAAGCACTTCCTTTAAACCATACTCTAAAATGCATTCTGAAAACCTGCTGTGTTTTGACAGGTCCTGGACCATCTTATTGTCTGAATAAAAGGAGTGGCATTGAGTGGGAGGTTTGAAAGTTGTTCTGGATGGAGGGATGTGGTCACATGGCTGGAAATCGCTGCTAGATCTGGTTGATGTCGTCACGACAGGGAGTGGGGAGTTTACCGTTGTCAGTCGTCTATACCCGAGAGCTTCACATTCAACGTGAATTTCAATTTACCAAACTTCGGTCCCAACACATCCGCCCTGCTTGGGATCTCCCTCCACAATTTCTAAGCATTAGCATTTGGTGGGCTTGAAGTGGAACCAGACAACAGGATTTCAGGGTTTGGTGTGTCTCCTTTTATTATACTTTAATTAGGAATAGACTAGATTGAATCACTACACGACTGGAGCTTTATGTATTTGGCCGTAGTCAAATGTGTAAAGATAAATAGGGAGAAATCTGGGGAGAGCAGTACAGGGTCCTGGGCCGCGAGCTTGTCTGAAAGCAGGTCTGAGGACCAGCAGACATCGCATGACGGAGCCCAAATGTGTGCTTCCAAGGAAAGCCATATTTAGGCAGACTGTCACTAGTTAGCTTTTTCCCCGAGAGCCCACGAGCAGACGGCCGGCTTTGTGTAGGGGCTCTGCGCTGTGAAAGGATGGTGTCGGTTTTGCCCGGTGCCTCTGTACTGTGTGGAGCTGAACAGCGGCATTTTAATAACTCAATTTCTGATATTCAGAGCTTAGACATGGGCTCCAATTTGCACGTTTCTGGATTCGTTTCTGGCTTCGTGAATACTGGCCGATTTCTGAACATTTCACTATAATCGCAGGTGATTTCCCTGCTTCAATCTGCAGCGTTCCTGTTTGCCTGTGCAATTAAGGGGACTGGAAATGATTTTCTGCCAAAGAAAACTGCTGTCGATGGAGTTTGCCATAAGCAATACATATATTTTTTTCTTTAAAGGTGTTCTGAAATAGGTAATTGGATTGAAATTTTATTTTCTTTTTCTAAAAAGCAAAATATATTGATCTGCAAAAGGCTGTGTTTTATTTAAAACATATTCTTTAAAATCAGCCCGATTCGTGCTGTCTTACTGTAAAAGGTAATTGAGCTCTTGGGAATCGCAAAGCCAGAGACAGAGTCTATTAGGGGACATTTGGAAATTGTGTAGTTTTCCTGGAAATGACAATATTTCTGAAAACAGGCAGGAGTATGGAGCCATCAGAAGTTCTGGGACTGCCCACAGCTGCCCTTCATCGTTCCTCCTGGTAGAAATCTCCTTGATTAAGAAGGTTGGTAGAAACGTCTAGGGAGAGATTAGAGGGCGCAGGACGTGTGAAGAGAGAAAGCACCAGCTTGGTGCAGCCAGCAGAGCCACCGGGTAGCTCCGAAGCCGACCCGGTTAAAAGGCTCCTGTGCGTCTGTGTCTGAGGCCACAGGGCTCCAGGTCCGGGCACTCCAGGGGAACGTCCACCTCTGCTCCTGACTTCTGTGCTCTTATTTCCCAATTCAGATTTAACCCGTCACTCCCAGGTTGTTCTTTGCGGGTGTAGACTCAGTTGGATTACATGACTAATGATTTTTAAAGCGAAGAGTTCAGAACAAATGAATAAGAATAAAATGAGTCCTCCTCCACAAAAAGCAAGACAAATGAAGTTGGATCCCCTGAACTGACAGCGAGGCTCCATGTCAGCGATCGTGCTACTGTGTCTTCTAACACCCCCACTGCAATATCGACGACATGGCACCGACTGAGTGTTTCGGACTTACAGGATTTTAAGGTATGCATCCCTTTCCCTCTGACAGCTCACACGTGTTGGGAGTCTGGCCTGTTGGCTGTCATTCCCTCTGGGTTGCAGACCTATGGAGAGAAGAGGCTTCTGGAGAGCATTCATTGGTTTAAAACTCTTTATTGAGCACCTCCTGTGTGAAGGGTGCTGAGCACTGTTCTCGTTCTGGGATAGAAGATCAACGATCAAAGAGTCAAATCCTTGCTTTCACGGTGCTTCTGTTCTAGAGGGAGAGAGACAACAGCCGGGTGTGCCGCCTGCTAGCCTGCTGCTGCGAGGCCTCTGCACGTGTGACGTCAGGACGTCCTCCTGTCTTCACATGGCAGCCTGGGTATGTATCGGAGGGCTCTCTCGTCCTGTGGGCTTGCAGCAGCACGTCGTGTAAAGGGACGCCTCAAAGCCCCTGGGTCTCTTTTATGAAGATCTATAGGAGGACTTCCGCTCTCATTGCAAAACCCGGAAAAGTGTGCTTCTCATGAACATGCATTGCGGATTCTATGAATGTCTTTCTTGGGTCCGCGCTCCCCTTTGTTTTGGTTGTTGGAAGGTTCGGGCTGAATCTGTGTGACCTGTGTTTGCCTATCACGAAGCGCCACGTGTCACTGATTTCCATGAACCAATTACACCAGCTTTGCCACCTTTTCTGCTCTTATTTCCCTGGCACTTTGCTCTGCTCATTTGCATTCTTTACGTTACGCTTGTTATGACGGATCATCGTGAAGCTTTCTCTCTTTTCCCAGCAAGAGGGGCTATTGTGTCAGCTAGAGATTGGATTCATGAGAGAACACCAGCGAATCCAAGAGCAACGGTTTCAAGATGCTAAACTGATTGCCTTCCTCCGATGATCACAGTGAGGATTCTGGAGGTTGGTCCAGGTGTCCACGAATGACTTGAAGGAGTTTTCTGCACTTTTCTTGGACTTTCCTCCTTGAGCATCTGTGGTTACAGCCACGGGGAGCATTGTACCTGCTTCCAGACACAAAGAGAACTGACCACACAGAAAGAACTCACAAGTTGAGTCATAAGTCAGAGGGTTTTCAATGGGATTTCTCAGAAGCCCCAGCCAGTGACTCTCTCCTAAGTGATTAGCAAGAACTGTCTCAGAACCATTTCTAGCTGACTTCCTGTCTGTGTGTTGGATCATGTGTGATGGACACATAGCCACCCCAATAAAATCAATCTTCTGTTAGTAAAGAAGGAGGAGAAACGGAGATAGAGTAGATAAACAGCACTCTCTGACACAGGTATAAATAAATAAACAACTCTCGTGTTCCTTGTGCCACCACAATGTTTCATAATAAAAAATTTAGCATTTACATAGCACATTAAACCTTTTCAAGGGATTTTATATCTGTTTCCATAGTTTTATATTAGTTTGCTACACTTTTCTACTAAATCACTGGAAATATTTGTCACTTCCTATAACTATAAGAACTGGGAATTTTCATTCAAATGATTAATGATGTGCTTTTTATGTATTTCTCCTTGTTATTTATATAATTTCCTTAACCCAATTTCCTTCTGATAGTTTTTCCATTGCTAGACTAGATATTAATTTGACAAAATTTGCTAAAACCTTTTACAAATGCCATAAATCCCATTAGGAATTCATTATTCAAGATTCAACATAGAATGTGTTTTATAGAGCTCTTCACAGAGTCAGTAAGCCTGAGGCGATGGCTTTGAGATTTTGCTCCAAATAAGGGGCAGGCCACTCTTGCCTTGGGTCCCCACCACTCTGGGCAAATGCCAACACAATTTGTTGCCAAGTGGAGAAGTGTTTGTCATGGAAAATGGGTACCAAATGAAAAAAACAGGAGGGCACCCTTCTCCTGGATTTCTTTAGAATGAAAACCTCGAGGTGGCATCTGGGTGTGTTTTTTCTCCTTCTTCCTGTCCTCATGTGTCCCTCATTTCTAACAAGCCACCAGCATTGGACAACCGCAGGAGAAACCCGGGCATTGGTCTCAGGTGCTTCCTCTGTGTGTCCGTAGCCATCAGCCTCCTTGGGAGCCGGGTCGCAGCCCCGCCTGCTGGGGTGACCTCGCTGTGCTGACCCTCTGCCTTGTCTGTGCAGGTGCCGGCAGGTACCCCAGTTTGGGTACCCTGACACCCTTCTTCAGGGGAAATGACCACAGCTGGCACATCACTGATGTGCGGCAGCTCTCACGATTTAAATCTAATATTTCTCCTAGTCGGAAACTCTCTTTTCAAAGTCCTAAATACCACTAGTTGCTACAATTTCATCGTATTTTTATAGTCTGTGTCTTTTACTGAAAAGGAACGGAATTCTTTATCCCTTACTTTCTTTGTATCTCCAATTTGGGTTCTTGTTTCCCTCTGAAATGCTGACTTAAAGATAATTTTTGTTTAAGTAAGTTTTGTATATTTATTAAAACCCTCAATAAATTGTATGTTGTATTTTGTGGGTGGTTTCACATTTTTAAAAAAGATTTTATTTATTTGTCAGAGAGAAAGAAAGGGGAGAGAGAGAATGAGCAGGGGGAGGGGCAGAGGGAGAGGGAGAAGCAGACTCCCCGCTGAGCCGGGAGCCTGACGCGGGGCTCGATCCCAGGACCCTGGGATCATGACCTGGGCCGAAGGCAAACGTTCAACCAACTGAGCCACCCAGGCGCCCCTGATTTCACTTTTAATAGTGCACTTTACACATTAGGACATCGACTTCATTTTTATGGCAAATTTCACATTGAAGAAAGAGGTCTGGGAGTGTATCTGCCCAGGAGGGGAAGTGGTTGGGGCTGTGCACACAACCCACTGCCTAAAGGGCAGCTGGCTTGTTTCTTGCCATGCCTCAGAACTGGGTCAAGACAGCATTTAAAAAACAAAACCCAAACCCAAACCAAACCCACACTGCACCACTCCACTTTTTTGTCCTACCAGATTAGAAATAATACACACACAATTATAGCGTCGGTCTATTTCTAACTACTCGGTCTGAGATCACTCACTTCCCTTCAGCAGAGGCCCAGGCTAGGAGTCAAACCTGTGAGCTGTAGAAACCAGTTAAGTCTTCTCATGGCAATGGAACCACGAGTCCTAGAGTAAGGCCGGAGATTTTGTGTATTTTACTACCTTCCACTTACTACATATGTGTTGGATTGGCTTCCTCTGCACCTCCAAACTCAAGCAGACACAAGAGCATTTGCCAGATGAACTCTTGTTCCTTCGGTCTCTGCCCGTCAGGCTCAACAGAGTTGTCCTCCTTGATCAGAGTGCGTATTAGCAGGGGATTAAGAAGTGGGTGCCAGGCCCGGACTCCGGGGTGCTGAAGATGATGTACTCAGAGACCCTGGCTTTCCAAACCTTTACCCCGGCAGGAATTCTCTACCCCCTCCTTCGTACTCCACCTAACCCTGTTCATTTTTTTCTTCGTAACACTCCAGTAATTCATTCCATTTACCTGATTACGTCTGTCTCGGTTTATTGTGTTGTAAAGATTTGGGGTCAGGAACTGTATTTTATTCTCCATGTCGCTTGGGCATGGTCCTTGGCCAACAATAATAACAATTATTAACTGAACTAGTCAGCAGCAATTATTTGTTGAATTAATAGGATATTCAAATGAGAACCAGAGGTTGTAAAATGTGACTCCCCATAACAAAGGTCATTTCCCTTTGTTCTGTTTTATTAGATTATGAACTTTGCTTGGTAAAACACATATTTGTCCCTGAAGTCTTCTTTTTCTCCTCAAGTTATATTTGAGAGTAGAATTGGAAATACAAATTTTTCTAATAACGCTCTTCCTAACTTATGGGATTTGTGTGATCTCAATAAATAATGCCCTTTTTTTCCTCTGTAGTATGGAATGAGTTGAAAGGCAGGTAAAAGAGTCAGGAAGCTAGGATTCAGCTGTCACCTTCATGCCTGGGGTTCTGCATTGGAGGGTGTCTTTTGGAGGGGCGGTCACACTGGGTTTGCAGGCATGCCACGTCAGCATCAGAGTGCTGTCTACACGGGGGACAGCAGGACCCCAACCAAGAACACTTGTGTCCAGCCATAGTCTGGAGCAATAGTCTCCGAGGGCATCCCGCCAATTTACCAGTCAGATAATCTCCTGTCGGGTGGTCCCCAAAGTCTTCCAACTCACACTAAAAACATCATGTACCCCATCAGATATTTTAAGTCAACATCTAAAATTTTTCATTGTAATTTAAAATAGCTACAAAATATGTAATTTCTGGCATAGTGGAACTAGTGATATTGAAATAATAAAATTGATACAGAACTCTTTAAAATACAGCCAGTGGATTCTAAATGTAATAACTTTATGTTCACCATTATCCATTTTTTTCTTTAAATTTTTTTATGGTTATGTTAATCACCATACATTACCTCATTAGCTTTTTTTTTTTAAAGATTTTATTTATTTATTTGAGAGAGAGAGAGAATGAGAGAGAGAGAGCACGAGAGGGAAGAGGGTCAGAGGGAGAAGCAGACTCCCTGCTGAGCAGGAAGCCCAATGCGGGACTCGATCCCGGGACTCCAGGATCATGACCTGAGCCGAAGGCAGTCGCTTAACCAACTGAGCCACCCAGGCGTCCCACATCATTAGCTTTTGATGTAGTGTTCCATGATTCATTGTGCATAACACCCAGTGCTCCACGCAGAACGTGCCCCCTTTAATACCCATCACCAGGCTAACCCATCCCCCACCCCCCTCCCCTCTAGAACCCTCAGTTTGTTTCTCCGAGTCCATAGTCTCTCAAGGTTCATTTCCCCCTCCGATTTCCCCCCCTTCATTCTTCCCCTCCTGCTATCTTCTTTTTTTTTTCTTAACATATACTGCATTACTTGTTTCAGAGGTACAGATCTGTGATTCAACAGTCTTGCACAATTCACAGCACTCACCATAGCACATGCCCTCCCCAATGTCCATCACCCAGCCACCCCATCTCTCCCACCCCCCACCACTCCAGCAACCCTCAGTTTGTTTCCTGAGATTAAGAATTCCTCATATCAGTGAGGTCATATGATATGTGTCTTTCTCTGATTGACTTATTTCACTCAGCATAACACCCTCCAGTTCCATCCACGTCGTTGCAAATGGCAAGATCTCATTCCTTTTGATGGCTGCATAATATTCCATTGTGTATATATACCACTTCTTCTTTATCCATTCATCTGTCGATGGACATCTTGACTCTTTCCATAGTTTGGCTATTGTGGACATTGCTGCTATAAACATCGGGGTGCACATACCCCTTTGGATCCCTACATTTGTATCTTTGTGGTAAATACCCAGTAGTGCAACTGCTGGATCGTATACCATTATCCATTTAAAAATACATGATCTGTTATGTGTCTAAGGGTACAGTTAAGTGTTGGGCATGTATATTCACACGTGTAAGTATTCTTATATGTGTATATGCGAGTGTATACATATATACACCAATAAATTCTGCTTTAACATTGGGAAATTTTTACATCCTTTATTTTTTTCCTTGACTTAACATTTCTATTATACCTCTACAGAATTTCATCCTAAGTTATATTTATGTTTGAAAATTATCAATTACTACATAACACACACATGCTTCTCCATATAGAAATTTGATAAGCGTGTAACAAAATATAAAGTGCTATTGGAAAACCATCTCTTAATGAGATAGATGGAACTTTTTGTCAGTTTGTTTTATATATCCATGGGATAAAATTACTTTCTGTTACAATTACTCAGGGTTCACATAAAGTGTATTTGATATTTTTTAATTTTCATAGATGCAGGACCTAAGATTCATCACTTTCATAGTTCTCATGAATAAGAAGACAGAGTTGGGAGGTGCTTGTGGTTGTGATGTCACTCTTTCTCAGAACTTTTTAAAGATTCCAATGTGTTATCATCAGAATTTATTGTTTTTTCAAATTCTTTTCCCTTATTATTATTATTATTATGTTCAGTTAGCTAACATATAGTACATCATTAGTTTTTTTTTTGATTAACATATAATGTATTATTTGTTTCAGGGGTACAGGTCTGTGATTCATCAGTCTTACACAAATCACAGCGCTCACCATAGAATGTATTGTTGATGATGCAAGTCAGTTGACAAATGGATTTGACATTCTATTGATTTTATTGAAAGCAAAGAATGAAATCTGGCTGTGACTTAGTGGAAAGATGTATCACTCATTCATAAAACTTCTTTCCTTTTTCAAAATCTGAACAGTATAATAAGAAAGAGCGTTTTTCCCAAGATTAATCAAAGAACTTTTGTTGTTGTTATTATAGTTAAAGTCACCTTATTTAATCCAAAATTGTATGAGAGAGTTGCAAACATTTGACTATTGGCCCGGTGGGCTGTTGTAGTGGGGGTGTCAGTTCCTGCACTGCTCTTGTATCCAAGTCCTGGGGTCACCACCTCCTGTATGCTGACCCTGAGCTTGGCAGGTGACTCATCTTGGCCCACAGGACAATAGCAAATGTGACACAAGAGAGACTTGAAGTGTGCTTCACCTGGGGACATGCTCCCCCCAGTACTCTAGGAACCCCACCACCATGCGATTGAAGGTTAGCCTCGCCTGCTGGGTGGTGAGATGCATGGCCCATTCCTACCCAGAGCAGAGCAACGGCCATACAAGAGAGTGAGCCTCCCAGAGTCCGACCAGCACAGACAGCTGGACATGGACGCATCAACATGCGCAGACAGGAGAGGCCCATCCCGGCTCGAGTCTGCAGGACCATCCAGCTGGGCAGCCGACTGGTGAGCAGCAATAAATGGATATCGATTTAAGCCACTGAAATTTGGGTTGGTTTGTCACAAACAACAACCTGTAACTGATAAAAACTGTAACTGATGAAAGTGTTAGTTTCAATATATTTTTGTTATTTTCTTCATAACATGTTCCCATGTACTGTTCATATTAGCTACTTCAACTAGCTGTCCCTGTCTTCCATATAATCTTTTAGTAAAGTCTGTTTTCATTTCCATATCAATCAGCAAAGTCAGTGTTATTTTCTGTGAACAAAAGACTGATACCCATTTTTCAACTTAAGAAAATATTTTAGTACACATTACCAAATAAAACATGTTAGATAAATTACAAAATAAGCCAGTATTTAAATTTTCTATACTTAATGATTGATTTATGTTTGAATAAGTCCTAAAATCAAGAATACATTTATATGCAGTAATTCTTTGCTTAATTTTAATTGTGGAATATACTATGTAGCTATAATTTTAACTGTTAATAGAATGAAAGATGATATAAATGCATGATATCCTTTGATAAATGTGTGTACGTGTGTGTGTGTGGAATAATGGTGTTCAGATTTTAGATATTCTTAAATGACCTTAAATTGTTAAAATTCATAAATAAGTCTACAGATTTCATGAGACATCATGATAAAACTTTTCTTATATCTTCAATGTAAAAGAAAGAAAAGAAGTAGTAAAAGCTTGGTCTGCCACCTAGCATGTGATTTTATTTTTTAATAGGAGGTAGAAAATTATACTTTTTATGGATGAAATAAGGTGAGGACTGACAGCATTAGAATAAGTGTTTTATGATATGATTTACTAAAATAGATTTTAACTACCTTTTTTTGAAGAAACGTATCTATTCTGAAAGAAATCATATAAAATTTTTATCCATGGAATTTTTTTCTGTATAATTGGAAAAGGAAAATCAAAGAAAAATGAAAACCCAGGATAGTGTTTCTGGTCATTGAGAAGAATAGTCATATCGTTAACCAATATTGATTGGCTATTTGATGGTGATATTTTCCCCCTGAGGATACGCATTGGGAATAGCTGGAAAAAATTCCTTTTATTAAAGTATAGAAAAAGGCCAATATTTAAGTGGCTCTCAGGAGTTTTAGTGGGAAATTTGAGCCTGTTTCCAAGAACATATCTTTTTTTTATTTTTTATTGTTATGTTAATCACCATATATAAGAACATAATATCTTATATCCAATTTCCTGATCAAGACTTCCAGTGATCTCTTTATAGTTTTGGTAGCCAGGTCCATGTGAAGATTTGCTCACACAAGGTGGTAAAGAAAACCTCTAAGAAGTGTTTGCAATAATTCAAGTTTTACAATATTTTTTAATTGACAGATGAAATGTTGAATTTTCTTAGGTCATTTCTCTGTAAACTATTAAAATACTTTCATACTGTTATCACTCACTGCACATCATCTTAGATTATAGCTTTGCATTCAGGGTATGTCTCTCTCCCTAGAGAATCTAGGGAAGATTCTTATTGACTTGTGGGCCCTTAAAGTCTATCATGAAACACATATTTAGTAGATAATTATTGAGTATAGGTTAAATTTTTATAAAACCATAAGCTAGCAAAATTGAGTATTTTAAAACATTTGTTTCCAGTTATACATATCAATTTATAACCCATATTAACCGTTTTGAACCCACTAAGAAATAAGATACAATATGCTCGTTGACATTCCTGTACATCATGGTTACTGTACCTGTACTATGTTTTTCTTTTTTCTTTTTTAAGATTTTATTTATTTACTTGAGAGAGAGTGAGAGAAAGAGCACAGAGGGATAGGGAGGGGCAGACTTCCCGCTGAGCAGGGAGCCCACCTGGGGCTGGATCCCAGGATCCCAGGAGCATGACCTGAGCCGAAGGCAGACGCTTAGCCGACTGAGCAGCCCAGGCGCCCCGGACTGTGTTTTTCTTCAAAAGCATATATCAAGGCTCAAGTTTTGATCTTGGTAATATATCAAGTGCAAGAGATGTTTTCGTACTTCATATGTGATTATTCACTTCATAAATATTCAGAATATTCAAATATTCTGTGGGCACCATTTATAGAAAAATCTATTCCTCTCAAATGAGAAAATCTCTCCTGGCAGTCTATACACAATTACAACATAAAGGACACTATTCAGTGTAACAGGAGCAGGGCTGTTATTAGCATTAATGGTTTCAATCCTGCCTTAACTGTTTACTAAGTGTCTAAACTTCACGTGTTACATGACCTCTCTGAATGTTAGTTTCTTCACCCATAATAATCATTGATCATGATATAAGCCCAGAAGGATAGAGAGTGTTACTTTTATTTAAAAATGGAGCTGAGGATTTTTGCATTAGGTATCATAGGGTGTTTGTCAGGATTAAATAAGAAAAAAGTGTGCTATGTGTGTGTGGATTGTGTGTGCGTGTGTGTGTGAGTGTGTATGTGGTGTGTGTTTGTGTATGTGGTGCATGTATATTTAAGAAACAAAACAACTTAACATCGAGACCTCTTTCTTGGAGTTGGTGCAGTTTTTCTCTCTTCAGACCTGATTGTTGGACTCTGGGAAGCGCATGCCGTGGGCACCAGCAGCCCTTGCCAGGTTGTGAGACTAGATCACAAGTCCAGGCTTCAATCCTCTCTGTTGGGACCGCAGAACCAGCTGGGGCTCAGGAAGCTTCATGCTTTGTGGGAAGCAGAGACCCTGATGCCTGGGGACTAGGAGCACTGGACAGGAGGGAGATGGCAGTCCAGATAAAATGGTGACTTTTACCTTGTCTGAGTGGGACCAGCGAGGCACAGTTCCACTTTAGACCGGTGTATGAAGTAGCAGCTTTATAGGAGGGCTAGCTCGGCTTCCAGAATGGAATGCCACAGGTGACTTCTACTGTAGATGGGAAAGGGACCAGAATATGCGAGATGCTGGAAAACACTGGGCTGAGTCAGACCTTCCACCAAAGTTAGCGATTTTATGTAAAGGAAATCAGCCAGCAATAGCGCTCACACTTGACATGGGCTTATAATTTCTGCAGGTCTTTGAGGATCCATTTCAAAATGCATCATGAATAAAACCTTTATAATTTAGAATGCTTACTGATAATCTCAGATCAACTTTAAATCAAGATGAGCTATATCACAAAATAATTTTAGGGGAGATTCTCTTTAATGCATAGCACTGTCCAGCTTTATGCTACAAATACAGCTGGAGAGTGGATGAGATGGTGGGATCCCTCAGGGGCAGGAAGCATGCCCCCCACTGGCTCCCCACCTACTGGACTGGTCAGTGGGATGCAGCACACAGAAGCCCCTTCTGCTCATGACTCACGATAGTCCTGCAGCAGCCAGCTTAAGCGTCCCCCTGCATGAGCTCATCCTGCTGCATGGCACCCGTCCCGATTCCTGCTCAACCCTGTCCCAAGGAACACTCACCCTGAATGCAGTGGGTAACCACCTGCAACTGCCAATTCCCACACATGCCTGTGAATTTTCTAAGATGTAGCACAAGAAAATGGTTGTGCCCATTGTGGAGGCATGTGGGCGTGGATTCTGATCAGTGCTCAGTGGACCTCTGCATCTCTCATCACATTTCATCCGTGTTCTGTCTCCCTCTCTTCTGTTGTCCTAACAACAAAGACAATCTACAGCTTCTCCCTTCTTTTGTCCTTTCCTCTCGGCACATTTTCTCCAACTTGAATTTGTCTCTTGGATTTTCCTCTTAATGTTTTTATTTCCATTTGATTTCTTTTCCTTACAAAAATAGATCCTCTCAGTCACATTATTGCTCAGTTATATGTATCAGTACTTTGTACAAACTCGCCACCATATAACTTGTCTATTTACATGTAAGCCTGTCTGCAGCTCTTCCTAGGCAAATGTCTTGCATCTTGTTTGTTTCTTTTTTTAAGATTTTGTTCATTTGAGAGAGAGAGAGAGAGAGAGAGAGCACATGGGGGGGAGGGGCAGAAGGAGAGGGAGAAGCAGACTCCCTGATGAGCCAGGAGCTCGATGCGGGGCTCCATCCCAGGACCCTGGGACCATGACTTGAGCCGAAGGCAGGTGCTTAACTGACTGAGTCGCCTGGGTGCCCCATGTTTTGCATCTTGTAATTTTAAAACTAGTGATTCTTGAAATTAAAGAGTTTAATAAATATTTATTGAATGAATGCTAGATTATATGTGTTAATTTTTTTGATCTTTTTCATCTCAAATCTTAAGTAGGACAGTCTGGTACAAAACAGTTTCTTTGAAACCCTCTGCAAAGCTGTTCTTTATTATGTAATAACTGTAAACAATATTAGATACATTAGTAGATAGAATGTCATGTCTATTCAGTCCAGACTTTGAAATTCTCTTGTTCATGATTCTGCACTGTGCCCAAATACACATTTTTCTTTCGCCCTATCAGTCATTAAATTATTTCCATTTTTATCTTCTTCTAATACAAATACCTCACTCATTTATTATTCTAGTGATTTATCATTTCTTCACTGTGTGCAGTTCATGTCCAGGTATGTGTCGCCCTTTGCTGTCCATCTCGAGGAGGAAATTCTAGAAAAGTGCTGTCCGGTACGGCCTTCAGCAATAAGGAACGTGATGCATACCTGTGCTGTCCAGTAGAACAGCCACCAGCCACACGCGGCTACAGAGCACTTGACATGTGGCTAGTGTGACTCAAAAACTGCATTTTAATTTTTATTTAATTGAAATAAAAATATAAATTCACATAGCCATGCACAGCTGGTGTTTATCATATTGGACAGCACCATTCTAGAAGGCTTAACTTCCCATCACTCATGTCCAGTGCAAAGTGCTGGCAGTGACCATCACTGCTTTCTATGTTTGTCTCACAGGTGCCTTTATTTATCCTCCAAAAACTAGGGCTTTCTATAGAAATGGCTTTGATATTTTTGATTAATGCAAAGGTCATCTCTTTTTAATTTCTGACAATTTCTCAAGCATTCTTGTATATTAATGACAAAGGAAGTAATGGAAAAAAAATCCAGAGCATAAAGACAATGTAATTTTATTTGAATTTATTTCAATTAGAAATCAGATTGAAAATTAACTAGTTGATCTATATTTTATTTTAAATTATAATTTGATTTGTTATCTGTAAATTTTCCACGTTTATTAACACGAGTATCAGAAAGGGCTTTTAAATGGGTTCCAATGTCAGTAAGGTATTTTTTATTGTTTTAGTTCTCCGGCCATTTTTTTTTTTAACTAAAATAAAAACTTATTTAATTTTCCCTGACCTGACCTCTCTCCTGGCAACCATTTATACAGGAAGAAAAAGCAGAAAGGGAGGGCACATTTTGAAGCATGGTGTGTCTTTGTGCGCTCTCTGCTAGAAAAGCAGGAATAAATTACAGGAGGGGCAACATGCTTTCATTATCATGTTAAAAACCCAAATGGATAATGTTAGGTTGCTATACAGTCAAGGATCACTATCTGTCTCATTTTTAACACAGACATTTTGCTTTTAATAATGTGTTAATGGGAGGAAACATGAACACCATTTGTGTAATTCTTTGTTCTTACTGAGGAATAACTGATATTATCTAATGAATATGCAAATAACTCAAGGCTCCTTATTAATTGTGTCTAACCATCTGTTCCTGTAAAGAGCACTTGAATATTTGCCACATCACACTATATGAATGTGTGCAGAGAACTGTTAAGGAAACTTGGAGCAGTCAGTCTATATATTTTAACGAATCTGTGGTTTTATTACCATCAATAAATGAGGCAGCCTCCCTAAACTGAAATTAATTGTTCAAATGAGATTTTGGGGGGCTGATATTTTAAAAGCAAAATTCTAAGAAGTATATTCGTGTTTTAAATTGCTTAACCCATGAATTTTAAGATCCTAAGATTTTGAGTAGAACCCAGCTTATATGGTCTGAATCTGAAATAGAACTGTGTTGCTCCTATATATGCATGAGTAATGTAACCTACTCACATTTATTCAGGAAATTTACAGTACGAAATATTTTCTGCTGGTATCTTATAAAAGGTAACCGATAGCTTTGATTTTTTTAAAGAAGGGTGAGAAAAAGTGCAAACCAAATGCTGCTGTAAAGCACCACTCTACTGAAATTTCAGAACATAAAAGGGAATTGGAAATGTTTACTTCTATTTTTTACCTCGCTTCTCCTCAAGCTGGAAATTCTGAACTCCGCTTTAAATGGCGGTTGACTATTTTTCATAATTTGTGCTTTGCAATCTAAGTTGACTGCTGGCTACCATAATTAACTACAGTGTTTTTATCTTTTGTCCACAGGAGAACTTTAAGCAAATGGAAAACTGTGTTTGACTTTATGTTTATCTCTGTGTAAGGACACATGTTTTCCATCTTTCTAGATTACAGTTCTTTATAAGTCAAATGCAATTTTGTTGTATATCTGGTGTTCATTTATGTTTAAACTAGGGAGCACGTTAACGCATTCCTATCACAAGTAAAAATTCTTCTTTACATTAAGTGAACAAATCACTGGACTACTGCTTTGTGATTGATGACCTGAATAACTCAATTTTTTTCTAGCCTTATTGAAGTATAATTGACAAATAAATTACTCCATTTGCAATATCTTGGGAGCAGGAAGAATAGACAAATAGCTTCAAATATGACCCAGTTTTTCTCTGGCCTTTCTACTGCTAAACTGGACTTTCTTACTTCTAACAAAGTAAAATTTTCCTCTCCAGAAGTGTGTACGGTTATTCCCTTTAAGGTAATCTTTATTGGTCAGTTTTTTGAGACAGCTAGTCATGACAATATTGTGACTTTTCTTATTTTCCCCGAAATATCAAAGTTGGGCTGTATGTGATGCTAATGTTTGTGCTTTATGGTTCCATTGCTTCATTTATAGTCCATTTTTGTTAGATTCTCAAAGTTTCCATATTGTTCAGTTAGTTAATACAGAGACAAATTCGATTCTTCATTATTTTCTTGTTAATGACTCCCATTATACCAGTCTTTTGGTTATATGATGAAATTGCTTTTTTTGAAAGTTGTTTAGATGTTCACTGTATTTTCCATTATTGAATTTCTCCAAGTAGTATTATAAATGTTGGCCATTACATCTTAACAAGTCCCTCACGTGTTCTGTCTTTTTTTGTAACTGCACAGTCCCTGTTCCTGATTTCCTTACCTCTTGCCAGTACTTCCACAATGCTTTCTGTCTTTTCTTTTTTTTTTTTAAAGATTTTATTTATTTATTTGAGAGAGCGAGAATGAGAGAGAGAGAGAGAGCACATGAGAGGAGGGCGGGCCGGAGGGAGAAGCAGACTCCCCGCCGAGCAGGGAGCCCGATGCGGGACTCGATCCCGGGACTCCAGGATCATGACCTGAGCTGAAGGCAGTTGCTTCACCAACTGAGCCACCCAGGCGCCCCACAATGCTTTCTTTCATCTCTCTGCCTCTATGCCATCATCTCTCCAGGCTCTCCTGAACAGCACACACCCTTCTCTGTAAACCAATATTATTCTTATGCATTTTTGTCTTTAAAAAATTCTTCCAGAAATTCCAATTACACCTAGGCTTTTTCAGTGTGGTGTTTGGTGTCTTCTGTTCTGTGATTCCCACCTGCCCAAGGGAAGAGGAGAGACTCTTCGATCCACGATCACCTTCGGTTCCTCTCCTCCTCTGTACCTCTGCATGTGGGCTTACATGGTGTCCACGCCTTCTCTGCAGTTGGAGGTCGGAACAAAACGTTAGCCTATTTATACATCTCAAAGTTCTTTTATTTGGCTGTATTTGAGTTTCTTGTGTCCTTTGTGTGCTTGTGAGTCTCTGAAGGTGAGAAATGGTGTCTCACTCGTCACCTGCTGATGCTACTTTTCATAGCACCTTTTACCTGTTGTCCCCTACAAGCAAGGTTCTAGGAAATTTTTTTAAATTGTATTTGTTGCTCACAGTTTTTATAACTAAAAGAAAGTGAAGGCATAACTAATAGTTTTTCAGTCCTTTAATTGTGACTTCTGAACTTTACATATGGATTTTTTTTTCTTTTCTTAGAAGGGGTTAGGGGCTGAGGAAGAGGGAGAGAGAAAATCCCAGGCAGGCTCCACGCCCAGTGTGGAGCCCCACATCGGCTTGATCTCATGCCCCGGGCATCATGACCTGAGCTGAAACCAAGAGTGCGATGCTAACTGGCTCAGCTGCCCGGCTCCCCCTTCCATATGTACATTTTCAATTCAGAGGTATAAATAAAAATATCACTTTTCAGCTAAGTAAAAACATGATCTTCCAGTTATAGTGGGTAGTCTCTTCAAGAAAAAAATACAGTGTGGCCCACTGAAATGCCTTCAAATGTACATGGGAAACAGGTCACCCTGTGCGTGTAATACTGGTGATCGTCAGTTGATTCAAGCATCAGGAGCCATGCCAAGGGCTCTTCATCATTAGGTGTAGTCCTTGCAGCTACCACACAAAGCAGACTTATTCCCTCTGTTTTCACAAGCAAGGGTTTTGGGGTTCATGAAAGTTGAGTGGATTCCAAAAACTATAGAAACTGTAGGTAAAATAGCAGAATATCTATGTTGCTTGTGCTATTCATGGTTCTTTCTTGGCTGTTCGAGGCTGTCTTTTGGGAAGGCATCCAAATACTGACTGTCTCCTGGTGCATGTTTGTAGGCTCCTCACAGATCTCTGGTAGGACCTCCCTGCTAAATCTTTGTCTGATTTAAGGGATGTCTGCTCTGGCTGACCTCTTGCAAACTCCCACCAGCTCCTGCCCCCAGCACTCTATCCCTGCCTGGAATTCCCTTGCCTTGGAAATCTTCCTTCTGGGAATGTCTCCTGTAATGCTACTAACACTTAGCTCTTTTCCACGAAATAGCCTCGGGTCTTGGAAAGCTCATGCATCCTTGTCCTCTGAGAACCACGGATTCTTCTCACTGCTCCTTTCTCTCCTCGCTCCAATATTGTGGGCTGCTCTTGAAAGCCACCTGTTGTGCTCCCAAACTTCAGGGGACAGAGGTCAAGCTCTCCCGAGAATTCCTTTCTATAGCATCGGCTGCAATTGTAAATTTTTACAGCCCTGCCAAGAGTTTACATTACTAGAAGACACCACTGAACATCTATGAGTCTCAATTTACCCAGCTTTAAAATGGAGAAAATAATAAAATGCACTTCATAAAGTTGTGAAGATTGAATCAATTCATGTAAAACACTTAGAAGAACATCAAGAACATGGCAAACATTTAAAATGGATGATGATGATGATGATGTTGATGATGGGTGTGGTGTTTCTTCAGTTTTCCTCATTTAGATCGAAGGAGCACCCTCTTCATTTCCTTCCCCTACAACATAGCATCCTCTATCCCTATAAGTTCCCTTCAAGCAAATCTCTCCAGTATAATACTAGAATTCATTATATGATATAAACTCTAAAAGAAGATAGTAGGAAGGGAAGAATGAAGGGGGGGAAATCAGAGGGGGAGATGAACCATGGGAGACTGTGGACTCTGAGAATCAAACTGCGGGTTCTAGAGGGGAGGGGGTGGGGGGGTGGGCTAGCCTGGTGACGGGTATTAAAGAGGGCACGTTCTGCGTGGAGCACTGGGTGTTACGCACAAACAATGAATCATGGAACACTACATCAAAAACTAATGATGTATGGTGACTAACATAACATAATAAAATTTAAAAAATGTAAAATAAAAACAAAGGATCTCAAGAAACAACAACAACAACGACAAAAAACCTAATGATGTAATGTATGGTGACTAATATAACATAATAAAATAAAATAAAATAAAAAACCTCTAGAGTATTATGTTTCCTGTCCAGTCTGGCTACCTTATAGCATATCCTCTAGGACTGTAAATGTTTCTCTCCTTAAAACATAAGGCACTTATGACCTCTCAGCTCTGAGACCTCAGCTGAAATACCAAGACATTGAGAAAGACTCCTTTCATGTTGTTTTATAAAGAAAAACACAACTTCTCCTGTGACTTAGCCAGAGTGGTGGTGATATGGACTGAACAGGCTCTGGCATCTGGGGAGACTTTCTAATTAAAGTCTAAGTAGAACAAAAATGTCCAACTTCTTCTGCTTGGGATTACTGCATTGCTCATACTCATTTGAATCTGTACGTGTGTGGAAATATGGAGGAATTATACCACTTTCTAAATAATTGATACTTAACCAAGGTTCTCAAGGACAATGAGATGTCTGTGAAAATTTGCTATCTGCCAACAAAACAGAATAACAAATCAAGTGGTGGAAGGAAGATGTTCACTAATCAGAAGAGAATTGTTAGATAATTTTAAGTGTGTTCTATTATTGAACAATATTAGAAATATTTCAGATAGTATAGTAGAATCCTTATCATGACCTTCTAAGTCATGTTGATTGATGCTTTATAGGCTCTTTAGGTAAGAGTTTGACAGTTAATCTTATAAAGATAAATATACAGTTATCAAATGACTCTTCATTCCCACTTCTGGACGTTTAGGGGAAATAAAAACCTATGTTCACAGACAGACTGATATGCAAATGTTTATAACAGATTCATTCATAAACTTCAACATTTGGAAATGACCTAATTCTTTTCACCAGAGAATTGATAATAAATAAACAATGCAACCACATACTATACAGTCGTAATGAGAACAACATGGGTGAGTCTTTCTTGTGTTATACTAAGTAAACGAAGTCAGAATTATGCAAAAGTTTGCATTCTGTATGATTTCATTTATATTACATTCTGGAAAAGGAAAAACTAGGTATGGAAAGCATATCAGTTGTTCTGGGGCCTGGGGGTAAGGAAAGGGGGTCAGAGTAGAAGGGACCTGGGTAATTTTTTGGTGCACTGGAACTGATCTGTATCTTGATTATGATGGTTACATTACTTTATTTATTTGTCAAAATTCATAGAACAATATGCTAAACATCATGTGATTTTAAAAAGTGGAAAAAGAGCATTACAACAAATAGATTACAAAATAGAATATACATAGAGAAATTCTAGGCAAGACAAATTAAAAAACCCAACCTGCTTTGTATTAGAGACCAAGAAATAAGTGAGCCCAAAAAAGAAATTGCAGTATTATCAGACATATATGATCATCCATCTTCACACACTCTACCTCCTGCCCCCAAAAGAAAAAGTACCTATGAATTTATCCATATTTATTGGTAATTTATTTCACACTTGGCTTAAATAGTTTATTCAAATGATAGTTTTGGTGTTACAGAATAACAATTAACATGTGTGTAGCATTAAAATGGTATATTGCACATATCCCAAGTACTGTCTTGTGCTTTACATTTGGTTTACACAAAAGTCCTATTAGGTAGGGATTCAGAAGTTATTATTACAAACATCTTACAGACGAAGAGAAGGTGAGCTAAACTCCCTTAACTAGGTTATATGTCGAATAAGTGGGTAAAAAAAAAAAAGGAAAATAACTCCATTTATTCCAGAAAGAAAACATAGCTCTGAGAGCAAGTAAGAAAAAAAAAAAAAAACAACAACAAGGTACAAAAAGGAAATAATGGACAAATTGCACTTATGAATATAAATCAATATTCTTGGAACATTATCAAATACAATTCAAGAGAACACTCACAGAGAAAGTAACTAAGGACATCAATAAGTCAATTAAGAAAAGTTGAATGCTCATTTCAATACATGTTGAAAAGTATTTCCAAAAGTTTAAAACTCATTGTTCATTGTGTTAGAAAAAGAAAACACACTTTTTTAGTATAATAAAAACATATCTGAGAGTCTCCATTATACCTATTTGTAGTGCAGCCTAGAAGAGGCTGGCAAGAATTAACTCAAAATCAGGGTCCATACTACCACCATTTTTATTCCATGTTGATCTGGAAATGCTGGCCAATTTGTCAAAAAGCTTTAAAAATGGCTTTACCTCTTGATTCAATCACCACGTTTCCAGAAGGAACTTTAGTCCAAGGAAATTATCTCAAATTTAGAAACAAGTTTAGCAAACAATCCATAGTAGAGTCCCTTTGGCTCTGATCCAAGGTCGTTTGGCACTTTGTATCCAAATGATTCATTTAAACGTTTGCCTCCCCATGACAGCAAGCCCGGTGAGGATAACTATGTGTCTACTACCAGTGGTCACATATCACACCTTCCAGCTACCTGTATTGAGCAAAAGTATAAATGCTAAACATTGCAGTATTACTTACAATTATGAAAAACTGGGCATTGCCAAATTATCCAAATACTGGAAATGCTGTATGAACTATGGTGCATCTCCTTGAAATATGAAGGCCATTAAAATTACATCTAAGACAAAATGCCCATTGATAAAATATTGTAATAAATGGGCAGGCCATATGTTTCTAACTTTAAACTGGAAGAATATGCATTGAAATATTAATTGTTTGCTGTGATACCCGCAGCTTCTTTTTTCTGTCTCTCCGTGCTTTGATGAATAAGTTTGCATTGTTTAGGTAGGGAAAGAAAAAGCATTTAAAAATAAAAATAGCAATTCGTGTTTTTCTCCTGTTTATTCTGTAAATACTGCATACCACAAGCAGATTAAAGAAATGGTCTCTATAATTAAAATGCAACATTGTTAGTATATGTGAATGTCTAAGACACGGGTAATTTGCTACATTAACTAAGAGGAATTTAACTTATGGTGTAATTTTGTGCCTGTTACAAAAATAAAACATGAAATTTTTGTTCATTGTAATGAAGGGACTGACTATATACATGTAAGAAAAGCAATGGCCACACAAATAGTAATTTACAAAATGAATGTGAGATATTCATGTGAAGCTTTTTTTTAATTTTATTTTTTTTAAGATTTTTTAATTTATTTGACAGAGAGAGACTGTGAAAGAGGGAACACAAGCAGGGGGAGTGGGAGAGGGAGAAGCAGGCTTCCCGCTGAGCGGGGAGCCCGATGCGGGGCTCGATCCCAGGACCCTGGGATCATGACCTGAGCCGAAGGCAGACGCTTAATGACTGAGCCACCCAGGCGCCTTTTATGTGAAGTTTTAAGAATGGAATATGTAGGTGGATTAACAGTGGACTGAGGTCTATGCTGTAGATTTATTTCAAATAGTCTTGATCTCTCATTGAATCCAGGGAAAATCCACAGGATTTATTTATAACATGTTTTTAAGATGCAGGGCATGTAAATTTTATGGAATAATTTTCTGCAGAGTTTCTGTAAAGCAGATTTCTATTTTTGAAGTTCTGATGTCACATGTGACTTTCAGAAGAATTTAAAATGTGCTCCTCTAGAAAGAATTTTGACCCGAAAACATTATGATGTTTTAAAATAAACTTCCAAAACAATTTTCTTGGAAGAAAAAAATAGGATTTTCTTCTACATTACCAGCTCAAAATACTATTGCAAAATATAAGGTTATTTAATATTTAATATAGTAGCTTTTGAGAATTGAAAACCCCCAATTCCAATGATTTAAGTAAATCTCACCTTATGAAAAAAAATTAGTTTCTATAGTCTCCCTTCCCTTCATGGACTTCTCTGAAAAGTTCTAGTTTTGTAACGGGGATGCATTTTTGCAGATTGAAGGGAAGTTTGCAATATTTTCTGGACAAATAGCTAGGGCAATTGTTCAACATATGAAAATTAATGATGTGCCTGGTGTCAACATATGGTTGCCTGTCTTGTATGCCTTCTCCCCATTTAGGAAGTAAATCCCTAGAATAATGAGGCAGCCCTGCCCCATTTTCTCCTTGTCCCCGGAGCACCTGCAGCCTATGGGAGCAAGCTAAATTTCAATATGGCAGAGCCAAAAGATCAAAGGAAGCTGGGTCCTTGCAGGGCATGGAGCTGAACATTGGCCCTGGGTCCTGGACACACATACTGTGTTCACATGAGAAATAAATGTTCACCTAATTTAATCAGTGATAGAGAATTTGGTAGTAGGAAATATATTGTACCTAAAATGTGACAGTTTGCATAGGGGAGGAGGGAGGGTTTTGTTACTCATTATGTAATTGACCAGAAGTAAATGATATGGAAGCTTAGCAGATTTTGAGAAAAATCTGCTACTATATAAAATTGAAGTCTGGTCTTTAATAGCCTATGAAACCTGGAGTCCTTGGAGTCTGTGGTCTAACCGGACACGGGCTGCAAAGCTGCACGGCCCCACGAAGGGCCACTTGCTCCAAGCCCCACTCCAAAGGGCCCCTGGAGGACCAGGCTGTGGTTGCTCATCCACGGAGGAGAACCTTGGGCTTTGGGAGGAGCTCACCCTGAGTGTCGGGCCATTTCTTGGGCAGGATTTGCTCATTTCTAGGGACCGGTAAATGCTAGATGTGTCCCCACCTCAAAATGCCAGTTTTATTGCCTTTCTCCTGCTCCTTCTCTGCCGTGGTACCTTGGATACATTGGGGGAAGATAATTTGTCTTTGGGTTTGTTTATCACACAGCTGCAAGGAGCTGCATCTGAACTTAACCCTCCAACACTATGGCAAGTATTCAAACCATCATCTTCCCATTAAATATAGCACAGCAGAAATGTCCTAACAGCTCTTCAGAGCGGTTTTTCAGGAAATGAACAGTAAGGTCCACTTTAATTTTGAAGTGAAATATTTAACTACCTTTTTGGAAGAGTGTATATAATAATAGTAAGATACCCAGGCATGTTCCTGGGTGTGCTGATTAAGTCCTCTTAGTATCAGCAGCATGATAGTAGTAATAAGAGCTATGCATATGCTGAGAGTCTGGGACTCCCATACCTGGGACTTAGAGCATCCCTTAGGTTGATCCAGTTGAGGTCCTCACTGCCATTTTGGAGATGAGATAGGAGGTGAGCTACCCTGTCCCAGATATTTCAGCTGTAATGGGACTTAAAAGAAATCCAGCTCCTATCTCCTTGGCTTGGAACCCTCCGTACTGTGCACATAACTACAAAATCTTTTCGCTTCCTAAATATAGCAACGTGAGAGACATCAATCTTAGCTGATCTAAATGTGCTTCGAAATGTCTAGAATAGGGAAAAGTGTTTCATTTTCCCTAGCTATAATGACACCAAATCTTCACCATATCTATGAGCATGTTGACTCTTGGCTGGGCTGGAATCACCTTGTTTTGTCTGATTACTCACCATGTTAGACATTTTACAGAATACAGAGTGCACAAAGGCTGTGCCTTTTTATGAGCTTATATTGTTTTGGAAAGAACACAAACCTAGCTCATTAACTCCTAATGGCTGCTTTAAAACACAGCTCTCCTCCTAATTGTCCAGCAATAGGTAGTTGGTTACATGAATTATGTATATCTTACAGTGTGTAGCCATTAAAAAGTACATTTCATGAGAATATACAGTAGCATTAAAATTCACTTATGATCATTTGGAAGATGAAACATTGAAGTCATTATAAATAGGTATACCGTTTTCCTCTTTTAATTTAAAAACACGTAGATGGATAAGCAACAGAAAGAGGCAACTCAGGATGGTGGGATTTATGTGATTTCTAATTTTTCTTCCTTCAGCTTGCTTTATTTTCTAAAATTTCTACTAAGAATGTAATTTCCAATGAGAAAAATGCTATTTATTATGATTGCTTTTTGTTTTGGAAAAATAATATGTACTTTTTGAAAAATGTAAAATGACAAGGAAAATGTGAAGAAAGGAAAAAACATCTAAAATCACAAAATCACCTGGAGAAAACTTGTGTTGCATTTTGATGACCAACTCTACAGTTGCTTCCCAATGCATATTCTCACTAACCCCTTCTAAGTGGGGTCATATTAATGATTGCTCTTCCCTAACTCTTTCTTTTCACCTAACAACATACTGTGGAACTCTGCATTTGTCAATAAAATAATGACATCACCAACTTTATTAGAACCTAGGGCATATTATATGAGTGCATCTCAATTTTCTTCACTGATTCTTAATTAATGGAAATTTATTTTTTCTCACTTATAAGCCATACTTATTAAATGTTTTATCTATACATATATATTATATATATAATATACATATATATATTAACAGGGGAGAGAGGCTCAGGGGGAGAGGGGCAGAGGGGGAAGGAGAGAATCTTTTTTTAAAGATTTATTTATTTGAGAGAGAGAGAGCTTGAGGGGAGGGGCAGAGGGAGAGGGAGAAGCAGACTCTGCACTGAGCACAGAGCACAACCCACCTGTGGCTTGATCCCATGACCCCAAGATCATGACCTGAGCCAAAATCAAGAGTCGGATGCTTAACCGACTGAGCCATGCAGGCTCCCCATTGTATTTATATAGTTTCAAATTAAAAAAAAAAATTGAAAAAACTTTCTTGCATGTCCCTAAGTTGCAAGTCCACTACTTGGCTGAGGAAAATGGGCCCTCTCGGTGAAAGCTGTCCCAAGAGCCATGTGAGGGGGATGGTAATTTTATAGAGAGAAAGCACAGTGTTGCCATCAAAAGAAAGAAGAATGAGTGTTGAATGAACAAAAACACACATTTTCACTTAGGTTTGTCTCTCCTGCTCCAGTTCAAAGGATGAACATGTGGTATGTGTGGGAAAATGTGCATTGAAACACAGACTCTGTGCTGAGACCAGGTCCCCAGGGGCCCTGTGCCCGCGGAGGGTGAGAAGAGCTGCTCTGAAGAGGTGGCAAGCCATCTGACTCCAAAGCCACCCGCACGTGGCACGTGGCCGGTCCGCAGCATGAGCCACTGTCCTGCACAACCAGTCATTCTTTGGTCCCATGTGCGCCCTCCTCCGTCTACTCTGCTGTGTTCATTCTGAGCTTCCACGAAGTTAACTCCTTCTCAGACCCCCTCTAACTGCCTTTGGCTGACGAAACAAAACCCTCACTCCTGGTCTGGCCTCGTCCACAGGTGAGTGCACTTCTTCTAGAGGCCGGGAGTGCCCTGTGGCCTGCCAATGTCCCCTCATGCAGGGCTCCGAGAGGCAATGATGGGAATTCCCATTCCCCAGCCGAGGGGCTACGACCTGCCTGGCTTGGTATTTAGGACAATCTCCATCTCGGGAGGCAGTATTGCTCTGGAACCGTAGACTTGCCTTTACCACGGGTGCATGCCCATCACACCTTCACGTCCCGCTCTCCATTCTCAGCTAACCTGTGGCAGAGCGGATGTCTAATTCACATGCTTTCTCTCCTTTAACGGAGGCCATATTGTGACTCCAAGCCTCCCCAGATGATTTACTTAAACGTGCATGTGAGATTTAAAATGAAAGCGTTTCCCCAAAGAAGCCTCAGAGATGCTCCAAAGCTCTTCTGCCTGCGGAGTCCACCCTTCTACCTGTGTGTGGAAACAGGGAGGCCAAGTAGGAGCAAACTGAAAACTCTGTCCCTAACTTATGGGTTGAGTCTTGGGTCTGGGCTGCCACAGAAATGAAATGAAATTCTTTTTTTTTTTTAATTTTTTGTTCTGTTAATCACCATACATTACATCATTAGTTTTTTTAAATTTTTTATTGTTATGTTAATCACCATATATTACATCATCATCATTAGTTTTTGATGTAGTGTTCTATGATTCATTGTTTGTGCGTAACACCCAGTACTCCATGCAGAACGTGCCCTCTTTAATACCCATCACCAGGCTAACCCATCCCCCCAACCCCCTCCGCTCTAGAATCCTCAGGTTGTTTTTCAGAGTCCATCATCTCTCATGGTTCATCTCCCCCTCTGATTTACTCCAATTCATTCTTCCCTTCCTGCTATTTTCTTCTTCTTTTTTTTTTCTTAACATATATTGCATTATTTGTTTCAGAGGTACAGATCTGTGATTCAACAGTCTTGCGCAATTCACAGCACTCATCATAGCACATAACCTCCCCAATGTCTATCACCCAGCCACCCCATCTCTCCTACCCCCCCACCACTCCAGCAACCCTCAGTTTGTTCCCTGAGATTAAGAATTCCTCATATCAGTGAGGTCATATGATACATGTCTTTCTCTGATTGACTTATTTCACTCAGCATAACACCCTCCAGGTCCATCCATGTCATTGCAAATGGCAAGATCTCATTCCTTTTGATGGCTGCATAATATTCCATTGTGTATATATACCATCTCTTCTTTATCCATTCTTCTGTCGATGGACATCTTGGCTCTTTCCGCAGTTTGGCTATTGTGGACATTGCTGCTATAAACATTGGGGTGCACGTACCCCTTCGGATCCCTACATTTGTATCTTTGTGGTAAATACCCAGTAGGGCAATTGCTGGATCGTAGGGTAGCTCTACTTTCAACTGGTTGAGGACCTTCCATACTGTTTTCCAGAGTGGCTACACCAGCTTGCATTCCCACCAACAGTGTAGGATGGTTCCCCTTTCTCCACATCCCCGCCAACATCTGTCGCTTCCTGACTTATTAATTTTAGCCATTCTGACTGGTTTGAGGTGGTATCTCATTGAGGTTTTGATTTGGATTTCCCTGATGCCGAGCGATGGTGAGCACTTTTTCATGTGTCTGTTGGCCATTTGGATGTCTTCTTTGGAAAAATATCTGTTCATGTCTTCTGCCCATTTCTTGATTGGATTATTTGTTCTTTCTGTGTTGAGTTTGATAAATTTTTATAGATTTTGGATACTAGCCCTTTATCTGATATGTTATTGGCAAATATTTTCTCCCATTTTGTCGGTTGTCTTTTGGTTTTGTTAACTGTCTCTTTTGCTGTGCAAAAGCTTTTTATCTTGATGAAATCCGAGTAGTTCATTTTTGACCTTGCTTCCCTTGCGTTTGGCAATGTTTCTAGGAAGAAGTTGCTGTGGCTGAGGTTGAAGAGGTTGCTGCCTGTGTTCTCCTTTAGGATTTTGATGGACTCCTGTCTCACGTTTAGGTCTTTCAACCATTTGGAGTGTATTTTTGTGTGTGGTGTAAGGAAATGGTCCAGTTTCATTCTTCTGCATGTGGCTGTCCAATTTTCCCAACACCATTTGTTGAAGAGACTGTTGTTTTTCCATTGGACATTCTTTCCTGCTTTGTCAAGATGAGTTGACCACAGAGTTGAGGGTCCATTTCTGGGCCCTCTATTCTGTTCCATTGATCTATGTGTCTGTTTTTGTACCAGTACATATTGTCTTGATGATGACAGCTTTGTAATAGAGCTGGAAGTCCGGAATTGTGATGCCGCCAGCTTTGCTTTTCTTTTTCAACATTCCTCTGGCTATTCAGGGTCTCTTCTGGTTCCATACAAATTTTAAGATTATTTGTTCCATTTCATTGAAAAAAGTGGGTGGTATTTTGATGGGGATTGCATTGAATGTGTAGATTGCTCTAGGTAGCAGTGACATCTTCACAATGTTTGTTCTTCCAATCCATGAGCATGAAACGATTTTCCATTTCTTTGTGTCTTTCTCAATTTCTTTCATGAGTATTTTATAGTTTTCTGAGTACAGACCTTTGCCTCTTTGGTTAGATTTATTCCTAGGTATCTTATGGTTTTTGGTGCACTTGTAAATGGAATTGACTCCTTAATTTCTCTCGCTTCTGTCTTGGTGGTGGTGTATAGGAATGCCACTGATTTCTGTACATTGATTTTATATCCTGCCACTTTACTGAATTCCTGTATGAGTTCTAGCAGTTTTGGGGTGGAGTCTTTTGGGTTTTCCACATACAGTATCATATCATCTGCAAAGGGTGAGAGTTTGACTTCCTCTTTGCCGACTTGGATGCCTTTGATTTCTTTTTGTTGTCTGATTGCTGTGGCTAGGACTTCTAATACAATGTTGAATAGCAGTGGTGATAGTGGACATCCCTGCCGCATTCCTGACCTTAGGGGGAAAGCTCTCAGGTTTTCCCCATTGAGAATGATATTCGCTGTAGGTTTTTCATAGATGGCTTTTATGCTATTGAGGTATGTACCCTCTATCCCTATACTCTGAAGAGTTTTGATGAAGAAAGTATGCTGTACTTTGTCAAATGCTTTTTCTGCATCTCTTGAGAGGATCATATGATTCTTGTTCTTTCTTTGGTTAATATATTGTATCACACTGATTGATTTGTGGATGTTGAACCATCCTTGCAGCCCAGGGATAAATCCCACTTGGTCATGGTGAAAATCCTTTTAATGTACTGTTGGATCCTATTGGCTAGTGTTTTGGTGAGAATTTTTGCATCCATGTTCATCAAGGATATTGGTCTGTAATTCACCTTTTCGATGGGATTTGTCTGGGTTGGGGATCAAGGTAATGGTGGCCTCATAAAATGAGTTTGGAAGTTTTCCTTCCATTTCTCTTTTTTGGAACAGTTTCAGGAGAATAGGTATTAATTCTTCTTGAAATGTTTGGTAGAATACCCCTGGGAAGCCATCTGGCCCTGGGCTTTTTTTTGTTGGGAGATTTTTGATGACTGCTTCAATTTCCTTAGTGGATATAGGTCTGTTTATGTTTTCTATTTCTTCCTGGTTCAATTTTGGTAGTTGATACATCTCTAGGAATGCACCCATTTCTTCCAGGTTATCTAATTTGCTGACACAGAGTTGCTCATACTATGTTCTTATAATTGTTTGTATTTCTTTGGTGTTGGTTGTGATCTCTCTTCTTACATTCATGATTTTGTTGATTTGGGTCATTTCTCTTTTCTTTTTGATAAGTCTGGCCAGGGGTTTATCAATCTTGTTAGTTCTTTCAGAGAACCAGCTCCTAGTTTCGTTGATCTGTTCTACTGTTCTTTTGGTTTCTATTTCATGGATTTGTGCTCTGATCTTTATTATATCTCTTCTCCTGCTGGGTTTAGGCTTTATTTGCTGTTTTTTCTCTAGCTCCTTTAGGTGTAGGGTTAGGTTGTGTATTTGAGACTATTCTCGTTTCTTGAGAAAGGCTTGTATTGCTATATACTTTCCTCTCAGGACTGCCTTTGCTGCATCCCAAAGATTTTGAACAGTTGTGTTTTCATTTTCATTGGTTTCCATGAATTTTTTTAATTCTTCCTTAATTTCCTGGTTGACCCATTCATTCTTTAGTAGGATGCTCTTTAGCCTCCATGTATTTGAGTTCTTTCCGACTTTCCTCTTGTGATTGAGTTCTACTTTCAAAGCATTGTGGTCTGAAAATATGCAGGGAATAATCCCAATCTTTTGGTACCCGTTGAGACCTGATTTGTGACCTAGGATGTGATCAATTCTGGAGAATATTCCATGGGCACTAGAGAAGAATGTGTATTCCGTTGCTTTGGGATGGAATGTTCTGAATATATCTGTGAAGTCCATTTGATCCAGTGTGTCATTTAAAGTCTTTATTTCCTTGTTGATCTTTTGCTTAGATGATCTGTCCTGTTGTCAATGTGTTTCTTTGCTTTTGTTATTAATTGCCTTATATAATTGGCTGCTCCCATGTTAGGGGCATAGATATTTCCAATTGTTAGATCTTCTTGTTGGATAGACCCTTTAAGCAGGATATAGTGTCCTTCCTCATCTCTTATTAAAATTTTGGTTTAAAATCTAATTTGTCTGATAGAAGGATTGCCACCCTAGCTTTTTTTGGTGTCCATTAGCATGGTAATGATTTTCCACCTCTTCACTTTCAATGAGGGGGGTGTCTTTGGGTCTAAAATGAGTCTCTTGCAGACAGCATATCGATTGGTCTTGTTTTGTAATCCAATCTGAAAGCCTGTGTCTTTTGAATGGGGCATTTAGCCCATTTGCATTCAGAATAACTATTGAAAGATATGAATTTTGTGCCATTGTATTGCCTATAAGGTGACTGTGACTGTATATTGTCTGTGTTCCTTTCTGGTCTAATTTGCTTTTAGGCTCTCTTTGCTTAGAGGACCCCTTTCAGTATTTCTTGGAGGGCTGGTTTCGTGTTTCCAAATTCATTTAGTTTTTGTTTGTCCTGGAAGCTTTTTATGTCTACTTCTATTTTCAATGACAGCTTAGCTGGATATAGTATTCTTGGCTGCATATTTTTCTCGTTTAGTGCTCTGAATATATCATGTCAGTCCTTTCTGGCCTGCCAGGACTCTGTGGATAGGTCTGTTCCCAATCTAGTGTTTCTACCATTGTAGGTTACAGATGTCTTCTCCCGAGCTGCTTTCAGTATTTTTTTTTGTCTCTGAGACTCGTAAGTTTTACTATTAGATGGCAGGTTGTTGACCTATTTTATTGATTTTGAGAAGGGTTCTATGTGCCTCCTGGATTTGGATGCCTGTTTCCTTCCCCACATTAGGGAAGTTCTCTGCTATAATTTGCTCCAATATACCTTCTGCCCCTCTCTCTTTCTTCTTCTTCTGGGATTCCAATTATTCTAATGTTGTTTCTTCTTATGGTATTGCTTCTCTCTTGAATTCTGCCCTCGTGATCCAGTAGTCGTTTATCTCTCTTTTTCTCAGGTTCTTTATTTTCCATCATTTGGTCTTCTACATCGCTGATTCTCTCTTCTGCCTCATTTATTGTAGCAGTTAGTGCCCCCATTTTTGATTGCACCTCATTAATAGCCTTTTTTATTTCGACTTGGTTAGATTTTAGTTCTTTTATTTCTCCAGAAAGAGTTTCCCTAATAACTTTCATGCTTTTTTCAAGCCCAGCTAGTATCTTTAAAGTCATGATTCTGAACTCTAGGTCCGACATCGTACTAATGTCCGTATTGTGTAGGTCCCTGGCAGTTGGTACTGCGTCTTGTTCTTTTTGTTGAGGTGATTTTTTCCTTCTTGTCATTTTGTCCAGAGAGAATAGATGAGTGGGAGAACAAAATGCTAACAGGGTAACAACATCCCCAGAAAATATAGTATAAACAAATCAGAAAAGACCTGAAACCGGAGGAAAAGAAAGGGAAAGAAAAAAAAAGGAGAAGAAAAAGAAAAAGAAAGAGATAAAAACAAACAAAAACAGAACAAAACAGAAAAAACAGAATATGGTCAAATATCATCAGGCTGGTGCATAGATCAGTGCCACACACTAGATTTTGTGTGTATTTTGGTCTGTTAGAAGAAAGTGCCTCCCAAAATTTTTTAAAGAAAGAAAAACATATATGTACCAAAACAAGGGGTGATATGATGAAGGGATAGAATATGAATGTAAAGATGTAAAGTATAAAATATTTTATAAAAGGAATTGATAAGAAGTTGTTTGAAAAAAGAAAGAAGAGGATTTAAAAAAAGAAAAAAAAAGGGAGAGAATGTGATCAGGCAGGAGACTAGAACAAAGCCAAACGCTAGAGATTTAGAGTATGTTTTGACTGTTAGAAGAAATTGTATCTCAAAATTTTAAAGAGAGAACAACTTATATATACATATGCCAAAAATAAGGGTAACCACTATGAAGGGATAGAACATGACTCTAAAAATGAAAAATAAATTTTTTTTTTTAAAAAAGGGATCAATAAGATGTTGGTTGAAAAAGGGAAAAAGAAAAATTAAAAAAAAAGACAGTTAAAAAAGTTAACTTTGAAAGACTAAAGAATCCTGGTAAAAACGCCACGAATTCCATGTGCAGTATTCCCCTAGCGCTGGAGTTCTCCCGTTCTCCTTGATTGGTAAACTTGGTCTTGGCTTGCTGGCTGTTCGTGCTGATCTTCTGGGGGAGGGGCCTGTTGCCCTGGTTCCCAAACGTCTTTGCCGGAGGCGGAATTGCCCCGCCCTTGTCGGTCCGGGCTAAGCAAGCTGCTCGGGTTTGCTCTCGGGAGCTTTTGTTCCCTGCAAGCTCTCGGTACAGCTTTGGAAGATGAGAGTGAAAATGGTGGCCTCCCAATCTCCACCCGGAGGAGCTGAGAACTCGGGGCCCCGCTCCTCAGTGCGCCCCCAGAGAAAAGCAGTCACTCCCGTGTCCCCGGTCTCCGGCCGCACTCCGTGCTCACCCGGCTTGTGACCGAGCATTTCTATCTCTGGCCCCCGACCCCGTGTGGAGTCTCCAAACCCAGCAGATCCCTGCGGTGCGCTCCCGCGCCGCTCCTCCCCGGGGAGGCAGGGGAGTCTCCCCGGCTCTGCCACTTGTTGGGTCCCTGCTGCAGGAGCAGTGGCCCGACTGGGCCACGGATCACAGTTTATGGCCACCCCGAGCTGAGAGCCCGCGCCTCGGCTCTGTCTCTGCAGCCGGCTTCCCCGCTCCGATCCCTGGGAGCTCTGCCGCACTCAGGCACCCCCGGTCTTTCTGTGACCCCGAGGGTCCCGAGACCACACTGTCCCGCGAGGGTTCCACCCCCCGCTTAGCCACTGGAGCGACGTCCCTCCGCGGAGCCGACTTCTCAAAGGTCCGATTTTGTGCTCCGCGGCTCTAGCACTTGCCAGAAGCGGCCGACGGAGGCCCCCTCCCCCGCCGTCTGTCCTCCCGAATATCGCCTCGGATTCACTTCTCCGCACGTCCTACCTTCCAGTAAGTGGTCGCTTCTCTGTTCAGAGAGTTGTTGCTACTCTCCTCTTCGGTCTCCTGTTGAGTTCGTAGGTGTTCAGATGGTTTGATCCCTATTCAGCTGAATTCCTGGGACCAGACGAAATCCAGGTCTCCTGCTCCTCCGCCATCTTGCTCCGCCCCCCATGAAATGGAATTCTTACATGAATATCTGCTTTTACCTATCCTGCTATTTGGAAAAACAGGGCGAAATTTTGAGGTAAGCTTTCTGCCTACTCCTTGGTGTCCCTGTTGGTCTGTTTAATGTAGATTATGTTTTAGAGCAGTTTTAGGTTCACAGCAAAATTTAGTGGAGGGTACAGTGATTGCCCCTAATTTTTCTTACTTTGGATTTAATTTGCTCTTCTTTTTCTAGTTTCTTAAGGTAGAGGCTGAGATTATTGATTTTAGGTCTTTCTTTTTAAATGCATGCATTCGATGCTATAAATTTCCCTCGACCCATTGCTTTTGCTGCATCCACGAATCTTGATATTGTGTTTTTATTTCATTTGGTTCCAAGTATTTTTAACTTCTCTTGTTTGACAAGAGACGTTCTTTCCTTTTTGACCCATGTGTTATTTGGAATTCTGTTGCTTCGCATCCACATATTTTGGGCTTTTCTAGCTATCTTCTTGTTACTGGTTTCTAGTTTGATTTCATTGTGGTCTGAGAGCAGATGTGGTATGATTTCTACTCTTTTTTAAATTTGGTAAGGTGTGTTTTATGGCCCAGAATGTGGTCTGTCTTGTTGAATGTTCCATGTGAGCTTGGGAAGTGTGTGTACCCTACTGCTATTGGATGCAAGAGTCCAGAGATGTCTGTTTTTACCAGCTGATTGATGGTGCTGTTACCTTCTGGGCTTTCTGCTGGCGAGGTCTGTCCTTTTCCCAGAGAGGTGACCAAGTATACAAGTACACAGTGGTGGGTACATCCTTTCCTCCTTGTAATTTCGTCAGTTTGCCTCACGTAGTTTGATGTCCTGTTCTAGGTGCATTTAAGGGTTGTTATGTTTTCTTAAAGAACTGACACTTTATCATTACATAATGCCCTTCCTTATCCCTGATAACTTTCCCTACTTTGAAGTCGGCTTGGTCTGAAATCCATACAGCCAGTATTGCTTTCCTTCTAGCATGGCATGGCTTTCTCCATCCGACTACTTTTAATCTATGTGTGTCTTTATATTTAAAGTGGGTTTCTTGCAGACAACAGATAGCTAGATCTTGTTTCTCATGCACTCTGACAATCTTTGTCTTTTAGCTGGTGCATTTAGACCATTGACATTCAAAGCGATTAATTAATATCTACCATATTTATTACTGTTTTCTATTTGTTTTCTTTGTTCTTTGTTCTTATTTCTGTCTTCTACTCTTTTACTATCTTTTGTGGTTTTAACTTAGCATTTTATACGATTCTATTTCTTTCTTTTTTAGCATATCAATGAACTTTTTTAACCTTTTTTTTTTTTTTACTGGTTGCTCTAGAATTTATAATATATATTTATATCTAATCCAAGTGCACCTTTAAATAGCTCGGACCACTTTATGGGTAATGTGAATATCCTATAATGACAAAATAATCTTGATCCTTCTCTCCTGCCCGGTGTCATTGCTGCCATTCATTTCACATATATGTAAGAATGCACAACACATATATGTACTTATCACACACATAAGATATATGTCAGTATTTGTAATCAAATACACTGTAGCTCTTATTGTTTTGAACAAATTGTTACTTGCTAGATCAAGTAAGATTAAAAAAATAACATTTTATTTACTTTACATTCACTTATTCCTCCTTTGATGTTCTTCGTTTATGGAGATCTGAATTTCAGACCTAAGTTATTTTCCTTCTCTCTAGACAACTTCTCTTAACATTTTTTTTCAAGGCAGGGCTACTGGCAACAAATTCCCTCAGGTTTGTTTGAGAAAGTTTTTATTTCTCTTTCACTTTTGAAGGACAATTTTGTATGGAAAAGAATTCTAGGTTGGTGATTTTTTTCTCTCAATACTTGAAATATTTCGGTCCACTGTCTTCTTGCTTGCATGGTTCCTGTGGAGAAGTTGAATATAATTCTTATATTTGTCCCTCTGCGTGTGAAGTGTTTTTTTTTCCCTTCCAGCTTCTTTCAGGATTTCATTTTTATTTTCTGTACCTTGAAAATGTAGGTGCAGTTTTGTTTTGTTTGCATTTAACCTGCTTGACATTCTCTTTGCTTTTTGGATCTGTGGTTGGTGTCTGACATTAATTTGGAGGAAGCTCTAAGTCATTGGTCTTCCAATGATTTCTTCTGTTGCTTTCTCTCATTCACTCCTTCTCTTATTTCCTTCACACACATGTCTACCCTGTATAGTTGTCTCACAGGCCTTTGAAATTCTTTTCTGTTTTAGTTGGCCTTTGTTCTCTTTGCTTGTCAATAATAGAAGTTTCTAATGAGATATCCTCAAGCTTGGAGATTCTTTCCGAGCTCTGTCCAGTCTATTGATAATCCTGTCAAAGGCGTTCTTCATTTCTGTTATAGTGTGTTTGATCTCTAGCGTTTCTTTTTGTTCTTTCCTAGAACTTCCATCTCTCTGCTCACATTACCCACCTGCTCTTGCATGCTGTCTACTTCAGCAATTACAGCTCTGAGCATATATTCATCATGGTTGTTCTAAATTCCTGGTCTCATGATTCCAACATTTCTGCCGTGTCTGGTTCTGATGCTCTGTCTCTTCAAATTGTATTTTTTGCCTGTTATTATACCTTGTAACTTTTTTTTTTGATAGCCAAACATAATGTTCTGGTAAAGATTCTGCTGTAAACAGGCCTTTAATAATGTGGTGGTGAGATATGGGCATGGGTTCTATGGTCCTGTGATCAGGTCTCAGTCTTGCAGGGAGACTGCCTCTGGACTGTGAGATTTACAAGTGCTTCTCAGTTTTTCCTTTCCATGTTTGTGGAACAAGAAGGCTAGAAGAGGCTGGAATTGGGTATTTACCTTCTTCAGGTCAGTTAGACTATGAGCATACTCCCTCAAGCTAGGTTCTGGTTAGCTGGTTTCCCCTGAGGGCAGACTTTATTAAGAAGAAGAGAGTGCTGTGGGTTATTTTAGAATGGTTCCTTTCCCCTTTCCCCTGCCAGAAGCACAAGAGGTTTTTCTTCAGTATTTACTGTGAGCACCTGGGTGAGCTCCTAGGGGTAAATTTTACAATATTATGGGGTCCACCATGATAGGTTCTCTTGGAGTTTTTAACTCTCAGAGTTGTCCACACTGACATTCCAGCAATTTTGCAATTTCACTTTCCTACCCCGGTACTGGTTCCTGCGGTGGTTCCTGCTGGTGGGTCAGCTCTGGGAAGCCACAACTCTCCATATTCATGTCTGTTTCTCCAGTGTTGGGGGCAGCATTTAATTTGCTGTGTATCCATCCCTCTCTTATGGATCTGAGAGGAGTTGTTGATTTTTGGTCTGTTCAGCATTTTACTTGTTGGGGTGGAGTGGTGACTCCTAAGCTCCTTACATGTGGAAACAGACATTTTGTAAGCAATTAAGCAAAATGTAAGCTTGAAATACTCTGAATGATCCTATTATGTGTGTAAAATTCTATAATGTTTGCTACCTCAGTTTGATACTGAAGAATGATGCCAAAGGTGGCATAATTCTGAAAGATGTGGTCACTGGTTGTGGGACAAAGTCAGAGTTCATGGTATTAATTCCAAAAATTGCATATGGCTTCAAATGTACTTTCCTCAGTGAAAAGATTGTGGTCTACTTCATTTCACTGAAGGAAAGGATAAGAACAGATAGATCATAAATTTCTGAAACAAAATGATTTTTCAGACTAAAGGGAATTAACATTTACATTGACAGAAGATAGAGTATGTGTTGATGGTTTCAGGTTGTTCCCAGCTCACATTGGCTTAACAGGCACAATTTCTTTCTTTCATTTAGTAGAACTTTTGTCTCCCTTTGTCTGGTTCATGAATCTGAGACCATGCACTTGTGAATGTGCATAAAAATGTGTTTGCACAGTATTTCATGGACCTGTTTCCTTGTCTTGGGCTCTGTATTCTTGGGGTGATGGCCCAGTGTCTCAAGAGTGCCATATCTGCACACTTGAACATCCCCTTCTCACCACCAACATCATGCCTTGTCTGATGTTCCCTATCACCCCTTTGTAAAGGGGAGAATCTTATCCTTGGTCTTACAGAAATTGCAAACAGAAAGAGCAGGGATTGAGTAACTACAATGGTGTCCATCTAGGAATCTTCCCTGTGGTTGGCTCTTGCTCTTTTCTGGTCATGCCCAGGTCTGAGACCATGAGATGTTCTAAAAATGCGACCTCAGTTCAGAGAATTACTATACGCTTGTGTTTTAGTTGAAGTTGCTATAACAAGAATATCATGGACTGACAGCTTAAATCACAAACATAAATTTCTCACAGTTTTTGGAGGCCAGAAGACTCAGATGACGATGCCATTGTGGTTGGGTCCTGGTGAAAGCCCTTTTCCTGATTTCTCACACGGCAGAAATCAGAGAGAGAGAGGAAGCCAGCTCTCTCGTGTCTCTCATAATAAGAGCACTAAGCCCATCATGAAGGCTCCACCCTCAGGACCTAATCCCCTCCCAAAGACCCCAGTTCCAAATGCCATCACATTTGGTGTTAGGGGCTCAATGCATAAATTTGAGGGTGTACAAACATTCGGTCCATAGCAGCTTTCCCTCCTTAATCCCCTTTAAGCCAACCCATCAAAACAATAACCACAAACATTGATTATCTTGTATGTTTCAGACACTATAGTAGGTGACTTACATACATTATTTAATCATTGAAACAGCTCTATAAATTAGTTTTTGCCATCATCTGAGAGAAAAGGAAAGTGAATTTTTAGAAAGGAAACAGATTTGGCTTTAAGCTTATTAACATAGACAAAGTACCTAACGAAGTCTACATAGACAATATCTGTGATACCTATGTGCTTTTTATGGACCAGAGACATAATTAAATCTTTGGGAAGATTTACTTTTCAGAAACTGCACTGATTCTAATTCCAGGACTTTGATGTAAGTGCACAGAGTAGCATCTGGGACAGAGTTAACTCAAAGCCTTCTCAGGGAATAAAGCTGATTATAGGTCTAGTACTAGGTCCTCAGTTTGATTAAAAAATGTTCACATATCACTGTAATTTCTTATAAATGCACCTATGTGCATTTCTTCTGTGCTGGAATGTGCCTGAGAAAACTGTCTCACTGTTGGGTTCACTGTTGGGTAGATGAGGAAACTGCTCATTACTGCTAACAGCCCAGCTTAGCCCTTATCAGGCAGCACAATGAAAGCCTTGCTTTCAGGAAAAAAAGCAGCAACGGAGCCCTGGCTTTTCTTTCTTTAAGAATAAGGATACAGGGGCACCTGGGTGGCTCAGTTGGTTAAGCGACTGCCTTCGTCTCAGGTCATGATCCTGGAGGCCCGGGATCGAGTCCCGCATCGGGCTCCCTGCTCGGCGGGGAGTCTGCTTCTCCCTCTGACCCTCCCCCCTCTCATGTGCTCTCTCTCTCTCATTCTCTCTCTCTCAAATAAATATAAATAAAATCTTAAAAAAAAGAATAAGGATACAACCTCATAATTGCTTTCATGTTTTCTTGAAGAAAACAGAGAGCTATGATGACTGGTTTTACCTGAAATTCGTGACCACTAATGTCCATTCGGCCTTTAATGTCACTTAGAAATACTACCAGATTCCTGAGTCCATTCAGTTTGTCGCTCTTCTGATCCAGAGGCTGTTTCAACCTTTCTGCCCTCTCCTGGAACCTCTTACACCTCCTCTTCCATCCTCCGTCTCAGCAGATGATTTGCTCCCCAATTTACTGAGAAGATGGAAACACTAAGGAGCAAACGTACACCCTTCCCACCGTTGCTGCTGCTCAGCCACATCTGGCTGCCCCCCCAGCACCCATCTTCCTTCCAGTCGCTGAGCCGGCCCTCCTCCTCCTTGGCCCAGCCCCTCCCCTCGTGTGCTGGAATCTTCCAGCCTGCTCAAGAGTGGTGCTCCTGCGACACGTTATTCTATCCTCTGCTGACTCTTTCCTTCTCTCTCCTGCATGACCCCTATTATCATCAACACTGCTGTGATTTCCCAGCTTGAACAAAAAGCAACCACAACAAACAAAGCCAAACCCTCCTCCCATCCCCTTCCGGGGACTACCCCATTTCTCTGCTCTCCTTTCCAGCAATCTAGTGGGAGAACTGTCTCCATAAGTGACTTCTCCATTGCTAAATTCAGTGGTTAATTCCCCTTATTTGACTTGATCTATCAGCAGCGTTTGGCACAATTGACACTAACTTACCCTTGTGATTTTCACTCTAATCCCAGACTCCTGGGTCTCTGGTCATCTCACTGGCAACTTAGCTGACTTATTTTACTAGCTGCTCCTGCTCAGCTTCTATTTCTTGTTCATCCTCAACAGTGACACATGGCTCAGTGCTTCATCCTCCTCTCCCTTACACTCATTTTCTTAGTGATTTACTCCTCATTTCTTTAAATGCCCTCTATATGCTGATTGTCCAGACATTTGATCTCCAAGTTATCCCTCTCCCCTGAACTCAGATTTACATCCAACTCCCTGCACAGCTGTGCTGTCTCAATTACAGGCATCTCCAGATCAGTATGTTCAAAACATCTCATTTTTTTTTTTAGCCCAGTGTCTTGTTTCTCAATAGCCTTCCTGAAGTAAGTAAAAATAACAACAAACAAACCAAAAACTCATTGCTTCTGGTTGTTTAAACCATACATCTTTTTGTAGAATTTAACTTTGTTCTTTCTTCACACCAGACCTCAATACATCAGCTCACCTAGTTGGCTCTTCTTTTAAAATATTGCGTATCCAGGGGCGCCTGGGTGGCTCAGTTGGTTAAGTGACGGCCTTTGGCTCAGATCATGATCCCGGAGTCCTGGGATCGAGTCCCACATCGGGCTCCCGGCTCAGCGGGGAGCCTACTTCTCCCTCTGACCCTTTCCCCTCTCATGCTGTTTCTCTCTCTCTCAAAAAAAAAAATCTTAAAATATTGCATATCCAGACACTGACCATATACTCGCCACCTTCATGGCAACCACCCTGAAGGAAGTCACTTTTTACCCTTGCACCTGCTCCCTTGCTCCCACTACCGCTCCACTCTCGACTCTGTAGAGCAGTCAAAAATTTCAGTTACAGTTCACATCAGGACAGGTCAACCTTCTGCTCAGAACTCTGTAATAGTTTATATTGCCACTTAGAGTAAAGGTGACAATATTGGAATGGTTTTAAAAGTTCTTTTATGATCTATTTTAAATAAAGGCCTGCCTCACCCCTTCATCTGTGGCCTCCTCACTCTCTCCTTTAAAAAGTGTTCTGTGGAGTTCACACTATAGGCGTGAGGAAGGTTTGTACTGATCAGCTATCCTGATACCAGATAATGTTCAAACTCAGAACATGGAACACTTATTCTGTGACTTATAGGTTATATATATAATAAAAAAATAATTTTAATTTTGGACCAGTCTTAGTCCTAACCCAATAATTTGGATTTTTGCTTCGGAAATGTTGTTTCAGGGAGCATCATTTGCTGGCTCTTGGAGTTCTCTTCCCATCAGCCAATGTGGTTTGAGAACCAATACTCCACTGATGCTTAAGGCTTTAGGCTCAAGGTGCTCCAGTGTGAGGGAAACCCTGGTGTCCAAGTTCAGGTAGCAGTAGATTTAATTGTCTCTCATCACAGGAGGTCAGTGCCACTATATTCAGGTCTTGATGGGTTTCAGATTCTCAAGTTATATGGCTTCTTCCAGTGTTCTCCTATGTAAGCAATGTAAGGCCTGCTCTTTACTATTTGGATGATAAGTTTGTTTTCCCTGTAAAAAAAAATTTTTTTTTTTAGATTTTATTTATTTATTTGACAGAGAGAGACACAGCGAGAGAGGGAACACAAGCAGGGGGAGTGGGAGAGGGAGAAGCAGGCTTCCCGCTGAGCAGGAAGCCCGATGCGGGGCTTGATCCCAAGACCCCGGGATCATGACCTGAGCCGAAGACAGATGATTAATGACTCAGCCACCCAGGTGCCCCCCCGTACAAATTTTGAAAGTTTCCAAAGCTATGACAAAATATTGCCCTTTTTCTTCCAGAGATACTTTCAGAAAAAAACCTGTACTTAAATTTGATGAGGAATTGTGGCTTTTGTACATACACCTGGCAGTCAATCTTGCCCTGACATTTTACTAATTATTATTGTTCTTCTTCCACTCAATAGCCCATACTCCCCAGTACTGTGAGCTATAGTTGTGTGCCAGCTCCTTTCTGGGATCCATTAATACCATCTTTGTGACAAAATACAAAGGCGTCTAATGCACCAGAAACCTACCTTCTAAGCAAAGTCTTCCTCAGAACAAAGTTACATGCACACCGAAACCAGTCCACCTGGTTATTCCAACAGGAGAGGAGTTGTACAAAGGAATTGGCATTCCTAACACATCCTAATACACGTTGGGCATTTCCATTAAGGGTAGTTTTCTACTTCCTTAATTAGATTACCATGTATGTCTCGTCAGACTCCTTTTTACTCAATACATATGACTAAATCTTTGCTTTTAAACTTGGAAGATGACACTGAGTCTAGATATTCTGGGCTCACCCCTGATAATGAAGATTCCTTTCCCATGGTTGAAATCATGAAATCAGCGGGAAAAGTACACACATGAGATGATGAATGTGAAGAAAAAAATGACAACTTTCCCAAAAGGTAGTCATTACATTGTCTTGGTCTTTCTGCTTTCAGCATATGTAGAGATTGTTCAAGGGATGCAACCCTAAACTTTCATCTGGTTGCCCCAAATTGAGTTAATATGGGGTATTTTTAGAATATTTCAGTTAATGAACATAAGATTCAACAAGATTCAAAAATTTCCAGGGGACAAAGGAGCTGGACTCTGGTTATGGATTTGTATACATTGCTTTTGTAAGGAAAACCTAGAGATTTGTATAGATTGCTTTTCTAAGGAAAACCTAGGGCCATAATTTTTATTATAATACGGTCATCCAAATAAAATTAAGTACTCATATGTCCATCTCAAAATCAGAGCTCAAGCACAGTTGTTCACCACTTGTATTGCCAGATGTTTTTGCTTCTGGCAACAAGCTTCCATTGTCTCATTCAGATGTAAGTGATTGAAGAATATCACATCTAATACCTCATTGCCCTAATGCAGATGGGCTAAAATGATAGCACGAACCTCTAAGTGTGCCCCAAAGCAAATTGTTGGTGGACAGTGTGAATTGCTCAGCAAGTCCCTCCATGCTCAGAATGCCACTGAAAGCTCAATATTAGAATTCTTTCTTGATGCATTAATAAGGGATGGATACCTCAAACATGTCTGAACTATCCCCACCCAGGCTCAGATGAAGACTTTCTTTTTAAAAATAAATGCCAAACTTCATTCCATAACAGGTTTGATGTGGCTTCGGTGATGACTTAGCAGACAAAGAAGAAGATTCTCTGGGTGCTATTTTCTTTGCATTAAAAGGTCACTTGCAAGAGAGAGCCCCTGCCAGGGATTGTAGAATTTAATCAGGTAGACTCACTGCAATTAAGGTCCTTGAGCTTGAATTTCAACTAGACAGTGCAGTGTACACTTCCTAAGAAATAAGTAGAGTCACTAAGTGAAGAATGAAGTAGTTTTCCACAATGGTTCTCTCTCTTTAATATCTTCAAACAAACAAACAAACAAACAAACAAAAAGACAGTCCTCTTAAAAGGATTGTAGATATGTAGGTCCAATGCCCAGAAATTAGGATTCTGTGCATTTGAAGTAGGCCCAGTCCCTCAGTGATCTGAATTTTTAATAAGTGGTCAAAACAACACTCCTAAAATAATGGAACAAGAGTTTTGCTTGTTTTGTTGCTGTTACTGTTCTTAGGATTCTTACTGTTCTTCTTTTGGTCCAGTGTAAATTTTTATGCAATAAAGGACTGTCCTGAGGAGACTTACTTATGGTTTCTACACTTGCAATGGGTTAGACCTTACTATTAAACACTGTGAGATATCCAATTTAATGTTATGTATAATGACATCTTAAATATCTTTCCATAGAGGTCTATGTGCACATATCTGATTATTTGCTCAAAAGCATAAAACTTCATATAATTTACGGTCATAGTTCTGGCATCCTTTCTTGCATTAAGTATTATCATTAAGATAAAAATTAGCAAAATTGAAAGGAAGAAAATTCTACCCCACTTTTACCATTACCCTTCTTTTCTTCAACAGTGAAATTGAACATTTAACATATTTTCAACTAATTTTTCTTCTATGTCTTGATTGTTCATCTCTTTTGACCATTTTTCTATTGGTTTTCTATTGGTTTAATTTTTCTATTGATTTTTCTTATTAAATTATAAGGACAATTTAGATGCCTACAACTTTTTTTCTAGTCTGTTTACATGCTAATTTTGTTTATAATGCTTGTAATTCACAAATGTTTTAACATTTTATATGGTCAAATCTATCTTTTCCCCCATGAATTAGTTCAGGTTTAGGAAATAGCTGTCAATCTACGAATCAATTAAATATACACATACATTGCCCTTGAACATTTTCTGATTTCACTTATTAAAATAACTTTTGTGTGTTACTGGTTTCTAAATACCTAGATTTGTTTGTTCTTTTAAACCTGCTTACCTTTTGGTCGATAATAAATGTATGCAGCATTGTTAAATTACATAAACCCACCACTTCACTTCCTAGAACAGTGATCTGGAAACTATGAATGTCAAAATACTGAGATGTTCCTTAAAAATGCATATTTCTTGTCTTTTCTCAGAACTATGGAATTCAGAATTCCAGAGCTAGGGTCTTGGAATCTACATGTTACTACATGGTGTAAGTGACTTCTAAGTGCACTAAACATGTCAGCATGTCCGTGTGGGGTGGTGAGTGAGTAGTGTGGCTTGATCGTCAAAGCTCCCTAGTTGAGATGACCTTTCTTCTTCCTTTTGCCACCAAGAACCAGTGAACCACAAGAAAATGCAAGATAACATGGTTCTTTAAAACATGGACTATACCTTCCTTACATTTAGGGTTTTGCTTAGACTGGTGTTGATTTAAGTTAATTTTAATATCATGTTTTCCCTCTTGGTTCTTATAATATTTAGATGGTTGTTTCTATCATTACATTAATCTAATCATACTGGCCTCCTGGAGTAATAAAAAGTTTAATATTCCTTAGACCGGAGTAACCATTATTCTGGGCACTACTCAAGAATGTCATTGTTGAAGTGACAGTAAGTTTAAATAGGCTATAAGGCATTCCATATGTTCCCAGTGCTTTAATTAACTTGGTTTCTGTTGTCTGGGAGATGTGCATTGATTTAATTCTATGAACACATAATTAATATGACTTCTTCAAGCATATGATGATAAAAAACTGAAAAAAAATTGATGTACTGGCTTTTCACTTCTTTCTAATCATACATTCACAACCTTGGTTCGAGACCCAATTAGCTGATGCCAGATTACAGCCTCAGGCTCTGACCTGGCTTTTCACAATTTTTCACAGTTCACCAATGCTTCCAGATAATATCTCCATCTAATTATGGTCACTGTCTGAAATCCTTCACTGATAGCTGTAGCATTCAGACTGTAGTCCCATTCAGACTCCCTACCATGACATAAAAGATTCCCCACAATATGATTACTTCCACAGGCTCATTTCTTAACCTCCTTTTAAATTTTTTTTTTTTATTTTGAGGTTCCATACCATTTGCATGTCTCTCAATAATCTATGCTTTCTTTCATATTCAGTGTTTTGCAAATGCTACTCCCATTTTTTAGAATTCCCTACTTTACAAACCCACAGGCTTAAGCCTAGCCCTCCAAATTCATACATAGCCTTACCTGACTAAACACTAATTAAACTTCAGGATTTATCTCATATGTCACTTCCTCCAGGAAGACTTCTTTGGTGGCTAGGTTCATTCCTTCTGGTTACCACAGCAACTTGCTCACCCATTTTTAATGCTAATGTGCTTCCTTCAGTAAATTTTAAACTCCTTCAGGCTGAGGTGATTTCCTATTTATTTTAGAGTTTCTGGAGAATTCAAAACTGTCACATAATTGGCGCTCAAAAAAAGATTTTTATTTTATTTTATTTTAAGGTTGTCTCAAAAAAGATTTTTAAAATATATTATTTCATAAATTCATACAAACCTAATAATCATTGAGCAAATACATCAAATCTTTATATAAAAGAATTTATTAAAGAAGTTTCATAAGCATACATATTTGCTTGAAGATTATGATGTAATTTATTAAAAGTTACCTTTTTTTCCCTCAGTGCAAAATCAAATAATGGAAGAAGCAGACTTTCTCTTCTGCTATTACACAGTGGCTTGTATTTCCCTAATCTTCCTGCTTTGGTTAAATAAAATACATAGAGTAGTTATTTTGAAATACTGGAGTACGGAGTAGAAAGACTGGGCACAAGGGATCAAATGTCAGAGAGAAATCCTATAAAAATTGCCTCTATTTTCTATTGTTTTTTTTTCACCCATTAGGGCTATAGACAATTTGCCTTATGTGGAATAGAAACACTAAAATCATCATCCAGGAGTTGGCAAAAATCTTGCTCAATTGGGGAGAGAGTTTTATTCTGGGTTTGTCTCAGAGTTGGAAAATTGAGGTAGAGGGTAGAGAAAGAGCTAAATGAAGCCCAGTGTGATCTACAAGGATTGATGACTTCAAATCTCACTACGTGCAGAGTAAAACTCACTTAAAAAATAACAACAACAATAACAGCAACATCTGGGGGCATAAAATGATGAACAAAGGTATTTATGGCCCCTCAGTGCTAAGAAGTAAAGTTTGGACTTCCAGGCCCCTGTTATAATGGAGGCACCTCAATAAATACTCCAGTCAATCAGCCAAAAGCCTGGAAGGCCTATATTCCAGGGAGAAAGGCTTAGCATAAGAGTTCCATAGAAAAAGCCCAGCCATAGTAAACCTAAAATTCTACCTCTACTAAATCAATGTGATCTGCATGTTATTTGCCCATAAAGGAAATAATATTTCTTCTCCTTCTCCTCCTCCTTCTTTTTAGAAAAAGCAACAGCATTCAGTGCCTATACAAATTGTCACATATAGTATCTGAAACTCAGAAAATTAATTACCAGACTTACACAAAGGCAACACCAAATAACTGAAAACAAAGAGAAAAAAAAAACCCCAAGAAAATCAACAAAACAAAAACATATCCAAGGGAGACTTCAAGATAATATGATTGATATATTAAAAAGGAAAAAAATGAAAAATGTTATCAGGGAGCTTGAATCTATTGTAAAGAGTCAAATGAAAATTCTAGAACTGAAAACTACATGACAAAAATGAAGAAAACAAACATAAATATTAGCCAGAAGAAATGTCCAGATTGAAGCATACACAGGGAAAAATGGATTTAAAATGCAACTGAAGGGGGTAATAGACCCATGGGGCATGGTGAAAGTTGTAATTTATATGTAATCAAGTTCAGGAAGGAAAGAAGGGAGAGGAATAGGGAAGACGCAATAGTTTATAATCTGAAAAAAAATGCATTATGCCACAGGATCAAAAAGCCATAGGGGAAAAAAAATGGAATGAGTACATTTACATTTGAAAGGTAAAATAATCAAGCTAATAAAAGACAAAAATATTTTCACGACATTGGAATAAGCACTATGTTTTAAACAGAACACAAAAAGCACTAACAAAATGATTATTGAAATAATGGATTTCATTAAAATTAAAACCTTTTTTTTATCAAAAGTTTACATTAGAAGAAGGAAAAGGCAACACAGAAAGTAGAAGTTATGTGAAATGCAATTCCTCACAAAAGCTTTATCCAAATTATAAGAACATCTAATATCAATCAGGAAATTATAGCCAACCTTATAATAATGAAACAAAAAGCTTAAACAGGCAAAAGTATACCTATATAAACAAAATGCTTATGACAGTGTTACTTACATTGTTACTCATCAGAGAAAAGCAAAATAAAACCATGAGATACTAATACACCTACCACCCACCAGATGAGTAAAGTAAAAATAAAGAAAAAAAACAACAGCAAAAGAAGGAAACAAAAAACACAAAGAAATAGGAGACCTAACAACAACAGATGAGGATCTGAAGCAGTTAGAATATTCATACATTGCTCATGGTAGACTGTATCGGTACAATCATTTCAGAAAATATTTTTTGGTCTTTATTAAGCTGAACACATGTTTCCTCCATCATCTGGCCATTCAGTTGGGCACATCCCTAACTGCAATGCCTAAAAATGTGCAAACAAGCAATGTATGAGAATGTTTGCAGCAGCTTTATAACTGAAAAGAACCAAGGTGTCTATCACCATCAAAATGTATATGTAAATTATGGTATTTTTTTGAAATGAAAAGAACAAACTTCTACTATAGGCAACAACATACATGAATTTCACAGTTATAAATTTGAAAGAGCAAACCAAGACATAAAAGAATATATGGGATATGATTTCATTCATATAAAATTCAAGAACAAGTACAATTATTCAGTGGTGATAAAACTCAGAATAATAGTTACCTTGGGGAAGGGATTTGGGTTGACAAGAAGCTTCTGGATTGCTTAAAAGAATCTCTTGGTTTCAGTGGTTAATGGACAGATATATACAATCATAAAGTATCACCAAATTGCATTCTTAAGGTTTTTAGACTTCACTGCATGTATGTTATACTTAAGAAAGAAATATATATATTTCTTTATAATATATATATATATATATATATTTAATGCTTTAAAGGTCATGGGAACGATCATCTGGAGTTGGAAACTAATCAGCTTGCATGATGCCATTCTTCCCTTATGCCCCTATGACATAACCAGAGTGCCTCCCCGTCCCGTGGAAACCACTGTTCAGTTTCATGGCCCCTGGTTAGCCCAGTGCTCGCAGGGGCTCAGCCTTTGGCATGGTTGATATGTGAGACAATCCCGTTCTGCCATCCTGGATGAAGTTCATAGTGATCACAGGCGGTTACCTGTGGAATGGGTGTGGTCCCACTGTGAGTAGGAAAGACAATATGAAAATTAAATTTTATAGTAGACTTTTCTCTCATCTATATTTCAAAGTGCAATAATACAAAGGCAAATGTGATTGTTTTCCTCTATCTTTCTGCCAGCTGGAAGTTCTTGTGCAAGAACAGGGCATCTGTTCAATTAGACTCTTCTATGACTCATTTCTCTGCCTTCCACCTCAGGCCACATTAGGATTGATATTTTTTCCTTTTAGTCTTTTTATTTGGTGGCATTTTTCTCTTATTAAGTAATGTTTTATCAGCGAGTTATTAATTCTCTTTTAAATATGTCTTGAAATATTTGCTGCTTTCTTTACAACCCAATATTTTTGATATATACACATCTCTGATGTCATAAAAGATACTAATATAATAGAATGAGGTATACAGTCATTCATTTTACAAGTACATATTCAGAAATATGTGAAATTGGTTTACTAAAAGACACTTCTGCTTTGAAGAAAAATGAAAACTAAATTGATTTGATATAATTAAGCAATAAAGGAAAAGCTCATCCTCGGCAGTTAACCCTGATGCTTATTAGCTGCTAAGAAATGCCCTGCCCTTGAGCCTTAATTACTAGGTGAAAAATGTAAAGTAATTATTATGGTGTAGAGTGAAAAACTAAAAACTGTTCAACTTCCATTTTCCTGGGATGTGCTATTCTTTACCTATTGATTTCCTACCAATTAACAGGGACAATATTATATCTTTCCTTGGAAATCACCAAAACTATTTTGAAAAGCATATGTACTTATATGAAATACTTCTTTTTTTAAAAAAGATTTTATTTATTTATTTTAGAGAGTGAGAGCGAGAGGCATGGGGAGGGGAGATGGACAAAGGGAGAGGGAGGGAGAGAATCTCAAGCAGACTCCACGCTGAGCACAGAGCCTGATGTGGGTGGGGCTTGATCTCACCACACTGAGATCATGACCTGAGCTGAAATCAAGTCAGGTGCTTAACCAACTGAGCCACCCAGACACCCCTGGAATACTCTTAATGTCACTTTTGGATTAAAAATTGGGTAATACAAGTAGAATAATATTTTTTGCCTTATTTTTCTTAATTATAATATTTATAATTTTTTGTCTTATAACTTTTTTTTAATACTCATGGAAAATATAGAAAAATCATAGAGAAAGAAACAAAAACTACTTGAAACTCACACAGGTAACACTTTATTGAGTTTTCTTCCCACTGTGCCTTTGTTTAACATCCAAGGAATCAAACCTTTACATAGTGAATATTTTCTTATACCATTAAAATTATTTCCAAATTTCCTTTTAATGACTTGTAGTCTACATAATAGAAGAAAGACAAGTTAATTTCTTATCAGAGAACATTTAGAACTTTCAATTTTTCCAGGCTGAAAATACTTAAAAGCTATATGTTTCAGGTACTGTGTTAATAGTCATTTACTTTTTTTGGAAACATGTTTTGAGGTTCATGTATCCTCACTTTTTCTTGGTTATCTATTATAGAGACCACACCATCATGTAGTATTTAGGTCCTTTCTAAAGGAGGAGATGAATCATATGCTTAAATTGGTAAATCCCAGGGTTGTGTATGAAATGAGACTTCAAAAACCTGGCAAAGTGTTTCCATATTATTTGGAGGAAGATGAAACATCATGCCAGGTTCATGGGAGGGGCTTCTCCCAGCTGTCTACAGGGTTTGGAGGGGCCACCAAATTTTGGTTTGTAAGATGAAGGTACATAATATGTCTCCAAAGTGTGTGCATGTGTGCATGCTGGGAAGTGCGGAGTCTGGATATACACGTTTCCAGGTGGGTTTAAGCACTCAATGAGTTATTTTAAGGAAAATGAGACCATGTGCTTGTTGCAATTGTTATCCACAAAACTGAATTAATTTCTACCTTGCTCTATACTGTATATAAGTCAATCAATCAATAAGGAAACCATATATGGTGACTTGGCCCTGGATGTGGTGCATATTGGAGACGCCTGTGAGTGACTCGTGTCCCTAGTCCTCACAAGAAAGGAGCTGAACTTGTTCATTGAGTCACAATTGTGTCCTTGTCATAATCCCTGCTCTTCCCTCTTCCAGGCCCATAAGCACCAGTCATGAGGCAAGGGTAGTTGGGATAGCAGGTTGATTCATTTTGAACTTCCTGTAATTTCCACCACCTTCCCATAAATGTAGTTCTGTGTTAATATGCACACATGCAGGATGGTTTGGCGGGCCCTCCCTCAATTATGATTCTACTATCAATATGCCCCCCCATCCACACTAGATAGTATTACATGTCAAGGAGGTCATGCCCCTTCACCTTGAACCACACTGGTGAGCAGGGATTAGGGACGATGTAGGTATTGATGAATGAGGTCCATCTCTGGGTGGGTACTAGCTTAACAAGATGTCAAACATGGAAACATTCTTTTCACATAACAAAGCTGAAGATGGATTTCGATTACACACTGTTAGTAATCCAAAGGTTATTTCCTGCGAGCTGAACTTGCCTCCCAGGGCAGAAGTGAAAGAGATCCTCCCCTTCTTTTTCTGAACATCCAGAGAAGTAGGGAGCTGGACGCGTGGTGGGCACCAGATCCACACCTGGGTTCTGCTCAAATCCCACAGCCTGTTCTCACCTGCTGCACAGAGGCTTCCAGTGAAGGAGAAGAGCACAGCTTTTATGACTACATGCATGCAACCAGGAGCTTCCATTTCTCCTAGATATGATTTAAACACTCTGGGGTGAAGGGCACCCATCAGATGGGGAGTAGGTTCTGGGTTATGCCACCAACTCCTCACAGCTCCTCAGGAGAAGCCACTGTTGAACCAGCAACCTGGTTTGTTGTGAGTCACACCAATATCCACAATTTCATGCATTTCACATTAATGTTTTACCCCCATTTTACAGAACAGAGACAAAGAAGGAAAGTTATGGTAAGTAAGGTTGGGACCCCGTCTGTTTAGCTTCAAAGACTGTGAATTTTGTTGTCCACTGTCTACCTATGAACATTCATAGAGCAAGTGATTTTTTTTTAAAGATTTATTTATTTATTTGAGAGAGCGAGAATGAGAGAGAGAGAAAGTACATGAGAGGGGGGAGGATTAGAGGGAGAAGCAGGCTCCTTGCTGAGAGGGAGCCCGATGTGGGACTCGATCCCGGGACTCCAGGATCATGACCTGAGCCGAAGGCAGTCGGCCAACCAACTGAGCCACCCAGGCACCCCGCTAGTGATTGTTTTTTATTGTTACATTTATTCTTCACCCTAATCCTGAAAAGTAGGCACCTTTCAGTTGTAAACACGAGGAAAGCAGCTCAGCACTTCAGGTAACTCTTTGATATTTTGAAGATAGAAGTTCCTGTCTTGGATGTTCTGCTTCTCAATTTCATTATTGTGCCTGTTTTTGGTCTTTGAAGATCAGATGTTCACTGTTGGCATTCTATTCCTTTTTTTCGTAGCACTTTCAACATTTACATGATAATTTAATTGGTGTGAAACCACCATCGCTCGCTCCTGTATGCCTTGGTATAATGTCTGATATGCAGTCAGTGCAGAATAAATATTTATTCAGTGAATGGTGAGTGTGTGAGCAAGTGCACATTTAACAGTCAGAGCTCGGGGCGCCTGGGTGGCTCAGATGGTTGGGCGTCAGCCTTCAGCTCGGGTCATGGTCCTGGGGTCCTGGGATCGAGTCCCGCATCGGGCTCCCTGCCCCTTGGGGAGCCTGCTTCTCCTTCTCCCTGCCTCTCTCTCTCTCACTGTCTGTCTCTCATGAATAAATAAATAAAATCTTTAAAAAAAATAGAGCTCATTTCATTGTCACAACTTGGCCCTTTGATAGAACCCTAAATAGTGCTCATGCTCAAAAGGTACTTTGGAATTCTTTTGGTTAAAGGCAGCCTCTTTTGTGAGCCTTTTAACTCTAAACAACTGTCATCGAGGGAAGGACAGTTTACAGGGAAAGTTTTTTTTCCATGAGAAAGAATAGAAACCTTTTCCACAACAGGCAAGTTTTACAAAGTGAGAGGCCGTTTCCTCCTTGCCCTTTGGACTTTCTGGCTGTAAAATAGTAACTGAACTCTGGTGATCTGTTCTAGAAAATCCAAGTGAATGTGAAACACTCCTATTTAAAGTATTATTTCTGTATTCCATTCAGCTTGAAAGTATATTATTTACTTGTAGGCTTTAGATAGAAATATGTACATATGTGGACAAACTTTACAATTATGTTATTAAATTCCTCTCTGGTTTGTCTATTTGATTTTTCCAGGTTGAGAGTGGTGTCATATATCTGGTATTACTTTGGGTTTCTACCAGCATTTCCCTGAATTTTCCCCAAAAAACAAAATTTGCTTTAATTATTTCTAAGTAAAATTAAACAGAACATAAATGTTCATAGGAGTTCTTTTTATTAAACCTTTCATCAACTAAAATGATTCTGTTTTAATCATTTATTCTTTTGCACAAAACCTTACTTTGCTTTTCAATAATATTGCTATCTCCGCCTTTTAGACAACTTACATTCCCACTGTGTGTCCATTTGCATTTGCCCATTTTTTTACATAATTGGACTTTTTTTACCCAATTAGATTTTCCTATAGAGTGTTTTATTTGAAATAATTTCAATATTTTAATGTTGACCTTCCTTTTAGATGTTGTTTTTCTGTTTTAACCAAATATACTGATAATTTTGCTTTCAAAATTTTGCTTTGTAAGTATGTATTAGCTTGTATATATTTTTTATTCTGATAATTTGGAGGCTATAAATCTTCTTTTCAAAAATCTGTAGTGCTTTGCCCTAATCACTAATGTCTGGTTATGAGTGACAGAAATGTTACTCGAATGAACTTAGGTACATGGGGACTTCACTGGCCCAGATGTCCACACTGAAACAACCATATTGCTAGAAGTTCTCCCAGACACCGTGGGTGACACCAGGACTCTTCCCCACTATGTCTCATCTCTGTTTCTCTCAGCATGTAGACTCCATCATCCCAGGCTGGCTTTTTCGATGCATCAGGAATGTGGCCATCCACCCGCACACCTCCTGCTTCACTACAGGAGGAAGGCTGTTAACCTGTTGCTTCTCTTCTCTGTTCCAATTAAAAAAAAAAAAAAGCCCTGGGGGTGATTTTTATTTGGCTAAATCAGGTCATATATTCATTCCCTGAAAAAAATAACTGGGGTGGGGGGTGGGGCATGGAGAGAGAGCTGAGGAATTTTTGTCCTGGTCTTTTGTAACCAATTTATTGTTTTCCTATTTTATTTAACTTATTAAGTGTGCTACCATTTGCACTATTCTTTATAACTTGACTTAATTCTTTCTAAAAGGTTTTTATGGATCCCTATAACTCCCTTTTCCATGATATTGACCTCTGTGACTTCATTTCTATTATTTACTAGTTGACTGGAGTACATAGTCAATACGTTTATTAGAAAAATGATCTGTTTTTGAGTCCTTTTGGGGATGATGATGGTCTGTGGTCCAACCTTTTTTATTCAAAACTCTGTAGCTATGGCTAAGTTGTTTTCTGAGTTCTTTTTATTTTCCTTAATAGGTAAACTTTTGGATCCATACTCTATCCATCCATCCATACTCTTCAGAAGTATACTCCAGAGGAGTGCTCTGGAAGGGTCTAGAAATACCCATGCAGTCTCTTGTCGTTGTTCAGAAAAGCAATGAGGCTTCACATATAGCAGCCAACTCTCCCACAGCCTTACTCATCCACTTTAGATAACATGAATGATCATTGCTAGAATGCAGTACACACACACACACACACACACACACACACACTCTGTAACATTGAGGAATCTTCCCCATAAATAGAGCAGAGTGTCAACTCTTCAGGTCTTTCAGTTTGATCCACATCAGATGATATCAGAGAGAAAGTCTTTCAAATTTTTGCCAACCAGTGGCAGAACTCAATGTGCTCTTCATCAGCTGGCTTGGTTCCTGAGAAGTGGACATTTAGAAGCTTGCTCTCACTCCAGAGTTTTAAGGCAGTCTTAAGGCTATTGTTCAAGACTTGTGTCAGCCTGGGAAAAAGAAAGAATACCTCAAGAATGGAAATAAGAGTGTCAAGCTCTCTTCCCATCTTTGCTTTTTCTCTTGTTACCTTATTTTCTTCCTTGTTCTGTAATAGACTTCCTGTTTCCCTGTAATGCTTCAGTGTTGAAAGAGGTAGTGGCCACAGTTCATGGGCTGCCCAGAAATGAAGTATACATTTGGGACCAAAGGCTGCATTATAGGCAATAGGTGGGGCTTAGGTTTTTACTTGGTGTGCAGAGGTAAAGCACCGGAGAGTTTTGGAAACAGGAGTGAAGTGATTGGATTTGTGTTCTATAAGGTTCCCCCTAGCTGCTTTCCCAAGTAGTGACAGAAGGGAAGCAAGGGTAGGAGGAAATGGTACAATTAGATATTTCAATGTTCCAGGGAGAGATGATGGTGTTTTGGACCAGAATATGGGGATGGTCCAATAACCAATAAAAAACAGTTGGATTATGGATGGATTTTAAAAGTAGAGCCAAAAATATTTGCTTGTGTGTTGGCTACAAAATGAGTTCTTGATGTGAGCAGTTAGAATAGACATGCTGAGATGAGAAATTCAAATAGGGGAAAGAGTTTGAAAGGAGGGATCAAAAGGGTTGGTTATTTTTTTAAATTTATTTCTTTTTTTTTTCACTTTCTAGAGGAGGGGAAGAGGCTCTGAAAATTATGTAACTATCATCAGCTGAATACCTATAGGTAGACTGGGTGCCATGTTTTTCCATAAAAGTCATTACATTCTCATGAAAAACATGAGCAAGACATTATAACTCCAAATTCACAATGTGCTCAAATATCGTGGTGGTTTCCAGCAAGAGATGGTGATTTAATGCCTTCTTATGTCATCACATGTTGTTTGCTGCACTCTTCCTGCTACACATGAGTTTAAAACATCAGAGCTGCAACAATTCTCTACAATTACTTTAATCAATGAATCTTTTCATGAGATTTCTTCAAACTGATCACGTTTGCATTATTGATTTAAATTGAGTACATTTTTTTTTAACAAAAAGAAATGGGGCTGGCTTTAGTGTGAATCTGGCCGATAAGCACAAGAAGCAATCGATGGCAAAGGTCAAGGGTCTCTGTGTTTGCCTGCAAGGTCAATGATGCAGTAAGACCACTGAAGCAGTGTTCAGAGTGGGGAAGTCAAATATTTATTAACATTGAAGTAAAGATGGAGCTGGTTACACATTGGTCAACTGGGCTCTGGAAACCTCGTTGCAATAAAACACAATCGATGCCATCCATCAGCAGTCTTCTATTTATTAAATTTTTCTCATGAGGTGCTCAATTTGTCTTATTGCTTTCCCTTAGCAAGTGCCAAAGCAAGGCTATTAGGAACTCATCTCTAGCTATTTATAATAGGTAACCAGAAGCTGTCTTTTTTCTTTCAAAATAATTTTATAACACAAAATTAATAATCAGTGTAGTAGATCTTGAAAATTCAAAATATATGGAGAACTTTTGTTTTATTCACCCATGGTCCCATCATGATGAGATAATTTCTGTTATTTTGTTATAGTTCTTTCCAGTCTTTTCTTTCTATAGACTTAAAATTTTATAACTGAATTCAAACTGTTTATACCATAAGGTTTGTACTTAATTTTGCAACATCAAAATGTTGCAAAATATTTAAATATTACAGATGCATTTAAATATTACAGATGCTTATAAATATTTTCTTAAATGGTTGCATATAATTCCAATGCATAGACATGCCATTATTTTTAGTTGTTCTACTTCTAGATGACATTGAATCTTTTTCCTCTTTCCCATTGTAAGCTGAGCTGCAATACTTTTTCCTGATTGGTATTTACATATCACCTTATGAAGTTATTTTCCTCTAGACAACACAAGGAGTTCTATATATTATCTATGAGCTGCAAACTCCAAAATTTATATTTTTAACCCAAACCTCTTCCCTGAGTTCTAGATTATCATGTGTAATTGTTTACCGTCTCCACTTGGAATCTACTAGGGATGCCTAATGGGAATCTCAAATAATATGTTCAAGTCAGAGCATCCTATGTTCCCACCTCATACCTTCATCTCTAAGTCTTTCCTGTCAGTGAATGGTCCCATCAATCATCCATCTAATTTTTCATCCAAAATTCTGGGTGCCATGTATTTTAATCAACTCAATTTATTCAGCAAACATTTAGTCACAGAACGTTTTTAAGTAGAAGGAATATTAGAAAATGTTCTAATTGTGTATTACAATTATATAATCTAATTATATTGAATTAGAGCTAATGTCACCCATTCCTGTACCAGCAAGAGAGATGAGGTGATTTGATAAAGAAGCATGGCATCATAGTCCTGGGCTCAGGACCTTCTGAGAACAAAAGCTGGAAGCAAAGAATGTGAGCATTGCTCACACCTGATATTATCTCATTTCCTCCCCCTCACTCACCATGTTCCACCAAAGTGGACTTCCTTTTGTTTTTGGAAAAGATCCCAAGTGAAGTTCTTAGCTCTTGAGGTTCTTTATTCCATCTCTACCTTGTCTTCTTGCTGGTGGTTTAGCCCAGATCCATCCAACCTTCAGTTCTAGGCAATCTGATGAACCAAGATGTATCACCGGGGCTGTCTGCCAACTGGGGCAGATGGGCATGCAGTTAATTTGTTCTGAATTTGAAACTCTATGCAGGTTAGCTTAGGGAAGCAAGTGACAATTGACAAGTCAGGGAAAGAGCACAACCCAGCCTGAAACAAATGCTTACAATCCTGGTCAGCAACTCACATGAGCTGGTCCACAGGATGGAAACCTCTTGTGGGAGCGACATGGAGAGTCCATGACCTTAACAACATGAGTAAAGACAGACTGGTCTTGATCTGAATAGCAGGATCAGTCTTCACCAGTTTAAAGACAAAGCTGGTAAGAGATGCTACAGTTTTATTTATCACTTACCTGGATATGAAAGTAAGACAGGCCTCCCAGATGAGGTGTATTCTTGGAAAATTAATTAAAATTCTTTTAGATTGAAATCCTATTTTGGAGAAAATGGTGCCAATTCTTGAGTCCCTGGCAGTTACCAAAGTATTTCTATTAATAACTTATATAGACAAAAGCAGCTTTTTGGGTTATTTGTGCATGGAATATACGAAATCAAATCAGAAAGGTGTTATGCTATTAGTTCACTGATTGCTGCTTTTCCTGGTAAGTGCTGAGGTGGGATTTTCTTTCTTTATCCTTGTTGGTGGGGGCCGTCCTCTGAACTCAGAGGCTTCAATGTGAGATCATAGACGTCTTGATTTTTATCTGGCTCTGGAAGGAAGATGCCTCAGGGACTGAGGGAAAGACATCACTATTTGAAGTAATTTTCTCTTTCTGATTCTCCTCCAGGAAGGGACATGAAATGACCCCCACTGCGCTCAGGTGAGCTTGCACTGAAAGCAGCACTGTGGCAACAGCAGGCTGTCCATAACCTGAGCCGACCTGGCCACAGCTCGGGACAGCCCACTCTAGGACCACCAGGGATGACCCTCTGCTTGGAGCCATCCCACATCGTCTGGATTCTTGGAGTCCCTATGACTTTGAGTGAGGATCTCCTCAGCTACCCTTGCTACCTCCTCCTTTGCCATTTTGGAGTGTGACTTATTCATCCACGTACTAGGGTGGTGGGTTGAGTTTTTTTCAGAATATTTTTACCTCATTTATACAAAGAGAGACATAAATTCCAAACTCAGGTTTATCAAGAGAGAATTAAATAAGATTATATATATAAAATACTTAGAGTCCCTGACACAAATGTAAACCTTTAATAAATACTAGTGATCATCCATTGACATATTAAATAATCGATCAATAAATGGAGGTGTCTGAAATACCACTGTAAATCTGCTATCCTGTAAATTTTGATCTAAAGTATTGTAGATATACAAAAGTACAGAGTTATATAATGGATGTAACTTTAATATATGTCATGTTGTTTCAGATCATGCTTTAAAGAAATAAAATGATGCAGATACAAATAAAAGGCACCACCATTCCATTTCCCGCCTTCCTGAGATAGTAAATGGAAATATAGTGGAGGTTTTAACACACATTTCTGTACTTCAGCATCACATGTATGTCTTTGCAAATGATATCTAAGCTTGCTCTATGTTTAACATTTTATATAAATGGTACCATACTTAACTTTATTGGTGCTGCACTCACTTTTGCTCAGCATAATTTTTAGATTCACCAAATTAATACATGTAGCTATGGCATATTTAACTGTAGCAGAGTAGGTGATTATGTGAACATATGATAATTAATAAGGGTATATTGGTGGAGTCAATATGAATCTTTTTAAAGTGTTTTTCTGTATATCTGTGTTCAGATGAAGAGATTTTTCTCTAAGGAATATATTTGAAGTAGATGATCTTAGTGAAAGGCTATGCACATTTTCAAATTTACTAGATACTGACAACTTTGCTCTCCAAGCGATTGTTACTTTCTTCCCTCTTCATTGTGTCAATGTGGTCTATGTTGCTGTGGGTACAATTGGGTCATTCATTTTCTTTTTTTTTTTTTAAGATTTTATTTATTTATTTGAGAAAGAGAGAATGAGAGAGAGCACAAGAGGGAAGAGGGTCAGAGGGAGAAGCAGACTCCCCGCTGAGCAGGGAGCCTGATGTGGGACACGATCCCAGGACTCCAGGATCATGACCTGAGCCGAAGGCAGTCGCTTAACCGACTGAGCCACCCAGGTGCCCGGGTCATTCATTTCATGTTGTATGGAATTCCACCATTTAACTACACTACAAAGGATATATCCATTCTACCATTAATAAAATATTTGATTTATTTTCAGTTTTGTTGCTATTATAGGTGATTCTTTCATAAATGTTGGATATGACTTATGGTTTATATGCATATATATATATTTACCTTGGGTGTATACACCTAGGAGTGGAATTGTTGTATTGGAGAGTGTACTTTTATCTTTCATCAATATTTCCAGCTTTCCAAATAATTCCAATCCAATTAAATTCAACTATTATATATTTTCTTAATTTTTTATTGTTATGTTAATCACCATATATTACATCATTAGTTTTTGATATAGTGTTCCATGATTCATTGTTTGTGCATAACACCCAGTGCTCCATGCAGAATGTGCCCTCTTTAATACCCATCACCAGGCTAACCCATCCCCCCACCCCCCTCCCCTCTAGAACGTTCAGTTTTGTTTTTCAGAGTCCATCGTCTCTCATGGTTTATCTCCCCCTCTGACTTACTCCCCTTCATTCTTCCCCTCCTGCTATCTTCTTCTTTTTCTTTTTTCTTAACATATGTTGCATTATTTGTTTCAGAGGTACAGATCTGTGATTCAACAGTCTTGCACAATTCACAGCGCTCACCATAGCACATACCCTCCCCAATGTCTATCACCCAGCAACCCCATCCCTCCCAACCCCCACCACTCCAGCAACCCTCAGTTTGTTTCCTGAGATTAAGAATTCCTCATATCAGTGAGGTCATATGATACATGTTTTTCTCTGATTGACTTATTTCACTCAGCATGACACCCTCCAGTTCCATCCATGTCGTTGCAGATGGCAAGATCTCATTCCTTTTGATGGCTGCATAACATTCCATTGTGTATATACACCACCTCTTCTTTATCCATTCATCTGTCAAGGGACATCTTGGCTCTTTCCAAAGTTTGGCTATTGTGGACATTGCTGCTATAAACATTGGGGTGCACGTGCCCCTTCGGATCCCTACATTTGTATCATTGTGGTAAATACCCAGTAGTGCAATTGCTGGATCGTAGGGTAGCTCTACTTTCAACTGTTGGAGGAACCTGCATACTGTTTTCCAGAGTGGCTACACCAGCTTGCATTCCCACCAAGAGTGTAGGAGGGTTCCCCTTTCTCCGCATCCCCACCAACATCTGCCGATTCCTGACTTGTTAATTTTCGCCACTCTGACTGGTGTGAGGTGGTATCACATTGAGGTTTTGATTTGGATTTCCCTGATGATGAGCGATGTGGAGCACTTTTTCATGTGTCTGTTGGCCATTTGGATGTCTTCTTTGGAAAAATGTCTGTTCATGTCTTCTGCCATTTCTGGATTGGATTATTTGTTCTTTCGGTGTTGAGTTTGATAAGTTCTTTATAGATTTTGGATACTAGCTCTTTATCTGATGTGCCATTTGCAAATATTTTCTCCCATTCTGTTGGTTGTCTTTTGGTTTTGTGGACTGTTTCTTTTGCTGTGCAAAAGCTTTTTATCTTGATGAAATCCCAATACTTCATTTTTGCCCTTGCTTCCCTTGCCTTTGGCGATGTTTCTAGGAAGAAGTTGCTGCGGCTGAGGTTGAAGAGGTTGCTACCTGTGTTCTCCTTTAGGATTTGGATGGACTCCTTCTCACGTTTAGGTCTTTCAACCATTTGGAGTCTATTTTTGTGTGTGGTGTAAGGAAATGGTCCAGTTTCATTCTTCTGCAGGTGGCTGTCCAATTATCCCACACCATTTGTTGAAGAGACTGTTGTTTTTCCATTGGACATTCTTTCCTGCTTTGTCAAAGATGAGTAGACCATAGAGTTTAGGGTCCATTTCTGGGCTCTCGATTCTGTTCCATTGATCTATGTGTCTGTATTTGTGCCAGTAACATACTCTCTTGATGATGAGAGCTTTGTAATAGAGCTGGAAGTCCAGAATTGTGATGCTGCCAGCTTTGCTTTTCTTTTTCAACATTCCTCTGGCTATTCGGGGTCTCTTCTGGTTCCATACAAATTTTAGGATTATTTCTTCCATTTCTTTGAAAAAAGTGGATGGTATTTTGATGGGAATTGCATTGAATGTGTAGATTGTTCTAGGTAGCATTGACATCTTCACAATGTTGGTTCTCCCAATCCATGAGCATGGAATGTTTTTCCATTTCTTTGTGTCTTCTTCAATTTCTTTCATGAGTATTTTATAGTTTTCTGAGTACAGATCCTTTGCCTCTTTGGTTAGATTTATTCCTAGGTATCTTATGGTTTTGTGTGCAATTGTAAATGGATTCGACTCATTGATTTCTCTCTTCTGTCTTGTTGTTGGTGTATAGGAATGCCACTGATATCTGTGCATTGATTTTATATCCTGCTACTTTACTGAATTCCTGTATGAGTTCTAGCAGTTTTGGGGTGGAGTCTTTTGGGTTTCCCACATACAGTATCATATCATCTGCAAACAGTGAGAGTTTGACTTCCTCTTTGCCAATTTGGATGCCTTTGATTTCTTTTTGTTGTCTGATTGCTGTGGCTAGGACTTCTAGTACTATGTTGAATAGCAGTGGTGAGAGTGGACATCCCTGCCACGTTCCTGACCTTAGAGGGAAAACTCTCAGCTTTTCCCCATTGAGAATGATATTCACTGTAGGTTTTTCATAGATGGCTTTTATGCTATTGAGGTATGTACCCTCCCTCCCTATACTCTGAAGAGTTTTGATCAAGAAAGGATGCGGTACTTTGTCAAATGCAATTTCTGCATCTATTGAGAGGATCCTACGATTCTTGTTCTTTCTTTTGTTAATGTATTGTATCACGTTGATTGATTTGCAGATGTTGAACCTTCCTTGCAGCCCAGGGATAAATCCCACTTGGTCGTGGTGAATAATCCTTTTAATGTACTGTTGGATCCTATTGGCTAATATTTTGGTGAGAATTTTTGCATCCATGTTCATCAAGGATATTGGTCTGTAATTCTCCTTTTTGATGGGGTCTTTGTCTGGTTTTGGGATCAAGGCAATGCTGGCCTCATAAAACAACTTTGGAAGTTTTCCTTCCATTTCTCTGTTTTGGAACAGTTTCAGGAGAATAGGTATTAATTCTTCTTGAAATTCTGCTTAGCCTCTGGCCCTGGGCTTTTGGTTTTTGGGAGATTTTTGAAGACTGCTTCAATTTCCTTAGTGGCTATAGGTCTGTTCAGGTTTTCTATTTCTTCCTGGTTCAATTTTGGTAGTTGATACATCTCTAGGAGTGCATCCATTTCTTCCAGGTTATCTAATTTGCTGGCATAGAGTTGCTCATAATATGTTCTTATAATTGTTTGTATTTCTTTGGTGTTGGTTGTGATCTCTCTTTTTTCATTCATGATTTTGTTGATTTGGGTCATTTCTTTTTTCTTTTTGATCAGTTTGGCCAGGGGTTTATCAATCTTGTTAATTCTTTCAAAGAACCAGCTCCTAGTTTCGTTGATCTGTTCTACTGTTGTTTTGGTTTATATTTCATTGGTTTCTGCTCTGATCTTTATTATTTCTCTTCTCCTGCTGGGTTTAGGCTTTATTTGCTGTTCTTTCTCAAGCTCCTTTAGGTGTAGCGTTAGGTTGTGTATTTGAGACCTTTCTTGTTTCTTCAGAAAGGCTTGTATTGCTATATACTTTCCTCTCAGGACTGCCTTTGTTGTATCTCAAGGATTTTGAACAGTTGTGTTTTCATTTTCATTGGTTTCCATGAATTTTTTTAATTCCTCTTTAATTTCTTGCTTGATCCATTCATTCTTTCGTAGGATGCTCTTTAGCCTCCATGTATTTGAGTTCTTTCCGACTTTCCTCTTATGATTGAGTTCTAGTTTCAAAGCATTGTGGTCTGAAAATATGCAGGGAATAATCCCAATCTTTTGGTAGCGGTTGAGACCTGATTTGGGACCTATGATGTGATCGATTCTGGAGTATTTCCCATGGGCACTAGAGAAGAATATGTATTCTGTTTCTTTGGGATGGAATGTTCTGAATATGTCTGTGAAGTCCATTTGGTCCAGTGTTTCATTTATAGTCTTTATTTCCTTGTTGATTTTTGCTTCGATGATCTCTCCATTTCATTTAGGGTGGTGTTAAAGTCCCCCACTTATTATTGTATTGTTGTCAATGTGTTTCTTTCCTTTAGTTATTAATTGCCTTATATAATTGCCTGCTCCCATGTTAGGGGCATAGATATATCCAATTGTTAAATCTTCTTGTTGGATAGACCCTTTAAGTAGGATATAGTGTCCTTCCTCGTCTCTTATTACAGTCTTTGTTTTAAAATCTAATTTGTCTGATATAAGGATTGCCACCCCAGCTTTCTTTTGGTGTCCATTAGCATGGTAAATGGTTTTCCACCCCCTCACTTTGAATCTGGGGGTGTCTTTGGGTCTAAAATGAGTCTCTTGCAGACAGCATATAGATGGGTCTTGTTTTTTAATCCAATTTGATAGCCTGTATCTTTTAATTGGGGCATTGAGCCCGTTTACATTCAGGGTAAGTATTGAAAGGTTTGAATTTAGTGCCATTGTACTGCCTGTAAGGTGACTGTTACTGTATATTGTCTGTGTTCCTTTCTGATATATGCTGCTTTTAGGGTCTCTCTTTGCTTAGAGGACCCCTTTCATTATTTCTTGGAGGCCTTGTTTCATTTTTGGAAATTCCTTTAGTTTTTGTTTGTCCTGGAAACTTTTTATCTGTCCTTCTATTTTCAATGACAGCCTAGCTGGATATAGTATTGTTGGCTGCATATTTTTCTCATTTAGTGCTCTGAAGATATCTTGCCAGTCCTTTCTGGCCTGCCCGGTCTCTGTGGATAGCTCTGTTGCCAAACTAAAATTTCTACCATTGTAGGTTACATATCTCTTCTCCCGAGCTGCTTTCAGGATTTTCTCTTTGTCTCTGAGACTCGTAAGTTTTACTATTAGATGTCGGGGTGTTGACCTATTTTTATGGATTTTGAGAGGGGTTCTCTGTGCCTCCTGGATTTTGATGCCTGTTTCCTTCCTCACATTAGGGAAGTTCTCTGCTATTATTTGCTCCAATATACCTTCTGCTCCTCTCTCTTTTTCTTCTTTTTCTGGGATCCCAATTATTCTAATGTTTCGTCTTATTGTTTCACTTATCTCTCGAATTCTGCCGTCGTGATCCTATAGTTGTTTTTCTCTCTTTTTCTCCGCCTCTTTAATTTCCATCATTTGGTCTTCTATATCGCTGATTCTCTCTTCTGCCTCATTTATCCTAGCAGTTAGTGCCCCCATTTTTTATTGCACCTCATCAATAGCCTTTTTGATTTCGACTTGGTTAGATTTAGTTCTTTTATTTCTCCAGAAAGGGTTTCTCTAATAACTTCCATGCTTTTTTCAAGCCCAGCTAGTATCTTTAAAGTCATGATTCTGAACTCTAGGTCTGACATCATACTAATGTCCGTATTGAGTAGGTCCCTGGCAGACGGTACTACCTCTTGTTCTTTTTTCTGAGGTGATTTTTTCGTCTTGTCATTTTGTGCAGAGGAGAATAGATGAATGAGAGAACAAAATGCTAACAGGTTAACAACGTCCCTAGCAAATATATTGTATACAAATCAGAAAAGACCTGAAAGCAGGGGAAACGAAAGGGAAAGAAAGAAAAAAGAAAGAGAAAAAAAAAACAGAAACAGAACCATACAAAAAAAGCAGAATATGATCAAATATGATCAGGGTAGTGCATAGATCAGTGCCACACACTAGATTTTGGGTGTATTTTGGTCTGTTAGAAAAAAGTGCCACCTAAAATTTTAAAGGATGAAAGACATATATGTACAAAATAAGGGTTGATACAATGAAGGGATGGAAGATGACTGGAAAGATGAAAATTATAAAAGGTTTTATAAAAGGAATTGAAAAGATAAGTTGTTTGAAAAAAAGAAAGAAGAAGATTTAAAAAAAAAGAAAAGAAAAAAGGGAGAGAATGTGATCAGGCAGGAGACTAGAACAAAGCCATACACTAGTGATTTAGGGTATATTTTGATCTGGTAGAAGAAACTGTATCTGAACATTTTAAAGAGAGAACAACATATAGATATGCCAAAAATAAGGGTAACCACTATGAAAGGATAAAATATGACTCTAAAAATGAAAAATAAAAAAAATTTTTTTAAAGGGATTGATAAGATGTTGGTTGAAAAAGGGAAAAAGAAAAATTAAAAAGAAACAGTTAAAAAATTAAGTTTTATGATCTGATGAATTATGGTAAAAAAAAAGCCATGAATTCTATGTTTAGTATTCCCCTAGTGCTGGAGTTCTCCCATTCTCCTTGATTGGTAAACTTGGTCTTGGCTTGCTGGCTGTTCTTGCTGATCTTCTGGGGGAGGGGCCTGTTGCCGTGGTTCCCAAATGTCTTTGCCGGAGGCGGAATTGCCCCGCCCTTGTCGGTCGGGCTAAGCAAGCTGCTCGGGTTTGCTCTCAGGAGCTTTTGTTCCCTGCAAGCTCTCGGTACAGCTTTGGAGGACCAGAGCGAAAATGGTGGCCCCCCAATCTCCACCCGGAAGAGCTGAGGACTTGGGGCTCTGCTCCTCAGTGCACCCCCAGAGAAAAGCATTCACTCCCGTGTCCCCGGTCTCCGGCCGCACTCCGTGCTCACCCGGCCTGTGGCCGAGCGTTTCTATCTCTGGCACCCGACCCCGTGTGGAGTCTGCAAACCCAGCAGATCCCTGCGGTGCGCTCCCGCACCGCTCCTCCCCGGGGAGGAAGGGGAGTCTCCCCGGATCTGCCGCTTGTTGGGTCCCTGCTGCAGGAGCAGTGGCCCGACTGGGCCGCGGATCACAGTTTATGGCAACCCCGAGCTGAGAGCCCGCGCCTCGGCTCCGTCTCTGCAGCCGGCTTCCCCACTCCGATCCCTGGGAGCTCTGCCGCACTCAGGCACCCCCGGTCTTTCTGTGACCCCGAGGGTCCTGAGACCACAATGTCCCAGGAGGATTCTACCCCCCGCTTAGCCACTGGAGCGACGTCCCTCAGCGGAGCCGACTTCTCAAAGGTCCGATTTTGTGCTCCGCGGCTCTAGCACTTGCCAGAAGCGGCCGACGGAGGCCCCCTCCCCCGCCGTCTATCCTCCCGAATATCGCCTCGGATTCACTTCTCCGCACGTCCTACCTTCCAGTAAGGGGTCGCTTCTCTGTTCAGAGAGTTGTTGCTACTCTCTTCTTCGGTCTCCTGTTGAGTTCGTAGGTGTTCAGAATGGTTGGATCCCTATTCAGCTGAATTCTTGAAACCAGATGAAATCCAGGTCTCCTACTCCTCTGCCATCTTGCTCCTCAACTATTATATTTTTAAATCTATAATTTCTACTTCTTATATTTTATTGAAAACATTAATCAGAGTTCTTTTAAAGCGTTATCTACAAATCCCAGAATCTGGTTCATCTTCATGCCTGTTTTTATTGACTTTTTGCTTTTTGATTCTTTGTCTTATATCTTGGCATGCTGGCAATTAGGGATTGAATGCTAGACCCTGTTATGATATTATTTAGTTTCAAAGTAGGTTTACTTTGTCTCTGTCAGAGAATCAAAGGAGAAGCAGATTCTATTTATCATCAGGAACCAAAATTATCATAGACCAGATTTCAGATTTTATTAGATCTGGCCTCAACTGGAAGATCATAATGTGTACCATAGTCTGTGATCTTTGGTAGACAATCCCAATGTTTGGCTCTCCAGTACTATAAAATAGCTAAAGGTTCTGCTCTGTATCTTTGCCTATTGGGTACCACACATATATGAGCTCCTTTGGTTCTTAAGGCCTTGAGAATGATTGAGAAAATGCCTTGAGAAAAAAAAAAAACAAGTATATGATTTCACATTCAATTCTCTTTATTAAAATTTTTTTTTTTGGAACCTTTTCCCTTCATACTCTGACTGCCTTAGTAGCTATGATATCCAATTTTTGCCTCAGCCCTGTGAATCTATCCATCTCTTGGGTTAATTTTCTCTCAACTTCTCAGTTTGTTGTTAGCACTCAGGAAATGTCTAAAGGGGAAAATGATGAGCTTCCCACCATGTGTTTTTCTTCTCTCTGGAGAGAATTTTTTGTCCTTATATCTCTATCCTGTAATTTAAAAATTTATTTAAATGTAATATTATTATTACATTTAAATTTTATATTAAGTAAAATTATTTTTAAAAATTTTCTTTTAAAATTTACTTTTAAAATCCTTAAACTTTAACAAGAAAATGTAGTGCATTTATATATATTGGAATTATTGATATATTTGGATCTCTTTCTGTGCTCTGATTTTGAACTTTTTATTGTTATTTTCTTTTATCAATATTTTTGTATTTTGAAATGAATATGTATTTTTTATTTTTGCTTTTCTCATTACATTTTGTGATGTTAGTGGTTTCAGTGTCATACTTTTTTCTTTCAGTGGTACCTTTGAATTATGGCATGTATACCTAATGTTAAAAAAATCTAAAATTTATTAATATGTTAACTCACAGGCTAGTAAACAATAAAATTTTCTCCTGACTTTTGTACTAATGTTAATTTTGTTAGTAGGTTAATAATCTATTTTTTAAAAATTCACATATCATACCTTATTATAATTAATATTTTATTCAAAGCATTTCTTTGGCCACCATTCTTTTCATATTTCAGACTTTCCTTAATGTACATCTTTTAGAAATTCCTTTAGGGGAGGTCTGTTGAAGAGTAAATACAATCAATTTTTTTTTTAAGATTTTATTTATTATTTGACAGAGAGAGACACACAGCAAGAGAGGGAACACAAGCAAGGGGAGTGAGAGAGGGAGAAGCAGGCTTCCCATGGAGCAGAGAGCCACATGCGGGGCTTGATCCCAGGACCCTGGGATCATGACTTGACCCAAAGGCAGACGCTTAATGACTGAGCCACCAGGCGCCCAATACAATCATTTTTTATTTATTTATCTGAAAATGACTCTATTTCATCTTGATTCTTAGAAGATACTTACCATGTGCCTTTATCAGATAGGCTAGGTTATGGTTTGAGATCAAGCTGCCCTCAAATCTGTGTGACTTAGAAACACATAGGTTTGCTTTCTACTCCTGTGTCATGGGCATGTGGTTTAGCAGGGGGGCTCTAACTCAGCAAGGGCACTCAGGGACCAGCCTAAAGGAGCCATCTCCACCTTTAGAACATTGGCAGCTTTGCCAAAAGTAAAGATAAATGTAGCAAAATGTACAATAGCTCCTAATGCTTCTGCTCTTAACTGGCCCAAACAAGTAACATGTCCAATACTTAAAATCATTAAGTCTGAAAGTCCAACCCTGTCATGTATCCCAAAGGAGAGACAGCTGGAATGCTTTTTTCCCCCAGAATTATTTCAGTGACAGTCTTTCGATTTCCCATATCTTTTCAGTTTCTCTTGCATTCAGCTGTTTTTTTTTTTTTTTTTTTTTAATCTTCTGGATTTGGAGTCCACGGTTATTTTTTTTATTGTGCCAGAATGTTAGTGCAAATCTTGGGGTGTTTTATCTCTTCAGCAACAGAGGATTTATTTGGTAGATAACTTAGAGTTCGTTTACCCATAATCAAAAGATTGTATCATGAAAATATTGTAGAGTTAGCCTGTGGTCCATTACTGGGAAAGGGGGAGGGTGGGTTTATACTATGATTTTACTCCACAATAATGTATTAATGTTGATTTGAATCTTAACTGCTCGCTTGTGCTTGTTCATAAAGACGATGAAGCTGAAGATTCATGCTTCCCAGAGAAGTTTTATTGAATTATTCAATCACCACCATCTAAACTTGGGCCAATTTTCATTCCTTAGGTACTGGTGATAATTTTAACGTGCCAATCATCATAGTCTGATTCATCAAAACAGATTCTTTGGTTTCACCAAGCAGCATGCTTTTTTTTTTTTAAAAATCTTTATCAATCTAATTTGATTAAAATAAAGTACCATGTCCCAACCTATTTTTATTTCTCAGTCTGAACTTGCTCTGGTGTTATCTGTAGCTTCCCTGTAAATTCTCAAACATAAATAACATAAATCCATCATCAGATTTAATGACAATGTGCATATGTAACAATTTTATTTGCACAAAAAGTAACCCTTTAATTTGAAAAACATTAGAATTTCATAAGTTTTATATATACACTCATACCTTCTTCATGGGTTCTTTATTGAATTTTAGTTTTTATTGTTGTATATGACTTATCATTAAGGTACATTTCCCCCTAAAGCCTTGACATTTGTGCTGGAACACTTTGTAATTTCAATGAAAATGACCAAATGAATAATTATGAATTTTCTATGGTCTAGAGTTACCGCTTTTCTCTTTGCTGCTTATCTGAGAAAATTTCAATCTTCCTTCACTACAATTTAGAAAAGACCTCTCTCTGGCGGTTGTGGAGTGATTTGAGCTAGAGCGCAAAAGAGTAGAGTGATTGTAAAACTTTGTTTGTGGAATCCTCAAAGGTCACTGGGGATGTAGCTCATAAAAGGATATGGTGAGTGGAGATTATGCCCTCAAATTTTCAACTAGAAGTCTTTTATTGGTTTCACACACAATTTAGTGATTCAGCCTCAGGAATAATTCTCAATTTTTTGCATCTATTTAAAATATTTTTTCTTTAATTTATTCATCCTTTTAATAGTTGATTGTACAAAGTAAAAAACATTATCAATAAATTGGACTGACTGAATAGTCTCAGGATGCTGGGATTTGTTAAATAATACCTATCAAATGGCTGTGGCTTAAAGAAAAAGTAGCTATAATTTTAAGTGGTGATCAATGTAAAATGTCAGAGTGGAGCTCCATTCACTCTCTGAGGGCAAAAGTATTGGATACAGGACAAACTTTAGACACTGAGTATTGCCCTGCATCTCTACCACAACAAGTCACCACTGTGGTTTATGATGTGGTTTAATGAGTGCTGGTGCCTGGCTTGGTTTCCGTTTGCACGTACTCCTCTTCCTTCCTGTTCTTAGTAAAACTTGAGTGCTAGTACCCATCAAAAACCCACTTTTAAGGAGTCCCTAAGCATCCTAGTCACCTCATGGGGATGTGCTTGCCAGGGACTCCATATACGTGCCTTCACCTGAAGATTCTGCTCCTTGCTACTGGCTTGGCTTCTTAGGTCCTTTTCTCACTGCTTCTCTTGAAGGTCCCAGGCTGATGCTCACACAGTGGCTCTTCCATAATATACAAGGCAGACCACTGTGATCTTCTCCTGTCCTCTTTGATGCCCTTTTAAGTTCATGTTTTTATTGAGTCATACACAGTGACTTGCCTTCTGGTTTGTTGAAGCAATAGGTCAGATGTTTGCCACACCAATGTCTGTCTAGTGGCTGGCCATAAAAATTCCAGCTGAAGACCACTCCCAGCAAAGGTGACCAATTTTGCCATTCTCACCCCCCATATAGTATTTCAGGATAGCCCACTGAACCTCCTTTCTCAGATGTTTATCTTCTTGGGAGTGTGGTAAGATTTCTTCCTTTTCTTAGCTTCATCACAAAGTCTCAACACAAGATGAGGGGTGGGATTCCTTCAGCTTCATCGTCTTTATGAACAAGCACAAGCGAGCTACAGTCAGACTAAGTACCACCATCTTCCAGTTCCTTGCCAGCAAGATCAATCTTTGCTGATCATGAGAAATTCCTTCCTTATCCTGGATCTTGGCCTTTACATTTTTTTTTTTTTTTTGTATCTGATGTTTCAACCTCAAGAATAATGGTCTTCCCCTAAGGGTTTTTAGGAAAGTTTGGATCTTGGCGGTAGCTCCAGCGCAGATGCTGGATTGGAAAAGTTCCTCGATTTTTAAGATTGTAAAGCATAATTCAGTTTCAGTGAGTGAATTCCATTAAAAAATGGCAAAAATAAATAACTTGGTGAGGTTATTTGCAATCCTAAAAGGATTGAGGCATGTAGTTTCCTTTGATGCATTAACATACCAGGAATTCCAGCCAAATGTCTGGCTTGAGCATGAGTCCAACACTTGATCTGAAGTCCCACATTCTCCTATTATTTCTCCTTACTGTGACAATCTATAAGAGAGGTTCAAACTGGTGTCATTGTGTTAGACAAATACGTGTTTAAAATTCTGAAATTGCTGGAGCAAGATGGCGGAGGAGTAGGAGACATGGATTTCGTCTGGTCTCAGGAACTCAGCTGAATAGGGACCAAACCATTCTGAAAACCTACGAACTCAACAGGAGATCGAAGAGAAGAATAGTAACAACTCTCTGAACAGAGAAGCGACCGCTTACTGAAAGGTAGGACATGCAGAGAAGTGAATCCGAGGCGATATTCGGGAGGATAGACGGCGGGGGAGGGGGCCTCCGTCGGCCGTTTCTGGCAAGTGCTAGAGCCGCGGAGCACAAAATCGGACCTTTTAGAAGTCGGTTCCATGGAGGGACGTCGCTGCAGTGGCTAAGCGGGGGGTGGAATCCTCCTGGGACAGTGTGGCCTCAGGACCCTCGGGGTCACAGAAAGACCGGGGGTGCCTGAGTGCGGCAGAGCTCCCAGGGATCGGAGCGGGGAAGCCGGCTGCAGAGACGGAGCCGAGGCGCGGGCTCTCAGCTCGGGGCCATAAACTGTGATCCGCGGCCCAGTCGGGCCACTGCTCCTCCAGCAGGGACCCAACAGGCGGCAGAGCCGGGGAGACTCCCCTTCCTCCCCCGGGAGGAGCAGCGCAGAAGTGCACCGCAGGGATCTGCTGGGTTTGGAGGCTCCACACGGGGTCGGGTGCCAGAGATACAAATGCTCTGTCACAGGCCGGGTGAGCACGGAGTGCGGCCAGAGACCGGGGACAAGGGAGTGACTGCCTTTCTCTGGGGGCGCACTGAGGAGTGGGGCCCCGAGTTCTCGGCTCCTCCGGGTGGAGATTGGGAGGCCACCATGTTCACCCTGGTCCTCCAAAGCTGTACGGAAAGTTTGCAGGGAACAAACGCTTCTGAGAGCAAACCCGAGCAGCTTGCTTAGCCCTGACCGACAAGGGTGGGGCAATTCCGCCTCCGGCAAAGATATTTGGGAACCACGGCAACAGGCCCCTCCCCCAGAAGATCAGCAAGAACAGCCAGCAAGCCAAGACCAAGTTTACCGATCAAGGAGAACAGGAGAACTCCAGCGCTAGGGGAATACTGCACATAGAATTCATGGCTTTTTTACCATGACTCATTAGTCTTTCAAAGTTAATTTTTTTAACTGTCTCTTTTTTCTGAATTTTTCTTTTTCCCTATTTCAACCAAATTCTTATCAACCCTTTTTTTAAAAAAAAACATTTTTATTTTTCACTTTTAGAGTCATATTCTATCCCTTCATAGTAGTCACCCTTATTTTTGGCATATATATATAAGTTGTTCTCTCTTTAAAATTTTGAGATACAGTTTCTTCTAACAGATCAAAATATACCCTAAATCACTAGTGTATGGCTTTGTTCTAGTCTCCTGCCTGATCATATTCTCTCCCGTTTTTTTTCTTTTTTTTTTAAATTTTTTTTCTTTTTTCAAACAACTTCTTATCAATTCCTTTTATAAAATCTTTTATAATTTTCATCTTTACAGTCATATACCATTCCTTCATTGTATCAACCCTTATTTTGGACATATATATGTCTTTTTTCTTTAAAATTTTAGGAGGCACTTTCTTCTAACAGATCAATATACACCCAAATTCTAGTGTATGGCACTGATCGATGCACTAGTCTGATCATATTTGATCATATTCTGTTTTTTTTTTGTTTTGTTCTGTATTTGTTTGTCTTTATCTTTTTCTTTTCTTTTTTTTTCTCTTTCATTTTTCCTTCTTTCCCTTTCTTTTCACCTGGTTTCAGGTCTCTTCTGATTTGTTTAGCGTATATTTGCTGGGGACCTTGTTAACCTGTTAGCATTTTGTTCTCTCATTCATCTATTCTCCTCTGGACAAAATGACAAGACAAAAGAAATCACTTCAGCAAAAAGAACAAGAGGTAGTACCGTCTGCCAGGGACCTACTCAATATGAACATTAGTACAATGTCAGAAATAGAGTTCAGAATCATGATTTTAAAGATACTAGCTGGGCTCGAGCAAAGCATGGAAGTTATTAGAGAAACCCTTCCTGGAGAAATAAAAGAACTAAAATCTAATCAAGTCGAAATCAAAAAGACTATTAATGAGGTGCAATAAAAAATGGGGCACTAACTGCTAGGATAAATGAGACAGCAGAGAGAATCAGCAATATAGAAGACCAAATGATGGAAAATAAAGAAGCTGAGAAAAAGAGAGATAAACAACTACAGGATCACAAGGGCAGAATTCGAGAGATAAACAATACGATAAGATGAAACAACATTAGAATAATTGGGATCTCACAAGAACAAGAAAGAGAGAGAGGGGCAGAAGATATATTGGAGCAAGTTATAGCAGAGAACTTCCCTAATGTGGGGAAGGAAACAGGCATTCAAATCCAGGAGGCACAGAGAACCCCTCTCAAATCAATAAAAATAGGTCAACACCCCGACATCTAATAGTAAAACTTATGAGTCTCAGAGACAAAGAGAAAATCCTGAAAGCAGCTCGGGAGGAGAGATCTGTAACCTATAATGGCAGAAACATTAGATTGGCAACAGACCTATCCACAGAGACCTGGCAGGCCAGAAAGGACTGGCAAGATATCTTCAGAGCACTAAACGAGTAAAATATGCAGCCAACAATTCTATACCCAGCTAGGCTGTCATTGAAAATAGAAGGACAGATAAAAAGCTTCCAGGACAAACAAAAACTAAAGGAATTTGCAAACACGAAACCAGCCCTATAAGAAATATTGAAAGGGGTCCTCTAAGCAAAGAGAGAGCCTAAAAGCAACATAGACCAGAAAGGAACACAGGCAAAATACAGTAACAGTCACCGTACAGGCAATACAATGGCACTAAATTCATATCTTTCAATAGTTACCCTGAATGCAAATGGGCTCAATGCCCCAATCAAAAGATACAGGCTATCAGATTGAATTAAAAAACAAGACCCATCAATATGCTGTCTGCAAGAGACTCACTTTAGACTGAAAGACACCCCCAGATTGAAAGTGAGGGGGTGGAAAACCATTTACCATGCTAATGGACACCAAAAGAAAGCTGGGGTGGCCATCCTTCTATCAGACAAATTAGATTTTAAAACAAAGACTGTAATAAGAGATGAGGAAGGACACTATATCCTACTTAAAGGGTCTATCCACCAAGAAGATCTAACAATTGGAAATACCTATGCCCCTAACATGGGAGCAGCCAATTATATAAGGCAATTAATAACAAAAGCAAAGAAACACATTGACAACAATACAATAATAGGGGGGACTTTAACACCCCTTTGACTGAAATGGACATATCATCTAAGCAAAAGATCAACAAGGAAATAAAGACTTTAAATGACACACTGGAGCAAATGGACTTCACAGACATATTCAGAACATTCCATCCCAAAGCAACGGAATACACATTCTTCTCTAGTGCCCATTCTCCAGAATAGATCACATCCTAGGTCACAAATCGGGTCTCAACCGGTACCAAAAGATTGGGATTATTCCCTGCATATTTTCAGATCACAATGCTTTGAAACTAGAACTCAATCACAAGAAGAAAGTCGGAAAGAACTCAAATACATGGAGGCTAAAGAGCATCCTACTAAAGAATGAATGTGTCAACCAGGAAATTAAAGAGGAATTAAAAAAATTCATGAGAACCAATGAAAATGAAAACACAACTGTTCAAAATCTTTGGGATACAGCAAAGGCACTCTTAAGAGGAAAGTATATAGCAATACAAGCCTTTCTCAAGAAACGAGAAAAGTCTTAAATACACAACCTAACCCTACACCTAAAGGAGCTGGAGAAAAAACAGCAAATAAAGCCTAAACCCAGCGGGACAAGAGAAATAATAGAGATCAGAGCAGAAATCAATGAAATAGATACCAAAAGAACAGTAGAACAGATCAACGAAACCAGGAGCTGGTTCTTTGAAACAATTAACAAGATTGATAAACCCCTGGCCAGACTGATCAAAAAGAAAAGAGAAATGACCCAAATCAACAAAATCATGAATGAAAGAGGAGAGATCACAACCAACACCAAAGACATACAAACAATAAGAACATATTATGAGCAACTCTATGCCAGCAAATTAGATAACCTGGACGAAATGGGTGCATTCCTAGAGATGTATCAACTACCAAAATTGAACCAGGAAGAAATAGAAAACCTAAAGAGACCTATAACCACTAAGGAAATTGAAGCAGTCATCAAAAATCTCCCAAAAAACAGAATCCCAGGGCCAGATGGCTTCCCAGGGGAATTCTACCAAACATTTCAAGAAGAATTAATACCTATTCTCCTGAAACTGTTCCAAAACAGAGAAATGGAAGGAAAACTTCCAAACTCATTTTATGAGGCCACCATTACCTTGATCCCAAAACCAGAGAAAGACCCCATCAAAAAGGAGAATTACAGACCAATATCCTTGATGAACATGGATGCAAAAATTCTCACCAAAATCCTAGCCAATAGGATCCAACAGTACATTAAAAGGCTTATTCACCATGACCAAGTGGGATTTATCCCTGGGCTGCAGGTTGGTTCAACATCCACAAATCAATCAGTGTGATACAATATATTAACCAAAGAAAGAACAAGAATCATATGATCCTCTCAATAGATGCAGAAAAAGCATTTGACAAAGTACCGCATCCTTTCTTGATCAAAACTCTTCAGAGTATAGGGATAGAGGATACATACCTCAATAGCATAAAAGCCATCTATGAAAAACCTACAGAGAATATCATTCTCAATGGGGAAAAGCTGAGGCTTTCTCCATAAGGTCAGGAACGCGGCAGGGATGTCCACTATCACCACTGCTATTCAACATAGTACTAGAAGTCCTAGCCACAGCAATCAGACAACAAAAGAAATCAAAGGCATCCCAATTGGCAAAGTGGAAGTCAAACTCTCACTGTTTGCAGATGATATGATACTGTATGTGGAAACCCCAAAAGACTCCACCCCAAAACTGCTCGAATTCCTACAGGAATTCAGTCAAGTGGCATGATATAAAATCAATGTTCAGAAATCAGTGGCATTCCTATACACCCACAGCAAGACAGAAGAGAGAGAAATTAAGGAGTCAATCCCATTTACAATTGCACCCAAAACCATAAGATACCTAGGAATAAATTTAACCAAAGAGGCAAAGGATCTGTACTCAGAAAACTATAAAATACTCATGAAAGAAATTGAGGAAGACACAAAGAATTGGAAAAACTTTCCATGCTCATGGATTGGAAGAACAAACATTGTGAAGATGTCAGTGCTGGAGCAATCTACCCATTCAATGCAATCCCCATCAAAATACCATCCACTTTTTTCAAAGAAATGGAACAAATAATCCTAAAATTTGTATGGAACCAGAAGAGACCCTGAATAACCAGAAGAATGTTGAAAAAGAAAAGCAAAGCTGGCGGCATCATAATTCCAGACTTCCAGCTCTATTACAAAGCTGTCATCGTCAAGACAGTTATGGTACTGGCGCAAAAACAGACACATAGATCAATGGAATTGAATCGAGAGCCCAGAAATGGACCCTCAACTCTATGGTCAACTCATCTTTGACAAAGCAGGAAAGAATATCCAACGGAAAAAAGACAGTCTCTTCAATAAATGGTGTTGGGAAAATTGGACAACCACATGCAGAAGAATGAAACTGGACCATTTCCTTACACCACACACAAAAATACACTCCAAATGGTTGAAAGACCTTAATGTGAGACAGGAGTCATTCAACATCCTAAAGGAGAACACAGGCAGCAACCTCTTTGACCTCAGCCACAGCAACTTCTTCCTAGAAACATTGCCAAACGCAAGGGAAGCAAGGTCAAAAATGAACTACTGAGATTTCATCAAGATAAAAAGCTTGCACAGCAAAAGAGACAGTCAACAAAACCAAAAGACATCCGACAGAATGGGAGAAAATATTTGAAAATGACATATCAGATAAAAGGCTAGTAGCCAAAATCTATAAAGAACTTATCAAACTCAACACTGAAAGAACAAATAATCCAATCAAGAAATGGGCAGAAGACATGAACAGACATTTTTCCAAAGAAGACATCCAAATGGCCAACAGACACATGAGAAAGTGCTCAACCTCACTCCGTATCAGGGAAATCCAAATCAAAACCTCAATGAGATACCACCTCACACCAGTCAGAACGGCTAAAATTAACAAGTCAGGAAACGACAGATGTTGGCGGGGATGCGGAGAAAGGTGAACCGTCCTTCACTGTTGGTGGGAATGCAAGCTGGTGCAACCACTTTGGAAAACAGTATGGAGGTTCCTCAAAAAGTTGAAAAGAGAGCTATCATACGATCCAGCAATTGCACTACTGGGTATTTACCACAAAGATACAAATGGAGGGATCCGAAGGGGTACGTGCACCCCAATGTTTATAGCAGCAATGCCCACAATAGCCAAACTGTGGAAAGAGCCAAGGTGTCCATCGACAAATGAATGGATAAAGAAGAAGTGGTATATATACAGAACGGAATATTATGCAGCCATCAAAAGGAATGAGATCTTGCCATTTACAACGACGTGGATAGAACTGGAGGGTGTCATGCTGAGTGAAATAAGTCAATCAGAGAAAGACATATCATATGACCTCACTGCTATGAGGAATTCTTCATCTCAGGAAACAAACTGAGGGTTGCTGGAGTGGTGGGGGGTGGGAGGGATGGGGTGGCTGGGTGGTAGACATTGGGGAGGGTATGTGCTATGGTGAGCGCTGTGAATTGTGCAAGACTGTGGAATCACAGATCTGTACCTCTGAAATTAATAATGCAATATATGTTAAGAAAAAAAAAAGAAGATAGCAGGAGGGGAAGGAGGAAGGGGAGTAAATCGGAGGGGGATATGAACCATGAGAGACGATGGACTCTGAAAAACAAACTGAGGGTTCTAGAGTGGAGGGGGTGGGGGGATGGGTTAGCCTGGTGATGGGTATTAAAGAGGACATGTACTGAATGGAGCACTGGGTGTTGTACTAAAATAATGAATCATGGGACACTACATCAAAAACTAATGATGTAATGTATGGTGATTAACATAACAATAAAAATTTAAAGAATAAAAAAAATTCTGGTATTGCTGAAGTTCAGTCTTTACTCTGGGCTAATGATTTATCCTTGGCATGCTTAATTTTGCATTTCTATAGTGGGCAACAATGACAGGATTATTGTGAGTGTTAAATGTGATAAAGCATGTTTAATGTAGTGGTTCAAAATGTAAGTCTGTGATGATTATTAATTATTGATTTAAAATATATCCCTCCAAGTCTCCAGAAACCTGTGTGTTATTCTCCAATACCTAGTCCTGCCATAACTAACAGAGCATTATTTCGAAGGTAAACATCGTTCTCTATATTTAAATAGACCCCCACAACATCATCACCTGATTGTTGTGGAGACATTTAGCCAGATTGATGCTGAAATTCCCTGTAGGTATCTCCTCCTCACTTTAAGTTAAATGCACGTTTGTGATGAATATTTTTCTTGAATGCTTAGGTTTAAATTTTCTCTAGTTTTTACCATCCATGATAAAAATCTCTAGGTTGTTGAATATTAAGAGAAAAACTGTAGGAAGTTTTATAAACTTCAAATTTCCAATTTCATTAAGTTTGTTTGGCATATTGAAGAGGGGGATAATTTACTGTAAAATATTAAAATGTTAAATGTAATGACCTGCACAAAAAGTTGGCTGAATCCTTGGAACAGTAGTTAATTAATTCTGGGTACATTGTCAACTCCACAGAAGGCTTCAGATAGTTAAAGTTACAGAAGTTAGTTTGCTATGATGAATAAGGTTCTTCTGCATATCAAAGGAATTAAGGCTGATTAGATTAGCATTTGCAGGAGTTATCCAAGTTTGATACAATTTATATAAATCAACATAATAAAGCTGGAAAGAAAAAGAATCGGAATAAGTATAATAACATATAAAGCAAAGATTCATCATTTTTCTAGTCTGTGCTATACTTTGAAAGTAGCACCTTGTATTTCTTCATTTTCTTCCCAATTATAGCAAATGCTGATATTTTATAAATGTAGGAGCAAGGTCATATTTTCTCTGAGTATTATATTTTTAGTCAAAATCCCATAGTTAATATCCTTAGAGATATGCTCACATTCCTACCAGCAATTTTTATGTGATGAAGTGCTTGGATAGTACACATCTGGGTCTATACTCACGGGCACAAATGGCATAGAATGAGGTAAATAAAATTATTTTAAAGACAGATGTTAGGCAAATATAAATCTAGGAATAGAATCGTTAATTACAGAGGACTATTATTTGCTTACCAGTAACTCCCCATTTTCACCAAATTTAACAAAGAAGATATTGTCTGGAACTGCTGGACCCATGAGAGACCTGGGGCGAGCACACGACAGCCTGAGGACAAACTTGGCTCGCCACCTGTTTTTGCACATAAAGTTTTATTGGAACGTAACAATGCCTGTTCATTTAGGCACAGTGCATGGCTGTTTCCATACCTGATGGCAGAGTCGAGTGCTTGCAGCAGAGACTATGTGACCCGCAAAGCCTAGAATATTTATTAGCTGATGCTGAACAGAAAAACCCTCATTCTAGCTCACCAGACTGTTCTGTGTTGTCAGAACAGATCACCGATTTCGAAGCAGCCACACAATTGCTCATGGAGCTCTCTCTGCTTAAATTCTTTTCTTGAGTTCTACCTGATAATCTCTCTTTCATTCCCATGGATGAATGTCTGACAGGTGGTCTATGTCATTCCTAGGCACAGAGAATCATGGCCTCCTTGGTGTTGTAGTAACATTTTGACCTGGCTTCGTACTAAAATACGATGTTGTATTTGTGTCTGTTTTCCTTATTCTTCCTTAGAGCAGGAGACTTGGTATAATTCATGTTTTTGTCTCCTAGAAACAAACAAACAGACAAAAATTTGTCTATCTTTAGCATAAAGCCTAGAAAATAGAAGGTGCTTGATAGATGGAAGAAAATGGAAGAAAGAAGGAGGGAAGGAAGAAGGAAGCAAAGGAGGGAGAGAGAGACGAAGGATGGAAGAAACAAAAGATTTGAGGAATGAGTGAAATAATTTATTGATACAGACTAGAGAACATTATTCCGATAGCATGAGCCACAGTCCTATTACATAGGGCATCAGTGTTCAAGTTGGGGGACACACAATTACATATTGAGGGGAATATCAAGAAATACATGTACATATGAAAAAGACATACCTGTAGGACCTATAGGATATAATGCGTATTGACATATTCCAAAACATAGTTCTAATATATGCTGTTATGATATATATGGGATGTGTATGTATTATCAACATGTTTAGTTATTATTACAATTTTATTTTATTATTTTATTTTATTTTTTTAGAGAAAGAGTACTCATGCACACCTGAGTGGAGGCAGGGAAAGAGGGAGATTGAGAGAACCCCAAGCAGGTTTCACGCTGATGTGGTGCTCGATCTCACCACGCCGAGATCGTGACCTGAGCTGAAATCGAGAGGTGATGCTGAGCTGACTGAGCCACCCGGGCACCCCAGTTACAATTTTATTTTAGAATATTATGGCATCTAATACGACGAGTTTGGCATCATATTGCAGGAACAATAATTTTCGGCAGGATCAGATGCTTGACTTCTGCTACCACAGTGTTGTTGTCAATTTTGTATATTTAACAAATTCTACTTTTAATTGAACTTGGGTAGTAGCACAAGCTTACAAACTTTAAAAAAATATATAGTTCTGTGATTGTTTTACCAGCAAATTTTAAACTTTGATTCTGTCCTACAAGTAACTAAGTATAAGGACAAACCACTGAACTTGAAGACAGTTTTAGGTGGTACTACAATTTCTTTCTTTCTTTCCTTTCTTTCTTTCCTTTCTTTCTTTCTTTTCTTTCTTTCTTTCTTTCTTTCTCTCTTTCTTTCTTTCTTTCTTTCTTTCTTTCTTTCTTTCTTTCTTTCTTTCTTTCTTTCTTTCTTTCATTTCTTCTTTCTTCTTCCTTCCTTCCTTTTCTTTTGTTCTTTCTTTCTTCTTTCTTCTTCCTTCCTTTTCTTTCTTTCTTTCTTTCTTTCTTTCTTTCTTTCTTTCTTTCTTTCTTTCTTTCTTTCTTTCTTTCTGACTTTATTTATTTATTTGAAAGAGAGAGCACAAGCAGGGGGAGGGCAGAGGGACAAGCAGACTTCCCTCTGAGCACAGGCCCCCCACACAGGGCTAGACATGGAGCTCCACATGGGGATCCACATGGGGCTCCATCCCAGGACCTGGGATCATGACCTGAGCTGAAGGTGGACACTTCACTGACTGAGACACCCAGGTGCCCGAGGTAGTGCTACAATTTCATTGACTCAAACTCACAGATGGAATCTTTAGGACGGCTTGTGGTGGTGTTGTCTAAATAGTTCCTGAGCAGACACAAGGTTGTTGTCACGATTGCTGTCTCTTATATTTGTTACTTCTAGTATTTTTTCATGGGCTTGATTTGAACATTCACTTGAGAAGAATTTGCTCATAAAACCTGGACCTATAAATATGTCAATGGAGCAATTTAATTAGTTTGATTGGTAGGAAAATTATGTTTTGATTTCCTCATTTTCTCCATTACTTTCTTCTTTTCTCTCTCTCTCTGTGTGTGTGTGTGTGTGTGTGTGTGTGTAGATGTGATTTTGTCTAGATCAGATAAGACTAATTATGGATTGTGTTATGATTTTGGAGTTGTTCTTCCTCATGGGATTTACAGGTGACAAATTGCCAAATGGACAATTGGCTTTTCATCCATTATCACAAGGTATGATAAATTTCCAAATAAAACTTTTTATTGAAGAGTTCAGGGCCTGAATTTAATTTAATAACTAAAGAGTAATTATAGCTTTCAAAAATAATTTTGTTTCCAGGGCGCCTGGCTGGCTCAGTTGGAAGTGCATGTGACTCTTGATCATGGGGTTGTGAGTTTGAACCCCACATTAGTTGTAGAGATTACTTAAATAAATACAAACTTAAAATAAAATAAACCTTAAAATCAAATAAAATAAATTACATTAAAATTTTTTTTGTTTCCTATTACGAATACTAGTACTCAAAGCAATCCTATAAAGAGTAGAATATCATATAACCTAATCTCTATTATTATACTTTGTGATTTTTTTTAAATTCAAAAACATCTATTGGTTCAAGAAATATAATGATTTTACTAAATTTTATATACTAATACACTCTTTAATATGCATATGAACCACCACTCTATTTTCATATTTTGTTTTTTATCTGAAGATTTTCAGTAATGGTTTTCTATCAGAAAATTGGCAGCTTTGACTATAATGAATAAATATTATAAAAAGTCACTCCTCAATAACATATATATTATATATATATATTTAAAGAGTATATAATATATATATCAGAGATATTTTAATGTATAAAGCAAGTCAGGAGTTTTCACTATAGATATATCTAAATTGCTTGTTTAAATTTTCACCTGCTTGCAATGTACATCACTCTTTTGGGTATGTGGTTCTCAGTTCTGACAGATGCCTAGGGTCATATAACCAGCACCACACTCAAGACACAGAACTGGTCTGTCACCCTCCAAATTTTCTTGGTGCCCTCCCTTGGTCATCAGTTTTTCCCTGCACCTCCAACAGCTGCCAACCCCTGATGGTTTTCACCCAGCTACTGCTGTTTTTCCAGAATGTCAAATCAGTGCAATCACAGATTGTTCAGCCTTTTGAGTTCATCTTCCTTCACATAGCATGACACATGTGAGAGCCATGCATGTCTCCATGTTTCAGCAGTTTGCCCAGCAATAGGCCCTGGACCAATGTGCCACTGTGGTTTCTTTACGCATGGGATGGAGGACCATCAGGTTGTTTCCAGTTCTTGGAAATTAGGACCACAGCTCCTATAAATACCCCCTTACAGACCTTCACACAAGTATTCTCACTAGTCTCTGATTTGTCTTTCCTGCTTTTTAATAGTGTCTTTATAGAGCAAATTTAAAAATTGTGATGATATGCAATTCATCATTTTTTTATGAATTGTGCTTTTGATGTTGCATCTTAGAACTCCCTGCCTGATCCAATGACACAAATAAATTCTTACGTTTCTTCTGTGTTTGACATTTTATATGAATTTCTGTAGTTTGACATTTTATATTATTAGGTTTATGATATATTTTGAGCTTATTTTTTCCTTTAGATTGCCTTCATGCTTTTGTCTAAAATCAACTAAATGCAGGTGTGGAGGTATTTCTGGGCTTTCTGCCCACACCAGGCCAGACTTCTGACCCCTCTGGTCAGTACATGTGTGGTGCTGTGTCCTGTGGTAATGTTATTTTTGGTGCTTGAAAATAACATTTTAATATTTGTGTGGGAGGTTAAAGTATGAAGGCTAGCCACCTTGATTTGAGAGTGAAACGGGATAGTTCACGTTCATTCTGTTGGCATGAGTATAAATTGAGGAAATATATCTAGAAATTCCAAATCTAAGCATTTAGACTAACAAAATACTAAGTTTGCAAATATAGCATTCTACTAATACATAACACATACCAATGCATAATCTTTCATAACAAACATGTGCTGATAGCTAGGAAATATATTATTTTCCTTAAAAGAGCTGTGCTCATTCAGTGGCTTGTTTGCTGCTCATTTAGACTTTCATCCATACTGATGGGGTGTGGACCACATGGTGGCAGGCGTTACGTGTTTCTCGACTTTTAAAGTTTTACTTACTGAAAGCTCCCAGCAGCCTGGCCTGGGTTTCCTTACAACTGTGCAGGAGTATGAGGCGCTCCGCTGTCTTTCCTTTCTCCTGACGCAAGTGTCACCCTGCATCACAGCACGAGGTCGTCCCCGCCTTCTCCCGCTCCCTAGCCCTGCGTGCTTCGGAGAGGGTGGTCCCACTGAACTCATTGTGTCTGCTGTCTGCCCCGCTGAGGCCCCAGGTGATACTGCTGGTGACAAATGACTTCTAAGTCCGACCATTCAACACATCTTACCTACATCCTGACTCTCAGGTCATGGAACGTCATTCAGTGATTGAGTCCTGCCTGATACTCAAGCCAGAAAATACTGCTTAGAAGGAATCAAGTGAGTAGCATCTTGATGGCAACCAAAAATAGCCTGGAACTCGGAGCATTTGTTTGCCCTGGTAGCTTTTGCTTTTGTCTCTGCTTGCTCCCCTGCTCCCAGCACGGTATCCTAACTAGCATCTCACCAAATCTCCAGGCACCTTAGTATCGGTTGCCCTGGAGTACAATTGCCCATACCTGTGAGTTGCATTCTCGGGTGTCCCATTAAAATTTTGAATAAAGCACATGACCAAATATATTAATAAATATCCTGTATATACCACTTGAATTTGGCGAATATCTGTCCAAGATTTTATGATCTTGGGTACTTAGTCTTATTTATGCAGTCCTAGCAACAAATGTCAGTCTCAGATAATATTTATCCATAGAAAATGCTGGAAGAAGGAAGTAAAAATGTTAATAGGAGCTGTTCTTGGGTGGTACATTGATTTATAATTTTTAAAAGAAATTGCATAAATTTTATGTATTTGGCATACATATCTGTCAAAGACCAGTCGAGAGAGAGAGAGAGAGAGAACACACCAATTATTTAAACAAAAGAATTTGGTGTATGGACTTTTTAACCAGATATTTCAGAATTGGAGTAGCAAAAAGAAAGCACAAAGACATTACAGAACAACAACTGTACAAAGCAGATACTACCTTCAGAGGTCAGGGAACAAAGGAGTTTATAATTTTTAGAACATAGACAGCTTTTTGCAGAGAGGTCGGGGGCTGGCTAGAGAAGAGCTCTGCATAGAAAGAGCTGTGCACTTAGTGTAAGTACTCCTGGAGCTCAGAGGGATCCCAGAGCAGCTACCTTGACCTCAGATCATGGAGTCATTGCTGGTGTACCTGCAGGGGGTGCAGAAATGGTCAGGAGCCATCCTTTACCCCTCCCTGCACCATGCCATCTCCCTCTGGTGCTCACTATTGGCTGCACCAAGGATGGAGCTAGATGTTCAAGGGGAAATGTGGTTGTCCGAGACTAACCCCAAACCCCAAAATAGAGAAGCATGAGTTGAAGCTTAGGACAATAACATAATACTTGGCAGAGAATATATCACTTCAAAGGAAAAAAAAAGGCACCCCTCCCATATTTTATTGAAGTCAACAGACCATTTAGTGCTTGGATGAGAGTCTGCACACAGTAGATCACTGATGGAAGTCCAAAGTTACTTGGCCACTAACAAGCTACTTGGAATAAGCAAAATGTGATATAAATCTCCTTGCACAATGCCTAATTTATTAAAAAAAAAAAACCAACTCAATAGACCTTCACAGAGTAGGAAATCTTGGGAAATCATTGTGAGATATAAATTTTGAGGACTTGGCTTCCAGAAGTTGAGAATGAGAGTCGAATTTGGTAATAGTTTTTACATTTTTAGAGCTCAGATATTTTCTGTTTAAAGCGGAAGTGGTTTGATCTTTGGGTGACTGTGTTCCTGATTTGACCCATGTATCAGTGAATGAATACACACACGCACAAGATAGTGATCTCTGGATTTGCACAGTGGCATCCATCAGGGTTCAGGCAGGAATCGGATTCCCTGGGATCATTCTGATGAGTAGATTTTACTGAAAGGGAGCAAGCATGGGTCTGAGAAGCCAGAGATGAGCTACTGCAGGAAGCCACTGCCATCCCCTGGGGACCAAAATGCAAGCAGATAATCTGAAGGGGAGGTGCTTCTTGGAAAGCTACAGCGTGGACGGACATTGCCATTGCCGTTGTTACAGCACTACAGTCAGGAGTAAGAAGGAGTAATCCCAAAGCTTCCTCCAGCCTGGGCATGTTCTGCCAGGGCTCACGTGGGCTGACCCTCCCCACTGGACATCTATTACGGTAACCTGGGTTATGCAGATCAAAGCGGTAGCCTTTCTGTGTAAAGGTCAAGGCAAGCATGAACAGAGATTAATTTAGAACTAGGATGATCAGCAAAACAGTTTCAAACAGTTTTCCAGCCCACCATTATAGCCCATTTGTGAATGAGTAGATTTCTGTGTACAGGTTGTGTATAGTTCACAGGACAAGAATTGGTTTGGCTGACTGAGAGGTTTTATGTCCTGCCAACAGCTAGGATCTGTCCAGATTTCACATATTTTTTTTTTTTAAGAAATATCTTATTGTATTACCTAAGATAAAAATTATCTGTTCATTTTTGTTGAATTGCAGAGTGCCTATCATAAATTTTACATATTCCTGTGAACACAAACCACCACCTCCCACGATGGGGGGCCCTAAAATAGGATCTCTGATGAATCTGCCAACGGCGAATGGTTTGATTGTCAGACCGTGAGAAGGATGAATTGTTGCAAATACAAGCAAAAGTAATATAAACAGAATGCTAATACAAATATTCTCCCTGTATTTCGTACAGAATATTATTCAGAAATGTGTTTGAGAGACACTTACTACAGCTGGATTGCTTCAGTTTGAGAAGGTCTTTTTAAGATAAATTTTTATTTAGCAGGTGCAATTGTGACATCCCTCAGTGCTGTTTATTAACTATTTCCAATTCTCTGTCTTCTAGGAACAGGTGAAGATGGTAATTTCCTTGTGCTTTACTTTGGCCAATAGAATGTGAATGTCAGCATCACATTCATTACTGGGGGTACTTGAAGACTCTCCTCCCGCTGCCACGTGGAGCAGCAAGTCTGCAAAGACTGGCCATTGTGCTGGCTCAGGTCCTTAATGAGAAGAATGCAAAAAAGAACCCCAGGGAATCAAAGTGGCTGTGTTGTTTGAAGCCACCATGATGTGAGTTTGTTTTACTGCAGGGTGATTGAGCTTGTGCTGTTTGGTATAGCAAGTGTTCAAAACAAAAGCAGTTACACATGCAAAGCCTGGCCCCAACAAAGGACAGCAATGGTCAAGGTCTTCATGATGGTAGCTTCGTGGCTTGAGAAAATGGCTCCTACCTCCAATCCTTCCCTTTGCTACACATTTTATAGAAAAAAAAAAAAACAACTGAGGCATGAGAGACTCTTGGTAATGGAAGTTATTTGTGTGTGTAGCGCTCTGCTGGTGTGGTGCACTGGGGAGTGCCCTCCGCACTGAACTCACCATGCAGCTCCTTGGTTAATGGGCAAGCAGCAGCCTCCAGGATTTGTGCAAAGGGTGAATTTGGTAAACATTACCTGGGAGGGGGTCGCCTGGGTGGCTCAGTCATTTGGGCATCTGCCTTCTGCTCAAGTCATGATCCCAGGGTCCTGGGATCCAGCCCTGCATCTGGCTCCCTGATCAGTGGGGAGCCTGCTTCTCCCCCTGCCTCTGCTTCTCCCCCACTGCTCCTGCTCATTCTCTCTCTCAAATAAATAAATAAAATCTTAAAAAAAAAAAAACAACAACATTACCTGGGAGGGGAGAGAAGAACATTTTTGACTTTTTGTAATGTAAATACTATCTGTAACTTTAGAAGTTAGCCTGAAGACACTTAAATTTCCATAATTTTAGATTGCTAAGCAATCCAAAGGAAGTCTTTGATGAGAAAGTGGAAGATAAATGTAAATAGGTGATACATTTTTTTCTGAATGAAGGAAAGTAAGGAATGAGAATTATTTACCACCGTCTCTCTCACTTTACTCCTTTTACCAGAACTCCGGAGTTGTACCGGGAACGGCTCCCCAGCCGGAGACTAGCACTCTCCAGCGTGTGATGGGGCTGGCCTTCAGGCTATCGGTCCGTGGGGAGCAGACAGAACCATATATGCAACATCGGAATTATAAAGAGGTGAGTAGGAACTCCCATGGTCTTTTCTGCATTCCTGCTGGTTTAGATGCAAAAACATAATGGGAGTTAAGCTGGGATATTTAGTAAATCTAAAAACAAAGCAAAATAAACAATGTAGTTTATGTCAAAGTAATTTGGAGTCTCTCTCTTTTTTATAGAAGCTCAGATTGTGCTCACATTCGACTAATCACAGCAAACACTATGAGAAAACCAGTTCATGCCTATTACTGGCTGTGGCCACTGGTGATTTTATTATTATTATCATGATATTACTATTAGTAAACTTCAGGCGCAGAGGGTTGAGTTAATCATTCTCCTCAGTTCATGGTCCTTTATCATTATTGATCTACTTGTTTTATTTCCTACCTTGCTGTTTGTGATAACGGGGGCTATTTATTTCCCGTCTCTGTGCGTCCATATTCTCCTTTGTAAAATGAAGGTAATAATAACTCCAATCTCTTAGTGCTGTTCTGAGGATTAAAAAAGTTAATTTGTGCAAAGCGCAGTATCCAGCATGCAGCCATTGCTGACTATCATCTTTATTGGCCATTACTATTTGTTTCTTTGTGTTCTCACCCCGAATCCCATTTCCTGTGCTCCCATAGGCAGTCTTTCTAATATGGTCATGCATATCCTTTTGTTCATATCTATTCTTGCAATGTTTGCATTATTGGTTTATATGCATTAGTTTTAATTTATGTAAATGTCATTGCACTACAGAAATCGGCAGTAAAGCTGTTAAGATCCACTCACTTTACTGTGAGTACATCTGGCCTGTTTTTCGGAACTGGTGCACGACTGGTGTATGAGTGTGTGGTTGTACCGACTTGGTGTCGCCTACCCACTCCCCCCGGTTCCGCACCACCACAAACAAGAGTGTGCTGAACTTCTGTGAGAAGGTCCTTTTTGGATCTGTTTGAGACTCTAGTGGAACAGATATCCGTGAGGAGTCTGGTGCAGGAACAAACGCTGCTTCTTCACAACTTGACCAAGTGCTGCGAGGTGGCTCATCAGAATGGCTCTGCGAATGTTCCCACCAGGACAAGATTGTTCTCATGTCCCCTTATGCCACACACACTTGCATTCCCCAGCTGGGAGTTACTGACACTGGTTCTGCTTCCTTTTAGGAAGGAGAAAGCCTCAGAAGAGCATCACTACTTCACAATGAGGAAAAGCCAGATTCGTTACAGAACCCTAGCACTTTTTTTGAACCCTTTCAAAAACTGAGGTCACAAGGCAAACAAAGGCACTGATCCTAAAGGGCGTCAAGGTTTCTGAGGAGAAACGGGACACAAGACTTGTGTCTTCCATACAAGGCTGTGGGAGACAGAGGTAGACGCCAACGGAGTGTGCATGAGGGCAGCTATGGGGACGTTTCTCTGCTTGTTATTAATTTATCGTGGCTCAGTTCCAAATCTGCACTCTGTTCCCTACGCTGTGAGAACGGATCTGGACCCTGTGAAGATTGTTCTCTGCAGCTGGGTGCACCGTGGAGCTCTGTCAGTACAGGGTGATGAAGGGGCATTTCAGAAGAAGGGGTTTTCTCCTCCCAGGGCCCATGTGCTCTCTTGCAAGGCTCCTGCAGCTCCTTCTCCAGAACTCGGCTGCTGGAACCAGGGCCCGGGGGGCCACGCCTTGTGGCTGGCAGGGTCCTCCAGCACCCCTCCAGTCACTTTGCAATAGGCTCCCATGCTCTCATCCTCTCCAGGGATGGCTTCTCCAGGAATCCAGGATAAAAAAAATACAAAAACGCCTTGTATGTCAGAAACACTAAATCAAAAGGAAAAAAAAGCCTAAAATTGAAACCATATTTATAATTCTGTAATGAAAACACTGTCATATAAATTGTGACACAGTGCCCGGCTTACACATCCTGGGGATATATTTTTAAGAAGAATATGCAATTTCATGCTGTAGGTTTTTAGTTAGAAGTAATATTGCTTTAGAAATTTCAAAATCTTATATATATATGTATATATATAAAAATTGTACATAACATATTTATATAATTGTAAATATATAATAATTTATAATATATTATAATGACATATTTATATAGTAATTATAATTATATATGATATTTTACATATAATATATGTTATGTAATTATGAATACACTATATAATTATAGTATAATTGCAAAAGCACACTTATAAATATGTCAATGTTTTAGGAACGATGATTTTTTAGCATAAGAGACAACAGGTACAGCTATGTGGGGACACTCTCTGACATGAAATTTGCATTGGGAAGAACGGTATCAGCTCATGAGGGTGTTTTTTCCCTAGCTGTAATTACTCCGCAGGCTGTAAGTGGTGACCCTTCTGCAGCAGGACACAAGTGCCCAGATCTTCGATTCTAAATCTCATTCCTTACAAAAAGGCATTAAGCTCCTCAGAGAAATGGCTGATTCTGGCTCCAGAGCAGGTAACTGTATACAAAGTACTTTTGAGACACCCTTTATGTGCTAGCGGGCATGAGTCTTAATATTAAGGCCATCATGTCAAAGGGATACAAGAACCATTTGTAAGAGGCTTCCACTGCAAATTCAGTGAGACAGTTCAAACATCAAAAATAGCAAGTGTAAGCTTTTCCCATGAACAAGTAAAAACCCAAGAATTTGCTGAGAAACTCAAAAATGAAAAGCAGAACTAACGGAAAGCAAACAAGCAACACTTTTTGTTTACATCAGAATGCCATCTAAAAAATGCAAAAGTCCTGGGGGGCCTGGGTGGCTCAGTCATTAAGCATCTGCCTTTTGCTCAGGTCATGATCCCAGGGTCCTGGGATCAGCCCCACATCGGGGTCCCTGCTCGGCGGGGAGCCTGCTTCTCCCTCTCCCACTCCCCCTGCTTGCGTTCCCTCTCTCGCTGTCTCCCTCGCTCTGTCAAATAAATAAAGAAATAATCTTAAAAAATTTAAAATAAAAAAAATAAAAAATGCAAAAGTACTGATAGATGAGAAACAATTGATTCAGGCAAAAATCATCAATGAAAATTTTTGACTGCAAAATTTGGGGGAAGGATGACTCAGTGTCAAAGCATTTCCTCACAAATTCCTTAGAAACTGAAAAGAAACAGATGCAGTCCTCCAGTGGAGAGATGACTACAAACTGAGCACGATTTGTTGGGAGGGAGCAGCCCGTCACACATGTCGCCCAGTTCAGTGCATGAGCGGGTGCGCCATTTCAGCTCAGAGAGATGCGGGCCCAGGACGTTTCGTGTGCATCTAATGGACTTCTAGGCTGGGGTTGGCAAACCTTCCCTGGGAAAGGGGCAGAAATTAAAGATCTGTTGGCCATATGCTCTCTCTCACAGCTACTCAATTCTGTCAACACAAAAGCAGTCTTAGACAATGTGTAAACAACTGATATGATTGTGTTTCAATAAAACTTCATTCACAAAAACAGGTTGAGGACCAGACCAGGCCATAGTGTGCTGCTGACCCCTGTCCTAGACTTAACTTCCAGTACAAAGAGGCCACAGGAAGGTGAAGAACAAGTACAATGACACCAGGAGGAAACACCCAGGGAGCTCCACGGGCTGAGGCTTTCTACAGGATCACCAACCACATTTATATACAATGTGATTCAAATCAAATAAATGAACACAAGAGAGAGGTCTATTCCATAATAAAAGAGATTAAAGGGGCACCTAGGTGGCTCAGTAGGTTAGGCCTCTGCCTTTGGCTTGGGTCATGATCCTGGAGTCCCAGGATTGAGCCCTGGGGCGGGCTCCCTTCTCAGGGGAGAGCCTGCTTCTTCCTCTGCCCCTTACTCCACTCGGGCTCGCTCTCTCTCAAATAAATAAATAAAATCTTATAAAAGAGAGATTAAAGAGGCATAACAACTAAATCCACTGCATAAACCTTAATTGAATTTCCATTCAAAAGAAGAGGAACAAGAAAAAAACTAAGAAGGCATTTCTGTCAAAATTAGAGAAATGTACACACAGGTTGGATATTCTATGATGTTATTGAATTCTGTTATGGTTATTGTTGTTACTCTATATGTTTATGTGAGAGAATGTCCTTGTTCTTAGGAGGAGCACACCAAATTTTATGGGAATGAAGGGTCCTGATCTCCGCTACTTACTTTAAATGGTTTGGGAGAAAATATACATGTACGAATATATACCTTTGACTAAATGTAAACCATTTTTTTGATATATGTTTAAAGTATAAATATAGAGTGGTCATTTTCCTTCTACTTTTTGTATATTTAAAATTTTTCAAAATAAAATCTTAGGAAAAACACATACAAGGAAAAATAAATCACTTTTATCCTATTATTCCAGAGTCTTTTTTTTTGTTATTAACATATGTTGCACTATTTGTTTCAGGGTTACAGGTCTGTGATTCAACAGTCTTGCACAATTCACAGCGCTCACCACAGCACGTACCCTCCCCAGTGTCCATCACCCAGCCACCCCATCCCTCCCACCCCCCACCACTCCGGCAACCCTCAGTTTGTTTCCTGAGATTAAGAGTCTCTTATGGTTTGTCTCTGTCTCTGGTTTCATCTCGTTTCATTTTTTCCTCCCTTCCCCTATGATCCTCTGTCTTGTTTCTCAAATTCCTCCAGAGTCTTCTTTATCATTTTTTTCCCCAGAAAGCTCAGCATATCCTCAAGCAATAGGATCTGGGCTGGTCTCTCTGGTACTTTGGTTTTCCAAGGTGCTTATACAAGCACCCCCAACCCCATGTCCCTCAGGAGACCATTTTTTACCAAGAAAATATACTCAGAGGCTTACAGAAGCCAAAGGAATGAAAATCCATATCCTCTTAATATGCCACATTATCAGGAATATGTGTGAATGTTTTTGCTGGGGAAGGAAAGAAGAGAGGATTAAACATCTCGGAAGCCAGTCGGAAGTGTCAGGCGTAACAGACAAAGCCAGTCAGAAATGAGGCATTTGCTTTTCTTAATCACCAAAATATGCTGCTGGAAATCTTTGAACCTAACCTGAATCCCAGCTGTTTCATGAAAGCTCTCTGATTCTCTCATGACCCAATAAAGAAAGGGGCAGTGTCCCTGCCCCACTAATTCTGATTTTGTACAGAGAAGCAGAAGGATGGAATTTTTTTTTTCTTTTTCTTTCTTTCTTCTTCTTCTTCTTCTTTTTTTTTCTTGTCAATGCTAATCCAGTATGGAATTCCAGAGATAGGCAGGCACTATCTTTTTGTAGCTAAGACATATCTTCTAGGAAAAATCACGCAGAAAGGGAAGAAAATTAATATGGGTTAGTTGCCTGCTGCGTGCAAGAAAGTGTGCTGGAGACAAACGTCTCTTTCTTGGCATCCCATCCCGTGGCAGTCCTAGAAGCATGCAGGGTCCCCTGGCTCCCCCTCCCCCGGGACCCACCATTCTGCTTTCTCTTCTTCCCAGGCATGGGCCCACAGTGTGCTGGACCCGTCACTAGAGCTGCCTCGGGCCTCTGCCCTGCCGCAGGTACGTGGGAGCCAGCACCTGTCAAACCAAGCAGACAACAGAGGAGACCAGGCCGCCGTGGGTCCCAGGCACTGGATTGTTCCCCAGTTAAACTCGGTGCTTAAACCTGTGTGCAGTTTATCTCACCGATAAACAGGGGGCTACTCCAAGGGGAGGATGGGGGGCAGTCCTATCTCTGAAGCTGTACACATTTTCTACCTGCACGCAGATAACAGGCGACAACAGGGTGCCACATAAACGCACACCCCATCCCCGGGCCCGTCTCTGCTTTCATTAGCGACATGCCGCTGGACCAATTACTCGGATTCTGGGAGCCCCAGTGACTTATTCTCCGTGGCTTAGGTCTCAAAATCACACTGTTAACGTGTTAAATTGCAAAATGTGAACTGAGGTTTGGTTAATCTGTGCACATCTTTGTTCTATAAGTGTGCATGGGGCATCGTGCCGGAAAAATTAAGGGAGATTTCTTTACCTCTATCTCCCTTTTCAGCCAGGGAGACAGCATAACAAAGATGAAGTATTCTTCTCTTCCCTGTTTAGAAAGAAAAGACCTTGATTTATTAAAATTGGAGAAAGGAGAGCTGAATGCTTCTTGGATTAGAATATTCTAACCCATATGTGATCGTCTCCTATGTACCAGGTCCTCTGTCAGATAGTTAATAGGCAGAGCATAATTAGATAATGTAGTGTCTCTCCAAAGTGATGGTGCCATCATTCTCTCTCCTACATGTGATCCGATATATAGAATATAAAATTTATATGGACTTCAGATGTATATTCTAATTTCCATACATATGTATTATGCTCTACCGTATCTATCATTCTCTCCCATGTGTCTAGTCTACATATATAGTTAACATATTTATTTCATATATGCATTCAAAAATACCTATGTGTGCATACACCTACGAAATTTACAATATGAAAATCAGAATGTGTGTATTTGAACACATTTTACAGCACAGTGTCTGGGTGAGTAGGGATTCCAACTCCGTGACTTCTGATTTGAAGCCCCTGCTGTGTTCTCTACCGCACTAGAATGATGAGCTGATTCTTCTATGGTTCCGCTTTATGCTTTACCGAGATAGAAGCTCTTTACTTGCCCTCTTCAGAAATGGGTTGCAGAGGAATCTCCAAAGCACGTGCTCCATGGAGGAAATGAAGAACTGATAGGTGCCACTTTTTGTGCTCCGTGGCTACCCGGTGTCTAACACGTGGCTCATTAGTCATTTCTGCGGTTCTTCTTTTGTCGTTGTTTTTACTATTGACTTGATACAGAAATAATGGAGACCTTTGTGCTGTAGACACGCCCTCACCCATGCTCCTCAGATCAGGGCGCACCTTTCTTTTTCTAAGTTCGCTTGAATTCATTCACTTAGAAGTTGGGAATGAATGTTCCTTCTAGCCCAGGTTGTTTCTTTCAAACAAATATTGTTTCGAAAAAGCAATAATAGACGGTTGGAGACAAAAAGACACTGGCATGCTTTGGTTTGCTGTCCAAACAATGGGTTTACTTCAGGAAATTAAAGCAAACCAGTGTTTGTTGCCAAATCTTAGCTACAGAGGCAAAACACAGACAACACCTTTACATTTTTTTCTCCAAAATAGTCTGAATGAAAAATGCACTCATGTCTCAATTTATTAACAATTTGCTGTAATGATATTTTTTCATTAATAGCACTTACATTCAAAATAATGTTAAACTTATTAACAAAATTTTTTGTATGTGGGAAAATGAAACCAGTCTTTGATACTTTATTTCCAGTGTAATAAAGGCAATAAAATTATTAAAAAATTTTTATTCTCAATAATATGATTCAGGAGATCACACTTCATTAATAGGCACCATGGCTTTCTGTTTTCCAGTTCTGATTTCTTGCATAGTTTTGGTAACGGGTCAATAAGAATTATATTTAAATTACTTATATAATAAAATAATTTATTTTTAACTTATTTCAATTTACTTTACCTAATGAATGAATAGGCTATATACAGGATGTATTTTTTGTATTGTGACCTCAACTGTGGAAATGGGTTAACTAAATTATGCACTATCTTTACAAGTTTTTCTTTTTAAAAATGACAAAGGAAATGTTTGTGACATGGTCGGCTAGAGCCAAGGCAAATTTTAAGATCAGGGAACATGGTTGCTTTTTGTGTGAGTTAACCGACTTGTGTGGGAAGCCAGCAACACTTCATCTTCAGCTGGCTGACCGATACTCACAGACCTGCTGGGGAAAATTTCCAAACCATGGAGAAATAGGCAGCATTCATATTTCTCACAATTTGGAGACCTATCGGCAACCTGCTATATCCGTTGTGTAGGCATGCATAATTTATTTAATAGATGGTTTTTAAAAATGAGATTTAATGATATATTTAAAAATTAATTAAAAATTTATGCTACAATATTCACTTGAGAGATTAAAAAGTCATGTAAAATGTTGAAAAGCTTAAAACAGCACAGTCCCTTGTTTTCTTTCTTTTTAAAAATTTTTTTATTGTTATGTTAATCACCATACATGACATCATTAGTTTTTGATGTAGTGTTCCATGATTCATTGTTTGTGCATAAAACCCAGTGCTCCACGCAGAACGTGCCCTCTTTAATACCCATCACCAGGCTAACCCATCCCCCACCCCCCTCCCCTATAGAACCCTCAGTTTGTTTTTCAGAGTCCATCATCTCTCATGGTACGTCTTCCCCTCTGATTTACCCCCCTTCATTCTTCCCCTCCTACTATCTTCTTCTTCTTTTTTTTCTTAACATATATAGCATTATTAGTTTCAGAGGTACAGATGTGTGTTCAACAGTCTTGCACAAATCACAGCACTCACCATAGCACATACCCTACCCAATGTCTATCACCCAGCCACCCCGTCCCTCCCACCCCCCACCACTCCAGCAACACTCAGTTTGTTTCCTGAGATTAAGAATTCCTCATATCAGTGAGGTCATTTGATACATGTCTACCTCTGATTGACTTATTTTGCTCAGCGTAATACCCTCCAGTTCCATCCACGTCGTTGCAAATGGCAAGATCTCATTCCTTTTGATGGCTGCATAATATTCCATTGTGTATATATACCACCTCTTCTTTATCCATTCATCTGTCAATTGACATCTTGGCTCTTTCCACAGTTTGGCTATTGTGGACTATGCTGCTATAAACATTGGTGTGCACATACCCCTTCAGGTCCCTATATTTGTAGGGGTATCTTTGGGGTAAATACCCAGTAGTGCAATTGCTGGATCGTATGGTAGCTCTATTTTCAACTGTTTGAGGAACCTCCATACTGTTTTCCAGAGTGGCTACACCAGCTTGCATTCCCACCAACAGTGTAGGAGGGTTCCTCTTTCTCCGCATCTCTGCCACATCTGTTGTTTCCTGACTTGTGGATTTTAGCCATTCTGATTGGTGTGAGGTGGTATCTCATTGAGGTTTTGATTTGGATTACCCTGATGCCGAGCGATGTTGAGCACTTTTTCATGTGTCTGTTGGCCATTTGGATGTCTTCTTTGGAAAAATGTCTGTTCATGTCTTCTGCCCATTTCTTGATTGGATTATTTGTTCTTTGGGTGTTGGATTGGATTATTTGTTCTTTGGGTGTTGAGTTTGATTAAGTTCTTTATAGGTTTTGGATACTAGCCCTTTATCTGATATGTCATTTGCAAATATTTTCTCCAATTCTGTCAGTTGTCCTTTGGTTTGTGGACTGTTTATTTTGCTGTGAAAAAGCTTTTTATCTTGATGAAGTTCCAAGAGTTCATTTTTGCCCCTGCATCCCTTGCCTTTGGCGATGTTTCTAGGAAGAAGTTGCTGCGGCTGAGGTCGAAGAGGTTGCTGCCTTTGTTCTCCTTTAGGATGTTGATGGACTCCTTCTCACATTTAGGTCTTTCAACCATTTGGAGTCAATTTTTGTGTGTGGTGTAAGGAAATGGTCCAGGTTCATTCTTCTGCATGTGGCTGTCCAATTTTCCCAACACCATTTGTTGAAGAGACTGTCTTTTTTCCATCGGACATTCTTTCCCGCTTTGTCAAAGATCAGTTGACCATAGAATTGAGGGTCCATTTCTGGGCCCTCTATTCTGTTCCATTGAGCTATGTGTCTGTTTTTGTGCCAGTACCATACTGTCTTGATGATGACAGCTTTGGAATAGAGCTGGAAGTCTGGAATTGTGATGCTGCCAGCTTTGCTTTTCTTTTTCAACATTCCTCTGGCTATTCAGGGTCTCTTCTGGTTCCATACAAATTTTAGGATTATTTGTTCCATTTCTTTGAAAAAAGTGGATGGTATTTTGATGGGGATTGCATTGAATGGGTAGATTGCTCTAGGTAGCAGTGACATCTTCACAATGTTTGTTCTTCCAATCCGTGAGTATGAAATGTTTTTCCATTTCTTTGTGTCTTCCTCAATTTCTTTCATAAGTATTTTATAGTTTTCTGAGTACAATCCTTGGCCGCTTTGGTTAGATTTATTCCTAGGTATCTTATGGTTTTGGGTTCAATTGTATATGAGATCGACTCCTTAATTTCTCTCTCTTCTGTCTTGTTGTTCGTGTATAGGAATGCCACTGATTTCTGTGCATTGATTTTATATCCTGCCACTTTACTGAATTCCTGTATGAGTTCTAGCAGTTTTGGGGTGGAGTCTTTTGGGTTTTCCACATAAAGTATCATATCATCTGCAAAGGGTGAGAGTTTGACTTCCTCTTTGCCGATTTGGATGCCTTTGATTTCTTTTTGTTGTCTGATTGCTGTGGTTAGGACTTCTAATACAATTTTGAATAACAGTGGTGACAGTGGACATCCATGCCACGTTCTTGACCTTAGGGGGAAAACTCTCAGCTTTTCCTCATTGAGAATGATATTCGCTGTAGGTTTTTCATAGATGGCTTTTATGATATTGAGGTATGTACCCTCTATACCTATACTCGGAAGCATTTTGATCAAGAAAGGATGATGTACTTTGTCAAATGCTTTTTCTGCATCTATTGAGAGGATCATATGATTCTTGTTCTTTCTTTGGTTAATATATTGTATCACGTTGATTGATCTGTGAATGTTGAACTAACCTTGCAGCCCAGGGATAAGTCCCACTTGGTCATGGTGAATAATCCTTTCAATGTACTGTTGGTTCCTATTGGCTAGTGTTTTGGTGAGAATTTTTGCATCCATGTTCATCATGGTCTGTAATTCTCCTTTTGATGGGGTCTTTGTCTGGTTTTGGGATTAAGGTAATGGAGGACTCATAAAATTGAGTTTGGAAATTTCCTTCCATTTCTATTTTTTGGAACAGTTTCAGGAGAATAGGTATTAATTCTTCTTGAAATGTTTGGTAGAATTCCCCTGGGAAGCCATCTGGCCCTGGGATTCTGTTTTTTGGGAGATTTTTGATGACTGCTTCAATTTCCTTAGTGGTTATAGGTCTGTTTAGGTTTTCTATTTCTTCCTGGTTCAATTTTGGTAGTTGATACATCCCTAGGAGTGCATCCATTTCTTCCAGGTTCTCTAATTTGCTGGCATAGAGTTGCTCATAATATGTTCTTATAATGTTTGTATGTCTTTGGTGTTGGTTGTGATCTCTCCTCTTTCATTCATGGTTTTGTTGATTTGGGTCATTTCTCTTTTCTTTTTGATAGGTCTGGCCAGGGGTTTATCAATCTTGTTAATTCTTTCAAAGAACCAGCTCCTAGTTTCATTGATCTGTTCTACTGTTCTTTTGGTTTCTATTTCATTGATTTCTGCTCTGATCTTTATTATTTCTCTTCTGCTGCTGGGCTTAGGCTTTATTTGCTGTTTTTTCTCTAGCTCCTTTAGGTGTAGGGTTAGATTGTGTTTTTGAGACCTTTCTCATTTCTTGAGAAAGGCTTGTATTGCTATATACTTTCCTCTCAGGAGTGCCTTTGCTGTATCCCCAAGATTTTGAACAGTTGTGTTTTCATTTTCATTGGTTTCCATGAATTTTTTAAATTCTTCTTTAATTTCCTGGTTGACCCATTCATTGTTTAGTAGGCTGCTCTTTAGCCTCCATGTATTTGAGTTCTTTCCGACTTTCCTCTTGTGATTGAGTTCTAGTTTCAAAGCATTGTGGTCTGAAAATATGCAGGGAATAATTCCAATCTTTTGGTACCTGTTGAGACCTGATTTGTGACCTAGAATGTGATCTATTCTGGAGAATGTTCCATGGGCACTAGAGAAGAATGTGTATTCCGTTGCTTTGGGTTGGAATGTTCTGAATATGTCTGCGAAGTCCATTTGGTCCAGTGTGTCATTTAAAGTCTTTATTTCCTTGTTGATCTTTTGCTTAGTTGATCTGTCCATTTTAGTCAGGGGGGTGTTAATGTCCCCCACTATTATTGTATTGTTGTCAACGTGTTTCTTTGCTTTTGTTATTAATTGCCTTATATAACTGGCTGCTCCCATGTTAGGGGCATAGATATTTACTATTGTTAGATCTCTTTGATGGATAGAGACTTTAAGTAAGATATAGTGTCCTTCTTCATCCTTATTACAGTCTTTGTTTAAAATCTAATTTGTGTGATATAAGGATTGCCACCTCAGCTTTCTTTTGGTGTCCATTAGCATGGTAAATATTTTTCCACCCCTTCACTTTCAATGTGGGGGTGTCTTTGGGTCTAAACTGAGCCTCTTGCAGACAGCATATGGATGGGTCTTGTTTTTTAATCCAATCTGATAGCCTGTGTCTTTCGATTGGGGCATTGAGCCCATTTACATTCAGGGTAACTATTGAAAGATATGAATTTAGAGCCAATGTATTTCCTGTAAGGTGACTGTTACTGTATATTGTCTGTGTTCCTTTCCAGTCTATGCTGCTTTTAGGCTCTCTCTTTGCTTAGAGGACCCCTTTCAATATTTCTTGGAGGGCTGGTATCGTGTTTGCAAATTCCTTTAGTTTTTGTTTGTCCTGGAAGCTTTTTATCTCTCCTTCTATTTTCAGTGGCTGCTAGCTGGATATAGTATTCTTGGCCGCATATTTTTCTCGTTTAGTGCTCTCAAGATATCATGCCAGTCCTTTCTGGCCTGCCAGGTCTCTGTGGATAGGTCTGCTGCCAATCTAATGTTTCTACCTTTATAGGTTACATATCTCTTCTCCCGAGCTTCTTTCAGGATTTTCTCTTTGTCTCTGAGATTCGTAAGTTTTACTATTAGATGTTGGGGTGTTGACCTATTTTTATGGATTTTGAGAGGGTTTCTCTTTGCCTCCTGGATTTGGATGCCTGTTTCCTTCCCCACATTAGGGAAGTTCTCTGCTATTAGTTGCTCAAATATACCTTCTGTCCCCCCTCTCTTTCTTCTTCTTCTGGGGTCCCAAGTATTCTAACATTTGTTCATCTTATCGTATCGCTTATCTCTCGAATTCTGCCCTTGTGATCCTGTAGCTGTTTATCTTTCTTTTTCTCAGCCTTTTTATTTTCCATCGTTTGGTCTTCTATATCGCGATTCTCTCCTCTGCCTCATTTATCCTAGCAGTTAGTGCCCCCATTTTTGATTGCACCTCATTAATACCCTTTTTGATTTCGATTTGGTTAGAATTTAGTTCCTTTATTTCTCCAGGAAGGGTGTCTCTAATAACTTCCATCCTTTTTTCAAGCCCAGCCAGTATCTTTAAAATCATGATTCTGAACTCTAGGTCCGACATCATACTAATGTCCATATTGAGTAGGTCCCTGGCAGACGGTACTACCTCTTGTTCTTTTTGCTGAGGTGATTTCTTTCGTCTTGTCATTTTGTCCAGAGGAGAATAGGTGAATGAGAGAACCAAATGCTAACAGGGTAACAATGTCCCCAGAAAATATACTCTAAACAAATCAGAAAAGACCTGAAAGCAGGGGAAACGAAAGGGAAAGAAAGAAAAAAGAAAGAGACAAAAATAGAAAAAGATAAAAACAAACAAGAACAGAACAAAACAAACAAAAAATAAAACAAAATATGATCAAATATGATCAGGCTAGTGCACAGATCAGTGCCACACACTAGATTTTGGGTGTATTTTGGTCTGTTAGAATATTGTGCCTCCTAAAATTGTAAAGAAGAAAAGACTTATATATGTACAAAATAAGGGTTGTTACAATGAAGGGATGGAAGATGACTGTAAAGATGAAAATTATAAAAGATTTTATAAAAGGAATTGATAAGTTTTTTGAAAAAGAAAGAATATTTAAGAAAATAAAAGGGAGAAAATGTGATCAGGCAGGAGACTAGAACAAAGCCATACACTAGAGATTTAGGGTATATTTTGATCTGTTAGAAGATACTGTATCTCAAAATTTTAAATGGAGAACAACTTATATATATATGCCAAAAATAAGGGTGACTACTATGAAGGGATAGAATATGACTCTAAAAATGAAAAATAAATTTTTTAAAAAAAAAGGATTGATAAGATGTTGGTTGAAAAAGGGAAAAAGAAAAATTAAAAAAAAAACAGTTAAAAAAAATTAACTTTGAAAAGCTAATGAATCATCGTAAAAAAGCCATGAATTCTATGTGCAGTATTCCCCTAGCCCTGGATTTTTCCTGTTCTCCTTGATCGGTAAACTTGGTCTTGGCTTGCTGGCTGTTCGTGCTGTTCTTCTGTGGGAGGGGCCTGTTGCTGTGGTTTCCAAATGTCTTTGCCCGAGGTGGAATTGCCCCGCCCTTGTCGGTCAGGGCTAAGCAAGCTGCTTGGGTTTGCTCTCGGGAGCTTTTGTTCCCTGCAAGCTCTCGGTACAGCTTTGGAGGACCAGGGTGAACATGGTGGCCTCCCAGTCTCCGCCTGGAGGAGCCGAGAACTCGGGGCCCCACTCCTCAGTGCGCCCCCAGAGAAAAGCAGTCACTCCCGTGTCCCCGGTCTCCAGCCGCACTCCGTGCTCACCCGGCCTGTGACCGAGCGTTTCTGTCTCTGGCACCCGACCCCGTGTGGAGTCTCCAAACCCAGCAGATCCCTGCGGTGCACTTCCGCGCCGCTCCTCCCGGGGGAGGCAGGGGAGTCTCCCCGGCTCTGCCGCTTGTGGGGTCCCTGCTGGAGGAGCAGTGGCCCGACTGGGCCGCGGATCACAGTTTATGGCCACCCCGAGCTGAGAGCCTGCGCCTCGGCTCCGTCTCTGCAGCCGGCTTCCCCGCTCCGATCCCTGGGAGCTCTGCCGCACTCAGGCACCCCCGGTCTTTCTGTGACCCCGAGGGTCCTGAGACCACACTGTCCCGGAAGGATTCCACCCCCGCTTAGCCACTGGAGCGACGTCCCTCAGCGGAGCCGACTTCTAAATGTTCCGATTTTGTGCTCCGTGGCTCCGTTGCTACTCTCTTCTTCGATCTCCTGTTGAGTTCGTAGGTGTTCAGAATGTTTAGATCCCCATCCAGCTGAATTCCTGAGACCAGAGGAAATCCAGGTCTCCTTCTCCTCTGCCATCTTGCTAGTCCCTTGTTTTCAACTTGGTTTATATGCTTCTACAATGAACCGGTATTTGAACTGAATTGTAAATGTTAAATTGAAATTTCTGGAATGAATTTTCTTTTCTATTTATTTTTCCTAAAAGTTCCAAATGATAAATAAAAAGTTTCATCATGTATTTAGAAACCCGTGTTTCTAAAATCATAGCCATGTAGTGTGGTGTCATTCCAAAGTCAAAATACCTCAGTTTAAACCCAAACTCTACCTCTTCTTACCTCTAATGACCTTGAGCAAGATTTATACACTCTCTATGTGTAAGTCTCCATGTACAGAACGAAGAATCTCCTAGAGTTTAAAATGTCTTGTAGAGGGTGCCTAGGTGGCTCAGTTGGTTTAGCAACTGCCTTTGGCTCAGGTCATGATCCTTGAGTCCCTGGATTGAGTCCCACATCGGGCTCCCTGTTTGGCAGGGAGTCTGCTTTGCTCTCTGACCCTCCCCCCTCTCATGTGCTCTCTCTCTCTCTCTCAAATAAATAAATAAAATCTTTAAAAAAAATTAAATCTTGTACAGTTTTGGGGATGGGATGAGTTAACATGTATAGGTTTTAGGACGGTGTTTGACAGAGTAAGGGTTATATACTCATACCCCTTCATTACAATTGTCCTCTTACTACCAGAAAGACCCCTTATTTCTCTTCTGTGTGATTATACTTATCTAGAAATTTGGTCTGTGTTTGGTGTATGTGAAGTGATAAGGTTATGTATTTGCAATGTATTTTCATGTATTTGTGAGAACTGTTAATACACAGGAACTATCATGACTTACCTTGAATCTTCACTTAACTAGAAAAAATGAGAGCATGCTCAAGGAATGGGATCTTGCCTTTCACCACTTCTCCGTCCTATTCTGTATGTGCTCCCCTGCACAATGATGTACACTCCGACTAGTTTACCCTGAAGATTCACCCTCTTTATCTCTTCGGTTCCCTTTGTTTGGGCCACCATTCCAGGCTGTGTGCATTGGTGAACATGTGTCTGGGCAGAGTGATGCTCGAAATGAATGGGTATGTGAGCTATGCGGTACAGTTCGGTGCAGAACCCAGAAATTCTGACTCAAAGTTGGGAGTTCTTTCTGGTGCTTCTGACTTGGTCTTCTGTACACACTGTGTTTCTCTCTTTTACTCAATCTAGCTAATGACCACTTCTCATGACCTTGTGGATGTCATTGCTTTTAGATGGAATCACCAGTAGTCCATGAATTCATGAGTTCATTCCCTCTCTATACACACACACATGTATGTGTGTGTGTGTGTGTGTGTGTGTGTGTGTGTGTGCATGTGTAAAATTACACATTTGAACCAGGCACTTTGTTGAGGCAATAAAGGTTTAAAGATGAATAAGACAAAGCACATGAATTTAAAAGTTCACTGTCTAAGCAGGAAGAAAGAAAATACACAACCATTATACAATGTGAAAGTATAAAAATAAAAAGAACAGGTGCTTTGGGGCCTCAGGGAAGATCATAGCACAAAGCCAGATTTACAGGATATACTACATACTGCCTTTCATTCTCACCCCTGTGGATGGCCTCCTTGCTTATGGACTGTTGTTCTTAGAAACCAGAGATCATCACTGAAGAATCATTGTTTGTCCTTCTTGTGACCACCAGATACACTGAATCTTGTCACACGTGTGGACACTCAGCAAGTTGCTAGTTATTGAATGAATGAAATTAGTGCCACATGCTCTTACAAGCCTCCCACACCATTTTTTTTTGTTGTTTTGTTTTTTTGCTTATCTATTTCATCACCGTTGTGATGACTTGGTGGGTCCCATGGTCATTTATTCCTGTTATTTAAAGGAAACTTGCCTATGCCCAAAGGTGTGCACATTTCTTCTGTTTTAAAAAGAAAATGGTTAAAAAGTCACTGATGATGTTGAGTGATCTCATAGAAAAGCCAGGTTTCTTCAAAAATTTATAGAGTAAAATGGATTTAGCACTTCAGACAAAAACACACTACAAAATTGGCTTGTCCACCTTGCAGAAATTTACTTAACAAGCAGTGGATTGTTTTCCTGTCAGTGAAAGGATTGGAAGTAAATAAGCTACAGGAGATACAATATATGTGTTGTTGATGATGTTGTTCTGGGAGCGAAAACAGAAGGAGTGATGGAGATGCTTCAGCTGACAGGTGCTGAAGCCCAAGGTTGCAAGCAAGACTGGTGTTGGTCTTGGAGAATCCACAGAGATGCACTGATCGGACCTAGAGAGAGAGAATTTCACAGAGATCGAGAGGTGTGCCAGAGATGTGGGGGGCGGCCTTTCCACATTCCAAAAAAGCATGTGAAAGATGTAATTGAATGGTCCATCTGGCCTCCTTGTGATACGTGTGCTGTTGAACAACCACCAGCTCATTAAACTCTGGTTGGCCATGCTTCCAGACTCCCCACCAAGACTGGCTTGGTAGCATAAATTAATAACATGTGTTGACATTAACTTGCTGAAATAAAAAAAAGTAAATTTTTGTTGGACATTTGTGTTTCATGTGCATGGGCAATGAGCTTCTGTTTAAAACAAAATGTAAAATACTCCTTTTTTTAAACCTAAGGCTTGGTTATCCATAGGGAATGTTGCCGAGGCTATGAATACCTCAGTAACCAGTGTTTTCCAGATGTCTGCTTTTAATTATTTTTAAGAGGCTGGTCATTTCAATCCCTGACTTGGAATTTCATGGGGAAGGACTTGGTAAAGAAAATAATTGAACTTGATTTACCACCTTTGGAGGCTTTTTGCCCCATTCCTAAAGAAAACAGAATTAAGCTCACTGTTTGCATAGCTGCATAAAACTGAATTGGTGAATTCATGGGGTGTTCCCTAACAAAGTGTAGCTTTACTGGAGTGGCTTGAGGAAATTGGGGTGGGGGAGTGGGGAGCCAGGTCTAGTCTTGATTTTATGTGAATCTGGCAGAAGTTTGCAGCCTCTGCAGTTTTAAAGGTGAGGTTGTGACTCAGTTTCCCTTCTTTCACTTGCGATCTGAGTTTCAGTTGAGAAGCACTTAGAGGCACGATGTGTTACTGTCCCTTTAGCTACACGGAGCTCCTCTTGGAGAAGGGAGCGTGGAAGACAAGTTTCCGGCCATGCTCCTCAGCACACCAGCCAGCCCTGAGTAGACATGTCTCACTGGCTTAGGAGACAATTCGGGAAGAGGATCCACAGTCAGTGGTGGGAAGGCAGAATGGTGATCCATGTGTCTCCTGAACTTGAAAGGTATGCCAGCCTCTTTTCTCAGCCTGCCATCCTGCAGGCATCTTCCCTGGGTGCTTGGGCAACCCTCTGAAATTGCTGCGATTCTATTTGCTTTATAGACCAGGCAGTGAAGTCAGGAGGTCAAATACCTTGTTCGAGGCGGTCCATCAGGTATGTGGCCCAATGAGCGTGGCACCCAGCGTGGCTGCTTATATTATGGGGCCTCCTCCAGGGCGCAGATGACCTGCTTTCACCAGCACCAGCGGACTTAGCCCCGAGCCTTGCCTGAGATCAGACTTTGATTTTGAACGTGAGAGACTGTTCTTCAGTGAGAGGGTTACAAGCGTCTGGAGGTGATTGTGAGGAGAGGGGTGGAGAAGGATGGGGAAGGAGGGAGGGGAGGGGAGAACATCACAGGATTTTCAAAAAGGCGGCATGGTAAGGTGCCAATGTCATAGTTTTGCTGGCATTTAAGAAATCATGGTTTATTCGGCTATGTCTTTGGTTGGGTCAATGCTCCTGTCTGTAGACATAAAAATAAACAGCCCGTGACCTTGAAGAGCTAAAGGTCTAGACAGGGAGGCACATGCAGGCTGAGGCTTCCCGAATCAGCCAGTGAAGTAGGCAGGGCTATCACAGTGTGGCAGGGACTGACAGTCCGCGACGGCAGAGGGTGCTGGCCACACCGTCCAAGCACAGGGGCTGACAGAGGCCGGGGTGGCAGAACACAGGGCCGGGGTCTTTATGAGCTTAATAATTCCATCCAGACTTTTTCAGCCATATTATCTCTGCCAGAAAATAGGACTTTATGAATAAAGTCCATAGGCAAAGCGATTACTTGGGTGCTGGGATGAATCTGGTATCCTACAGGAACTTTCAGACTGACTAATTTGCCTAATGTGTATGCAAACATACTTTCACAAATATTTCTGGCAAACCATTTTTATCAATGAAGCATCTCTGAAACCAGTCCTGTCCCTCATCAGGTACAGCCCTGGGACCACCCTGAAATCTAGAAGCGTTATAGGACATAACTGATACGGTCTCCAGAGTGGAGCGTGTGTAGCCGTACACACAAGCAGGGGTACTCACCAAGTATCCCTGTTTTCTACTCATCAGTTTAATTTTAGACTCTGGGGCTCTGTTCTGCTGGGCAGACAACCCCGTGATGTCCACAGTTCCCACTCCTCCCAGGGGCTGCTATGGTGATGAGACATCACAGAAGTGGCTTCTCTGGTCCTCAGGGGTCTGTCCAAACAGGTGGGGTTGGAGACATTTCTCTCGCTGTCCCCTGGGCGTTTCTGGTTGGGGTCGCTCTCCACGCCACAAATCTTCCTTTGAGCCTGGGAGTTTCTCTTTGGAACTGGAGAATGTTGTGTGGTCCCATGACCTTGGAATGACCGTGAAATACTTCTCTGCTGGGGTCTCATTGCATCGGAGGCAGCCCTTACAGAGAGCAACATGTATGTTTTAACTGCCCGGGGACACACATGTGTCTCTGGACTCCCATCTTCTGTTCCCTCCCAGCCCAAGCCACCTTTCTAGTTTGATGGCATGTGAGAGAGCCTGCTTTTCCTGCACAATCCTCCATCCCTGAAATTTAAGATTCTGGTGAGCAGAAGCCAGAACACTTGCATACTAGCTTCAGTCTGCCCCAGGACTTAGGTCCCAGAGGTAAAGAAAAGGAAACTGAGTGAGTGGGGGACAAACAAGACGAGAGCTACAAGAAGGAGGGGAGCAAGGATTTGTACTGCCAAATGTAATCTCTCCCACGCCTGCCCCAGGGAATTCTTGCAGAACATTACATGTCCCCCTGCCTGTTCTCCTCACTGTCACTATGTTAGCCCTGCCTCCGGATAAGGATGGGCATGAGACATGTATGCCAGGCATCCTGCCAGGTGGCCACATGGGACCCTCACCTCCTGGTGTCCACACCCTTGTATATTTTCCTCCTATGTTAAATCGGTTGAGCTGGGTACGCAGGAACACTCTGTGGAAACGGTGCCACGTGGCTCCGGAGACTTGGTCATCAAAGGCATCTTTTAGCTTGCTGTCCCTTGGATCACTTACTTGGAGAAGCCAGCTGCCATCTCATGAGGACTCCTGTGTTGGGAACTGAGGACCCCCACCCAGAGCCAGCACAACTTGCTGGATACCTGAGTGGGTTGCTTGGGAGTGGATCTTAGGCAAGACTTCTGATTGTATTCTGAGCCAAGATCTTTATTGCAGCTTCAAGAGAGAATCTGAGCCCAGAGTGCCAAGCCTCGCCACTGCTGAATGCTGAACCATAGAAATCACCTAAGATAATAGTTTGTTTTCTGTAAGCCACCAGGTTTGGGGAAAATTTGTTACACAGTTACAGATCGTTAGTGTAGATTTTGGTCCCTAGAAGTGAAGTTCTGAGATAGTTGAAAACCTACGGTGTGGGAGAAGTTTATAATGGTGGGCAGCTGCTGGGGGGACTGATTCAAGTTCCAGTGAAACCCCAAAGAAACTGGAGAGATCATTATGGCATGGGGTGGGGGCGTCACCAGGATCTGTGGTTGGTCCTGCCTCCCTAGATTTTCTTCTCTACATGCATCTCCTCTCTCTTCCAACTTTCCATGGCCTACACCCAACCTAAAGCCCAAGGGCAATGGAGCCATTCATGTAATCCACCCCGGAGAGGATCCTGGGGTAGGAGTCAGGGCGGAGGAAGGCGGGTAAGGACTGACAACAGATCAGAAGAAACAAGTGGCAGACAGCCAGTACAAAATTACTGCTTTTCTCTCTCTCTTTTCTTTTAAAGATTTTATTTATTTATTTGATAGAGAGAGAGATAGTGAGAGGAGGAACACAAGCAGGGGGAGCGGGAGAGGGAGAAGCAGGCTCCCCACTGATCAGGGAGCCCGACGTGGGGCTTGGTCCCAAGACCCTGAGATCATGACCTGAGCCGAAGGCAGAGGCTTAACCGACTGAGCCTCCCAGGCGCTCCTCTTTTGTCTCTTTTCCGCATTTGACACTTAAACCCGATTTATGTCTTGTTCAAGGTGACGTGGCCTACTGCTGGCACTGTATGTGGTACAAAGTGAAACTATCCACCTGCAATGACCAGCAGTCTCTACAACCATTACACAGGAAAATAATAAGACCTTGGCCACGGTTATGTGAAGATTACATTTAAAGATGATATGGAAGTTTTAGATCAGTAGCCATGTATATGCAAATGTTTTACTATCAAAAGAACAAAATTTTTGAATCATCCCATAAATAGTTATTGGTTTATTTAAATTTCCATTATTTTGCTAGGTGCTACAAAGATATAAAGATTTTGTAGAATATAGCTTTTTAGTCATAGAGTTTAATTTTTTCCTTGGAAAACACAAATCAACCTTAGACTAGTAGCCAAGAGTTGTGGTACAGACAGAGAAAGTGTGAGAATTCAGCAAGGAAGAGAGCACTGTAGATGGAAGTAATGTACCAGGGGCTTGAACTATTCATCTCCCTTCCTGCCTTCCTTCCTTCCATCATCCACCATCCATCCACCCTTCCTTCCTTCCATCATCCACCATCCATGCACCCTTCTCGCCTTCCTTCTATCATCCACCATCAATCCAGCCTCCCTGTCTTCCTTCTTTCCTTTCATCATCCACCATCCATCTACCCTTCCTGCCTTCCTTCCTCCCTTTCATCATCCATTCATCCATCTGCCCTTCTTGCCTTCTTTCCATTATCCATTCATCCATCTACCCTTCCTGCCTTCCCCTATCCATTCATCTAAGGAGCCAAAAGTTTATGCATTTGTTCTGGGCAAATTTCTATCCCTTTTCCTGAGGATATAGATGTGAGTAACAGGCAGTTCCTGTCTCAGTGAAATATGGGCAAAAACCATCTGAGAAGCAAAGGAAGAACAGAGTAAATATTTGCAGAATGGGAAACAAAATGCATGTGTGATGATTAATTTTACTTATCAACTGTAGGAGTTATGGCGTCCTGTTGTTTGGTCAAATATTAGTCTAGATGCTGCTGTAAAGGTGTTTTGTACATGGGACTGACATTTACAATCAGTTGGCTTTAAGTGAAAGAGATTATCCTTAATAATGTGGGTGGGCCTCATTCAATCAGCTGAGGACCTTAAGAATAAAAATTGAAGTTTCCTGGAGAAGAAGAAATTGCCTCCAGTTACATAATAGCTCTGAGTTGCAAGCCTGCCCTACACATCACAGGCCGAGGACCACAACATTAACTCTTACCTGAGTTTGCAGACTGCGGGCCTCCCTGCACAGTTTGGACTTGAGAGTTTCCAAAATCACGTGAGTCTATTCCTTAAAAGAAATCATTTGTTAATGGTGTTGGGAAAATTGGACAGCCACATGCAGAAGAATGAAACTAGACCATTTCCTTACACCACACACAAAAATAGACTCAAAATGGTTGAAAGACCTAAATGTGAGACAGACAGACATCCAAATCCTAAAGGAGAACACAGGCAGCAACCTCTTCAACCTCAGCAGCAGCAACTTCTTCCTAGAAACATCGCCAAAGGCAAGGGAAGCAAAGGCAAAAATGAACTATTGGGACTTCATCAAGATAAAAAGCTTTTGCGCAGCAAAAGAAACCAGTCAACAAAACCAAAAGACAACCGACAGAATGGGAGAAGATATTTGCAAATGACATATCAGATAAAGGGCTAGTATCCAAAATCTATAAAGAACTGCTCAAACTCAACACCCAAAGAACCAAGGATCCAATCAAGAAATGGGCAGAAAACATGAACAGACATTTTTCCGAAGAAGACATCCAAATGGCCAGCAGACACATGAAAAAGTGCTCAACATCGCTCAGCATTGGGGAAATCCAAATCAAAACCTCAATGAGACACCACCTCACACCAGTCAGAATGGTTAAAATTAACAAGTCAAGAAGTGACAGATGTTGGTGGGGATGCGGAGAAAGGGGAACCCTCCTACACTGTTGGTGGGAATGCAAGCTGGTGCAACCACTCTGGAAAATAGTATAGAGGTTCCTCAAACAGTTGAAAATAAAGCTACCATACGATCCAGCAATTGCACTCCTGGGTATTTACCCCAAAGATACAAATGTAGGGATCCGAAGGGGTACGTGTGCCCCAATGTTTATAGCAGCAATGTCCACAATAGCCAAACTGTGGAAAGAGCCAAGATGTCTATCGACAGATGAATGGATAAAGAAGAGGTGGTATATATACACAATGGAATATTATGCAGCCATCAAAAGGAATGAGATCTTGCCATTTGCAACGACGTGGATGGAACTGGAGGGTGTTATGCTGAGTGAAATAAGTCAATCAGAGAAAGACATGTATCATATGACCTCACTGATATGAGGAATTCTTAATCTCAGGAAACAAACTGAGGGTTGCTGGAGTGGTGGGGGGTGGGAGGGACGGGGTGGCTGGGTGATAGACATTGGGGAGGGTATGTGCTATGGTGAGCACATACTGAATTTACTGAAAGACTGTTGAATCACAGACCTGTACCTCTGAAACAAATAATACATTATATGTTAAAAAAAAAAGAAGTAGGAAGGGAAAAATGAAGGGGGGGAAATCGGAGGGGGAGACGAACCATGAGAGACGATGGACTCTGAGAAACAAACTGAAGGTTCTGGAGGGGGGGTTGGGGGGATGGGTTAGCCTGGTGATGGGTATTAAGGAGGGCACGTTCTGCATGGAGCACTGGGTGTTATATGCAAACAATGACTCATGGAACACTACATCAAAAACTAATGATATAATGTATGGTGATTAACAGAACATAATAAAACAAAAAAAGAAGAGAAAAAAAGATATGACTTAAGATAAAAAAATCAGTTGTTAATATGCACTATAATAATATAATTTATTTTATTATATTTTAGGAATATGTATTTAGGGAGAGAGAGGGAAATAAAAGTTTATGCCCAAGCCTGCGATGCTATAAAATATCAACAACAATCAATAGCAACATTTAGAAGGGAGGGCACTGTGTTGAGTGTATGTCAATTTTCTTTCAGAGACCACTTCTTTGAAGGAAATGATTTTCTTCGTGGGAGATGTGTTCCCTTTATTCTTGATTTGCTGAAGATTCATTTTCATGTTAAAGCTTTAAGTTTCAGATCTGACTTTGCTTGCACTGGTGGTAGAGATCACAGAGTACGGGAATATACTGATAAATGATGTCACTTGTAGGACGATTTGCATCTCTCATTTAATTTTGCTATGAACCAGTAAAGCTCCACATAATCCTGATAACCTCCTGTTAACAAGTAGGGACATAGACCAGGGAAGGTGTAAAGGTTTTTAAAAATTCTCTTAAATTGTATTTTATTTTTTTAACATTGTTAAAACCTCACATTATTATTATAGAAAATATGGAAATATCAAAAACTAGAAAGAAGGAAAGCACAGCAATAATTCTACAGTCCGATCATCACTGCTAACTTGGTTGATATGTCTCTGAATACTTTTCATAAATATCTGCCTGGGTCTGTTTAGTATGTGATTTAACTCCAGTTTTTTCACTTAGCGCCCTATTCCACCCATTTATTCATCTGTTCACTCATTCATTCACTATCTACTGCCTGGATTTCTGCTCTGTGCCAGTCAAAACTAGCACAGCAAAAATTTACTCATGCCTTAAATTTTACTTGAACATCATTTTTAATGCTTGATTAATAGTCACTTGTATATTTTTATGATGATTTTCCCAATCATTTCCCAAGCTTAGGGTATGGGTTGAATATTGACTGAGTCGGGAGAGAGCTTCAGAGACTGGATAAACAAATGTCCAGACTGATACCTTTTATTCTATTTTCTAACCTAATTTCCCTGAAAGCAGAATTAGCATAGTGTATCCGACAGGAGAGAACAGGTACACAGCCCTAAAATGGCGGTTTATTTATACTGAAGGCTGGTCCGGGCTCCTGTCTGCCTGCCTCGCACCTACTCAGAAGCCGTTGCAGGCTCAGTCTGTTGTGTTCAATGCCTGCCTCTCACCCCCGTTTTGGATCCAATTGCCTGTGTCATCTACCACCCTCCTGCTTATTCTGGGTGTGTGGCAGGTTCTGATTTGTCAGTCCGCCATCCCATATTCTAATACCACATGGAACCCCCCGGGTGTCCTCCTGAACCTGGTGGCCAGTGAGAGCCATCTTGTGGGACCATTAATCCAAGACCCTTCTAAAGTCAGGCAGGCTCTATGAAGAACAACGAGCAAAAGCCTGCTTGGGCTGCTGGTTGGGTTGGCCTCCTTCCAGTTTGCCGAGAGGCTGCCGTTCATATAATCGCTTTGCATTGTGGCAGTATAATCAGGTTGACAAAAGTGGACAAGATTTTTGGAGGCAATCAAGCACACTAATTCATTTTAAAATGCTGAACAGGTGCAACTGGGACACATTGAAGGTGGTTATTAGGCAAAAGTCGCTCAGAGGAAGGCGGGCTGACATCTGCGCCTATTATTAGAGACACAATGAGGAGGATCTTCCCCTGGATGGGGCAGCCCTCTGCATGAACCTCCTGATTTAGGACTTTCACTGCTTAGGGTAATTAGCATTTGAAGGAGGAGGATGCTGAATTCATCTTTTCTTTTATTTTTTCCTGGGGGTGGGTAAAAGTGGAGTCTGATTTAATTAAGAAAGGCAGTAACTCCAAGCACCCACCTAATCAAATGTTAGCTACAGCAGAACAAGAACAGTCTAATGAGGTCTTTGTGATTTAAATCTGACTAAGAGTGGTTGCCTACTAGTCTTTTGGTTTCCAGGAGCTCCTTTGTTCTCCATTTTTTTTGCTCCTTTAAATTGTCTCCATCATATAGACTAGCTTATCACCAGGGACATTTGCTTACCATGGAGCCAAGCTGCTCCAGGTTCTGATGGAAAGACGATGTGCACAGAGGGACTGTAAAATCTGGTAGTTTGACATCAGGGGTCGGGGTGTGGAAGGTTGCACTGATAGACGTTTTTTCTTTTTTTTTTTTAAAGATATATTTATTTGTGAGAGAGAGAGAGAGAGAGAGAGAGCAGGGGGAGGGGCAGAGGGAGAGAGAGACAAGCAGACCTCCCACTGAGCACAGAGCCCAACACAGGGCTCCATCCCAGGACCCTGAGATCATGACCTGAGCTGAAATCAAGAGTCAGACACTTAACTGACCGAGCTACCCAGGCGCCCCAGCACCAACAGACATTTAAGTGAAAAAAAGCTTTGACTTTTTTTCTAATTGAATGAGAGCCTCAGACATATTCTTTAAAAAATGGAATTGTGTAGAAGGAAGAAGCAAAGGCATGATTTTTAGGATGAGTCAGTTCTAGGCTGAAGTCCCAGGTCTGCTGCCAGCATGTAAGGTCGTTCACAGAGTCTGGGTGATTCAGCGTCCCTTCAGATGGCTCTGTCCCAGCAGTTGGGGAAGCCGAGGAGGAACGGAGACATGGTGGCGCTCAGACAGTAGGGGGCGCTGTGTCGGGGCAGTGCCCCGGCTCGTACCTCCTGACCGATGGCTGGCGCGGGGAGGGAGCCCTTCTAGCTGCACACCTGCAGGGTCCCAAACATGCCAGCCACTTCTGCGTGCTCCGAAACATTTGCTGAATGACAGACTAACTGCCAGAGAGTAACACTGAACAGTGCACTTAGAATTCTGCCAGATGCCTTCTGTTCCCCCAAAATTATTGCTCCAACGTCCGTGATTCAGTTAAAGAGGTTCTGGAGTAACATCTCAACCCTCCCCCACGTACATCTTTTGAGTTCTGATAGATATATTTTCATTAAAATATGTAAACGCTTTAATTTTTATTTTATTATGTAAAGATTCATTCATTTATTCAAAATAGTCTTGAATATCATATTTTCAAAACAACTGAATATATGCCATCAAAAACTGTATTGAGTGATTCAAGAGTGAGACAGAGTCGGAGAGAGCAACCAGGTAGAAGCCGCAGTCTTTCCATGATGTAATTTTGGAGGTGACCCGCCATCACCTCTGCTGATGCTTTGGGCCACACAGACCGACTCTGGCACGATGTGGGAGGAGTCCGCACATGGCTGTGAATTCAGGGAAGTAGACCATCACTGGGGACTGTCTTGGGAGCTGGCTACTGCACCATCAATGTTACCTGCTTTCATCTCCAGAGTATTCCAGCCACGGCATAAAAACCTAAGAATCTGTGGAAAGTGCTGCTATGAAAATTGAGGTGCATTTGGCCCTTCTTTTCACTACATCTTTGTCTTTGGGGTAAATACCCAGTAGTGCAATTGCTGGGTCATAAGGTAGCTCTATTTTTAGTTTTTTGAGTAACCTCCACACTGTTTTCCAAAGTGGCTGTGCCAACCTGCATTCCCACCAGCAGTGTAAGAGGGCTCCCCTTTCTCCACAACCTCTCCAACATTTGTTGTTTCTTGCCTTGTCAATTTTTGCCATTCTAACTGGTGTAAGGTGGTATCTTAATGTGGATTTGATTTGAATTTCCCTGATGGCTAATGATGATGAACATTTTTTCATGTGTCTGTTAGCCATTTGTATGTATTTTTTGAAAAGTGTCTGTTCATGTCTAGCCAAACTGTGGAAAGAGCTGAGATGCCCTTCAACAGATGAATGGATAAAGAAGATGGGGTCCATATATACAATGGAATACTACTCAGCCATCAGAAAGGATGAATACCCAACTTTTGCATCCACATGGATGGGCCTGGAGGAGATTATGCTAAGTGAAATAAGAAGAAGAAGTCAATTATCATATGGTTTCACTTATTTGTGGAACACAAAGTATAGCAGGGAAGACATTAGGAGAAGGAAGGGAAGAATGAAGGGGGGGAAATCGGAGGGAGAGACGAACCATGAGACACTATGGACTCCGAGAAACAAACTGAGGGTTCTAGAGGGAGGGGGGTGGGGGGATGGGTGAGCCCAGTGATGGGTATTAAGGAGGGCACGTTCTGCGTGGAGCACTGGGTGTTATACGAAAACAATGAATCGTGGAACACTACATCAAGAGCTAATGATGTAATGTATGGTGATTAACATATCATAATAAAAAAATAAAATAAACCTCAAAGAAACAAAACAAAACAAAACAAAACAAAACCCTTAGAATCTGGTATGAATTGTACTGAGATGGATTCCATAACATTGGGGCAATTCTCGCTCTGAAAGGTGCGTGACATCACACCCCTCAGGATGGCTGGGCAGAGGTGAATAAAGCAGAACCAGATATTGTGTCATAAATACCCCCAGAGAGGGCTCTGCATCACTTCCACCTTCAAACGCAAAAGAGTAGTGAAGATGAGTAATGGGACAATACACAAGGATCCTGTTTGCGCGCTCAGGTCCCCGGTGGAAACACAACTAAACAATGTAATCTGTTGTGCATAAAATGGTGCTTCTGAAAAACAGCCCCAGGCCAGAAACTTACATTTAGAATTCTTTTTTAATTTAATGTAGTGTTTTAAGAATACTTAAGGTGTTAAGATGATTCAAAAATCAAAACTATGTCAGAATATACAATGAGGGCCTAGTTCCACACTTGTTGGTAATGGCTCTGTTCTCTCTCGCTACCTTTGACATTTTTATTAGTGTCTTACTTGAGATCCGCGGTGTTTCTTAACGAAAGTACAAAAAATGTATGCACCATTATGTTATCCTTTCTTAAACAAAAGCAGCATACTTTAACCCTTATTCTGCTTCTCCCTTTAAAATATTTTAATGGGATGTAACACACTTAACAGTACCGTGAGCAAATCTTTGGTATACAAATGAATGAACTTGATATAATCACACCTATTTAGCCACCATACAGACTGGTTGTAGATATTTCCAACATTTTAGAAAAGGCTCCTTTGTGCCTTCTTACAAGGCAAATTTGAGAAAAGCAATACTCAGAAAAGCAATGTATAGATCAGGGACGTGTAACTAAGTGAGGCTCGGTGGGGCTCAAGACCCATGCTTGCTGAGATTTAGTTCATGTTGTCTTTGGCAGCTATAACCAAGAGCAGACTATGATAATACTGATTTCACTCCTTATTACGTGCCAGGCCCTACTTTACCTGTTTTCTGCATCCTAACTCACTTACCCCTTACAGAAGTACTAAGAGGTAGTATTGTTAATCTCCCAATTTTATCAATAAGGAGACTGACGGATTGAAGGATTGATTCCACTGTCCAAGCTTAATAGGCTGTGGACTGCATTGCAAATGTGGGCACTCCATCTCCAGGCCCTGGGTGCTCTGCACACAGGTGTTCTTCCCAGGACGCCACCCAGGCCCGCTAACTGCTAGGCCTTCACTGGTGGCCATGTGGGTGTGCCAAGCACCAGGCTATGCCCCGGATGTCATGGTTCCTTTTTCTCTCTTTTTATTTGTTTGCCATCATTTATTTATTCTCATGCGGGGAAAATAACTGTATTGATTTCCTTATATTGCTGAGCTCTTCCAATATAATCCTTTCTTTCATCAATGGCTGAAAGATTTATTCAGAATTTTAAGAGGCAACATGATTATTTCATAATTTCCTATAGCACAGTGGAGTTCATATGGTATTTTCTCGAAGCAAGCTCATGTAATCATCATCTCATGTCTATGAATTACATACTATCCAGGTTTTATAGATGAAACATTGTGTGTCTGGAACGAAGTGACTTGTCTGGCTAAACAGGACAGTTACCACTGAGCACGGGTCCCTCAATGGCGAGTCATTGCGTCCCTGGCTACGAGAGGCTCTCTGGTCTTGAGGTTTACAATGGTTTCCAACAGTGTTCTCTTTCACTAACTAGACTTAAGGTGCAGAAATCTTGTTTTTTTCCCCCCCCCCACTAATATGGGTTCCTTTTCTACCCATATTCCAGCGACACTTTCTCTTTGGTTTAGATGTATAAATGTTCATTTCTCATAAAGTGTACCTACGACTCAGAATTATAAATGATGAATATTTCAGTGTAATTTGGGCAGGAAGTAGAAAGGAAGAGAGACTTTTTATGATATAATTACATTTCTGATAAATGTAGATTTTAGTAATCATCCTCTGAATTTGAAAGCTTCATCTCTCTCAGCTTGAATTATTTATTCCCTTTGAGGTCATCTTCGACATTGTAAGTGACCAGCCTCTTAAATGAAAAATGCATGTAGATTTGAGCAGGAAATACTATTTAATAATGTATTCCCCCACCGTGACCGCTTCATTCAATTATCACACATCTGTAGTCGAAATGCAGTGTGTTCCTTTAACTAGCCACTGACAGCTTTGCAGAACCTTTCACGTTATCCGCGTTTACTTCCCGTGTGAAATCACAGCATTGCTGTTGCTGAAGGGCCTCCAATATTACCAGGTTGAAATTGTCCATTTTCTTGGTGCAGGACTGAAGCTGCGAGGGATGTTCTCCACTCTGGACCATCAAGAAGCTTGTTCACTGAGAGGCACATCGGGGGTGAGGAACTGTTGCTGTCCCCCTCCCCCACCCCCCGACCACCTTCAGTACCGACTTGGAGTCATTTAACCTCTCAACTGTTTTGCTGCTATAAACTGAGGGAGTTGCTCTAGCATGGACTTGTTTAGAACAGGGGGTGAGGAAGGGCTGCCTGGCGATGGGGCTAGGGTTATGCAAGCCACCCCCCCTCCCCCCAGTGTGTCATAAAGAGAAAGCATATAACTGCCAAAAGCAGCCAAAAAATTAGTCAAATTTATTGTCAACCCCAAACTGATCTTGAAATGTCACATGATGGATGTGACTTCCTTAGCAATGCCCCCTGATGACAGCGGGCCTGTCTACTGTAGCCAGCCACATTTAAGATGCCGTGTGTTACAAGCTGAGCTCCAGAAAAACATGCGCATTAAAGGGTGTGTGTTCTCTGGGAAGCAGAATATGAGAGAAAGATCAGTATTTAAATCTTTTTTTTTTTTAAAGTAGAATTGTCCTAAATAGAGTAGCGTTGGTGGGGCTCTGGAGTCAGAGGCCGGATCTTCGCCCGGAGTTCCCTTTGTTAGCCTGGAGACCGAACGTCTGTGAGCCCCACTTCCTCCCTGGAAGGATGGAGACTGTGTAAGCAGCTCAGCCATGGTTTCTATGAAGGACCACAGTCTTAGACGTTGGCTTGGCACACAACACTCCTCCATACTATAATAATGTTTGTCAGTAGCTTTGTGGACCGTCATTCGTGAGGGTGGATGGGATATTATTTTGTGGGCCCCAACCCTCATGACCCTGGTACGAGAGGCTGGCATGGTGTCCGCGGCCACCAAGGAGTTCTAGAGACACATGGCGCATCCGCACACCGTGCCCCATTCTGACAGCTCGAGGTTTCCCGTTCCGTTTGTTTTCCCTCGTTCCCACGATGAACCTGCCACCCACAGTGGTGCTGCTCGCTGTCCAGCCATTTTAAACAAATATTTCCTTAAACCTCGGCGTGTGGTGTTCCAACCCTGACCCCCTTAGAATAGGTATCAGAAGCCCCTGCAGCATGACTGGGCTCTCTGTCTTCGAGGGGATCCGCCCTTAGATTGCAGACTCCTCCTGTGGAGTGGTGAGTGTGCACGGGACAGCCTCTAACAGCTAACAGCTGCTTTTGCTCTAGGCTGTCCTGTGACTTGAGAAGAAACACACCCCTTCCCCTTAATTTGGATGAATTTGAAATGATTTGCCCTCTCAATGCATTTATTATACTTATAGAAAATATTTTACGTTTTTATTTCGTGACTGAATTGTTTTGTGTCTGGTTTGAGAAGCTCCATATGTATGCAAGGACATGTTCTGCTTTTCAAACGTAATTCCAGTAAAAGGGGAAAAAAACTCTCTATGTTATGGAAGTCCTCTGTTTGGATCTAGCTCTAGAACTCGGAAGCCCTGTCACTGGTTAAGTTACTTCTTACAGGCTCAGTTTCCACTTTGTGAAATAGCTTCCTCCCCTACGTCCAAGGGAACATGAAGGAACATTACCCCCTTGACCCGAGCAGAGCCCGCGAGGGACACAGCGTTGCCGAGTTCAAGGACGCCAGCGGGCAGGGACGTAAAGCAGTATAGCAGAGACACCCTATAACTGGCCTGGTGTCTTCAGCTTGCAGAAGGTCCGTGTTGGGCCAGCAACAGAGAGAAGCGCTAGTTCACAGGCATGGGAAGCTAACCCCAGGGATCTGCCCTCTTATAAAACAATGCTGATCAAAGAGAAAGAAGAATGGATTTCTAGACAATCAGTGACATCTGGGTGATGTCAAAAAAGTTTCTTTACCTCTCTATTCCAAAATTTCTGAACTCTGCAATGAGAAGATGAAGCCCCTCCCTGCTCCCCACAGTCTCTGTGTATGACCTTAGTGCAGTTTAAAAAATGTGAAAATGCTTTGTACAGTAAAGTACTGTCCACGACGTAGCGATTTAACTAGTCTTCACTGAAATTTTAACCAATACAGAAATTTCCCATTATTTGTGAATATCATGTCAGTATGGAAATGGTTAATATTTTTAAGGACAAAACTTGTTATATTTTTTATCTATTTTCAGTGGGTGGAAGTTTTCAGTATGTATATTCATTCAGTGTTAAAGTCATTAAATATTTTTAGTATATCGTTGTATTTAATTAGATGCATGGTAAAGGTGGTAGGTAGAATTCTAAGATGGTCCTCAGGATTCCTGCCCCATGTGTATGAATACCTTCTTCTAATTATTCAATTAAACTCTAATCCACCTGCTGCAGTGAAAGAATTGTGCAGGTGCACAGCTTCCAAATCAGTTGACCTTAACACGAGGAGATCGTCCTTGGTGGGCCTGACTTAATCAAGGGATGGGCAGGGCTCTTCTGGGCAAGAGAAATTTGAAGAGTGAGGGTAATTCAATACATAGGAGGGTGTCTGGATGGGGGTGGGTACTGTTGACGGACCCCAAGATGACAGCCAGCAAGGAAGTGGGGACCTCAGACCTCTATCCACAAGGGTAGGAATTTGACCAACAAACTAAATTAGCTTCGGTGGATTCTTTCTGAATCGAAACTACAGATAAAAACAAAGCCCTGGGCAGAGAACCAAGCTACTCAGTATCTGGACTTCTGAGCCACAAAACCGCAAGCCAATACATGGATGATTTTTTAAGCTCTAAATGTGTGATAATTTGTTACTCAATGCTAGAATATAGTACAGTAAGAGTCAATTTTCCAGAAATCTGTGAAATCTAGGTGTTGCTCTTAAATATACAGCATGTTGTCATGCTGTTGTTCCTCAGTCTGCATGGAGAGTGAATTCCTCTCAGACGAAAGGGCAGAGAAGCAAGGACACTTCAACTTCTCAACTGTAGAGTTAAGAAATTTTTGAACAGGGAGGTAAAAAAACCTTTTTTTGACATTACCCAGAAGTCACTGATTGTCTAGAAATCAATTCTTCCTTCTCTTTGACCAAAATTTTTTGTAAGAGGGCAGATTCCTGGAGTTAGCTTCTATTATATTTAGAAATTATAAAGAAGTTATACATTATCTCTTAACATAGTTATAAGAAAACACAGATGGTACATCTGTAGATTAATGAAGCTCTTTAGACTCCTATTCAATCTCCCATTCCTACTTATAAACTGGTATCATAGTGAGTGAAAAATATAAGACAGCTTGAAAGTGTTTAGAGTTTATTTTAATTCTCCAGGTAGCATTAGTCTCATTATACATATTATTATCATCATTACTTATTTATTTATTTATTATTTATTTTAGTTTCTCCCATTATCAACATCCCCCACTAGAGGGTACATTTGCTACGACTGAGGAATCTACATCGACACATGGCAATCACCCAGAGTCCTTAGTTGACATTACGGTTCCCTCTTGGTGTTGTCCACTCTATGAGTTTTGACAAATGTGCAACAACATATATCCATAATTATGGTGTCAGGCAGAGTATTTCAACCCTCTAAAAGTCCTCTGTGCTTTACCTATCTCTCCCTCCCTCTCCACTAAACCCTGACATCCACTGATCTCTCTCCTGTCTCCATAGTTTTGCCTTTTCCAGAAGGTCATACAGTTGGAATTACACAGTATGCAGCCTTTTCAGATTGGCTTCTTTCCCTGGGGAATACACATTGGAGTTTCCTCCACGACTTTTTGTGCTTGGCAGGTCATTGTTTTTTAGCATCAGTAATACTCCATTGCCTGGATGGACCACAGTTTATCCATTCCCCTACTAAAGGACATAATGGTTGCTTCCAAGTTTGGAAATTAGGAATAAAGTTGCTATAAATATCTGTGTACAGGTTTCATAAGATTTCAGTTCACTTGGGTAAATATCAAAGAGTGTGGTTGCTGTACCATATGGTATGAGTATGTTTAGTTTTATAGGACACCGCCAAACTGTCTTCCAAAATGCCTGAACCACTTTACATTCCCACCAGCAAGGAACGAGGGTCCCTGCCGCTCCATGTCGTTCCCAGCTTTGGGTGTTGTCAGTGGTCTGGATTTGGGCCATTCTGATAGGTGTGTAATGGCATCTCATTGTTGTTTTAATTTGCGTTTCGCTGATGGTATATGACGTGGAGCATCTTTTCATGTCTGTATTTGCTGTCTGCACATCTTTGTGAGGTGTCCATTCTTTAATCAGGTGTTCATTGTCTTATGGTTGAGTTTTAAGAGTTCTTTGTATATTTTGAACGATAGTCCTTTATTAGATGTGTTTTTTGCAAATATTTTTTTCCCAGTCTGTGGCTTGTATTCTCATGCTTTTGACATGTGTTTCATAGAACAGAGGTAGTCAACTTCAATAAAGTACACTTTGCCCATTTATTTTTCTGTTCACTTCCGAGACAGGGACTTTCAAGTCTCCAGCAGTCATGGTGGATTCCTCTGTTTCTCCTTGCAGTTTTATCAGCTTCTGCCTCCTGTGCTTTGATGCTCTGTTGTGAGGTGCATTAGGATTGTTACGTCTTCTTGGAGAACTGACCCTCTGTCATCGGGCAATGCCTTTCCTTATTCCTGATACCTTTCCTTACTTTGAAGTCTGTTCCCTCAGAAATGAATATAACCAGTACTGCTTTTTAAACATTAGTGTTAGCATGGTGTATGTGTACCCATCTACTTTCTTTCTACGTGCCCTTATACTCAAAGTGGGCTTCTTGTACATCACACAGAGCTGGGTCTTGTTTTTGGATCCAGTCTGACAATCTCTCTTTGAATTGGTACATTTAGACCACTGACATTCAAAGTGGTTACTGACATAGTAGGATTAATACCTACCATATTCCTTAATGTTTTCTGTTTGTTTTCCTTGTTCTTTGTTCCTATTTTGTCTTCCATTCTTTTTCTGCCTTTTGTGGTTTTAACTGAGCTTTTTATGTGATTTCATTTTCTTTCCCTTCTTAGTATATCATTTATACTTTACCCCCTTTTTAGTGGTTGTCCTAGAATTTGCAATATACATTTACAGCTAACCCAAGTCCACCTTTAACTACAGCTGACCACTTCACAGGCAGTGTAAGTATCTTATTATGACAAAATAATCCTGATTTCTCCCTCCTTCCCGCATGTCATGCTGCCGTTCATTTCACTTATACGAGAGCGTACATATACACGTACCTAATTGACACATCGCTGCCGTTATTATTTTGACAAGAGCCATTATTTGTTAGGTAATGAGAAATAGGAAAACAAAAGCTCATTCCTTCTCCGGTGCTCTCCAAGGGAATTTTTTCTGATATGCACTGTGAAGACCTGGTAGAACTCTGGGGGATGGAAGCGACAATATGCACACCCCGCATGACTGCATCTCTCTGGACTGTCTCCCTCTCTCCGTTGCCCACTCTGACTTCCGGCCACTTGTTGATCACAGTTCAACCTGACACGGCTTTCTCGGAGGTTCCCACGCGTGGCCTTCTTCTCAGATAAATTGTCATTCTCTGTATCCACCTCTCTGTCTCTAACTTTGGGGGCCATGATCTGCCCTGTGACCTCACGTCTCTGAAGGATCTAGGAAGAGTTGTTGATTTTTCGGTTTGTTCAGATTTTTACTTGTTGGGACAGAGTGGTTGCTTCTAAGCTCCTAGCGTGATAGACTGGAAACCAGAAGGGGATGTTATTTTTAATATAAAAAGAAAGCAAATGTTGATAATACAAACTGTGGAGAAAATTGCCATGGTCTTTTGTCAATGGGCTTATTTCCCTCAACTGTCCTTGCTTCTGTCCTGGCGCCTTCGTGTAGCTTAATCTGAAATCTTTCAGTTAACTCATCATCCTTGATCAGCAGTAATGACTGAGGCACCACCTGGGTCAATATTTTGGCTTGTTTTTTTGATAATTTGTAAGCCTGTGGGTGTGAATGACAGTTGCTGCTGAATGGCTGTTTTTTTGGTCTCTTTTTCTAAATTTAAGCATTCAAGTAGAAACTTCATCCTGCAAGGCTGGGGAGCGAAGCATCTCTTTCCCTCACAACAGGAGTTGGAAGACATACTCGAGCCCAACTGGCAGCGACAAGGAAACATAGTGGAATCCGCTGTTGAGTGGTTTCAGATAAAAACCTCCATGGCCATTCCTGAGGACTGTAACTCCTGATTCTCAGAGTGGAAGCTGCCAAGTACATGGTGACTTTGCTTGGACACGTGGATGTTTTGTGTTAAAGTCAGGGAATATATTCCTGATTTGGTGATCATGCTGATGTAGGGGACTTGCTTCCTTTACTGGTAATGTACCATGACTCATGTCAGCGGGAAATCAGCCTCATGATGCCAGGATTCTGTGAAAACAGCTGCTGACTTTATTTTACTATCCTTTTATATATAATCTTTACATATTCTATTTTTATTTGTTTGTTTTTAAAGATTTATTTATTTATTTGACAGAGAGAGAGAGAGAGACAGAGAGCACAAGCAGGGGGAGAGGCAGAGGGAGAGGGAGAAGCAGGCTCCTCGCTGAGCAGGGAGCCCGATGCGGGACTCGATCCCAGGACCCTGAGATCATGACCTGAGCTGAAGGCAGACACTTAAGCACTTGAACCACCCAAGTGCCCCATCTTTACATATTTTAGTTCATTTATTTTTTGTAAATAGCTTTGTTACTTTTCTAAAAGAGGGACATGCCCATAGTAAAGAACTCACCAGATCAGAACCATAAAATGAAAATAAGAACAGTCTGATGTCATAAGAAAACCACAGCAAACATTTTAGTGAGTCTCTTTCCAGACATGGGTCTATATTTTTATAGACATTTTAGATTATATTTATATTATTTTTTATAAATGGATTCAGGCTCTGTGGGCTGTTTTATAATCTACTGTCTCACTGAACAGTATCAGGAGGTTTTCAGTTTCACCAAATACAGAACTTCGTTACTGATTTTAATAACAGCATTGTGTGGGTAATTTATATTTTACTTAAATCAATTTCCCATTAATAGATATTTATATATTTTTTCTCATTTTTCACCATTATAAAGAATGCTTTAATGCCTGTATTTTTTGGCATATAAGTTTGTTCGTGTATTGATACAATATGTAAATTGTATTAGTAAGTCGAGGAAATATGGCCGAGGTTTTCGTGTGCAATAATAAAATGTTAGAAATATATGAAAATGATTTGTGGCCAATATCTGAGCCTGCATGATTCCATGGGAATCTAAACATTTTATTCTAACTTGACTTATGCATGAGTCTTTGCAAGAGCCATTAAGTATATACAGAGGTTTTTAGCAGACTCCCGCTGAGCAGGGAGCCTACTATGGGACTCGATCCCAGGCAGATGCTTAACCAACTGAGGTACCCAGGCACCCCCATACAGAGGTTTTTATGGGAATTTTCAGGTTCTAGCTCTGGGGAGTGTCCTTTTAGGGCAAAACCCAGAGACTGTTCTGTACTCTGGTAGAATCTGGCCTCTAGGTTATTTTACAGACTTGCCATCCAACTTTCCTGTACACTAGGAATGCATGGCAAGTAGAACCCGATTCACCCAGAAAGTAATCTCTGAAGGAATCTTACTGCACTGAAGCCGGCATCTTGCTTCCGTCTACTGTGCGTTGAAATAGAACGCTAACAGCTATCCCTGAATCTTCCCTCATCTCAGGCTGCTTTTCTTTTCTCTCTTTTCCGCTTTATTCCCATATTATAGAGAGATCTACTCTTCATTCCAACTCAGGTCTCCCTGACAGCCTTAGCTTTTTGTGTGTTTGTTTTTGTTAATTCTGAATGGTTTTGAATTTATTTTGGGGGAAAACCTCTCTCATATACACACGTGATATATGCATGATATATGTACATTGTTACAATGAACTATTTTCCTGTCAATGAATTGTAACTCCAAGTTATTGTTTTTTCTTGTTTGGCGATGTACGCATGCAGCCTCATTAAAATGTTAGTTCTTACACAGATCCCGAACACGAAAATCTCGAGTTTTATAGGAGCTTCCACTCTTTGGGACCCTTAACTTGATGTTTCTTCATTTATCTCTCCATCAGGTCATGTCTTTTGTGTGACGTTCCTTCCTCATCTCTAAAATTAGGACGAATAGTACTCAGCTCACCAGGTGGCTATGGGAAGCATATATATGAGAGGGCATATATCTAATGCAGGTGCATGGTTGGTGCTCACTAAGTGGTAATTTAGAGACTCATTTTTCTTATATTTATCAAGATTTCACTTTTGATAACATCCATCCTCCTGCCTTGTATGTTAAGAGATAAAGTTCAAAAATTCTTCCTTTTGCTTAGAAAATCTTCAGTGACTTCTGTAGAAGACATGATCTTTTGCCTATCCACTAGCACTTTCCTCTTTTTTCTTAAGAAAACCCTGATTTTGTGCAGAGGATTTGAGCCTTCCCGCTCACTGGGAGAAAACCAGTAATGATGGAGGCTAATCACCCTAAAGTCTTCTCTTGAGTGACTGGCTAATACGGACAGGGGACTTCATTCCCTCCTAGTTGTGGGGACATCCTAGTCAGTGTGGATTCTGAGGACTTTCTTCCCTATAAACGGCATTCTCCTTCTTCCTGCCTTAAATACACAGGTGTTGGGATTCTGTGCTGGGACCATAGCAGCCATCTTGCCTACATGAGGCATCAAGGATTTAAAAAGTCAACATACTGCAGATGTCAGGGTGGAGAGAAGTTCCAGGTCCTTGATGAAATTCTCATGTTGCTGCAGCGACCTGGAAGTGACTACCTCAGATTTCTATGTGAATAGATTGCTTTGTCTTGCAGCCACAGTTTTTGGGTGTATGTGTGATTTGCAGCTGAGCACATCCTAACTGGGAGCTTCCTATCCCTCCAGAGATAATGTTCAGTTTTCTTGTTTGCCAACCAACTGTCTCCAAGTCCATATTGAGATGCAGCCCCCTCACCACCTCTCATCTGCCTGAATTCCCCCACTTACAGCTCTGCTGTTTGTGAACCACACAGAGATCTTTTGTGTCTCCGTCTCTGCACCTCCTGTTCCCTTGGTCTGGAATTCTTGAATTCTCTTATGCTTCTTTAATGGGACACGGTTTTATTCACCCTCTATAAACCACTAACCTATATTCCATAAATACACAGAGACACACAGGATCATGCAGAACAACCCTTTTCTGGACTTGACTCCCTGAAAAGTTACAAATATTTTTTAAAACAGGAGTCTTATAAACTCCAGTAACTACACATCTTGTTGAAATATGTATCAATAACCCCAACAACCTAGTCCTATGGAATGTATTTATAGTGTTGCCTGAATACAATATTTTTGACACTTAATATAATTTTGTTTCCTCTTGGATGCTTATATCTTACTCTTCGACACCATTTCAGGGTCCTGGAGTAGAAGCACATTTGTATTTCCGTGGCGTCCTTGGTAACAGAGGCGCTGATCCCCCGCTGTCCTGTTTCCATCCCAACTGTAACATCTCTCCCTTGCCTCCTGTGGTTGCCTCCTGACCTGTCCATGCTTCTTTTCTGGCCTCTTTCGGCTCTCAACATCTAGTGGGATTTAGAAAATCAAGTGGTGATACATAGGATCGGTGTTGTGTTGGAAGCATGCGTGTTGTTGGTCCAAAGCAAATTTAATGGCTAACTTTTAGGAAGAACATTTGATGCCAGGCTCAGGTTTTAATAAATGACAAAGAAAAACTGAAAATATCCTAAATTCCGGCTCATTTTAAAACACCGTTCTTTAATGTCCAGATAGATGTGTGATAATCGGTTTATGGCAACTTCAAAGCCATCTGAGCCCAAGCTTTCCATCCCACCTCCCCCCCTGAATCACGGTAGCGTTGCTGAGGGACCGAGAGGGGTAATGAGAAATAGAATACAGCCTGACCTTACTGTGGAGAATAAACATCTTCCAGGAGTGTTAAGTGGATGCTAAATATATAAAGCTAATTATTTCCTGAACTGGTGTCCTTCAGAGATTAAATTGTAGTTTATCTCCTGCCCACTCGCTGTTGCAGCAAGAATTCTCCAAGCAACCCGATCTAAGAGCAGTAGCCACGGTAGAGAGTATTCTTGCCATGATAGTCCTTGAATATCTTTTGGGGGGACTTGAATTATGTTGCTAATTATTTCAAGTGTCCACTTTCCTTTGCTGGCATTGACCTGATTAATGTGTGGTTCTTCACTCTAACATCTCAGCTGGGGTCTTTCAGAGCAGGAAACCCTGGTCCGTGGTATGCAGAGCTGAAATGTTTATACCGTGGGAAGGGATAGTCGTGCAGTGTTTATCTGGCCCAGAGAGCTGCCTGAAGCCGGGCTTCCCTGTGTTCAGGTTTATTTCCTGGAGCTGCTGACTGAGGTGGGACCCCAACCAGAGTCATTAAAGTGAGTTCTGGATCTCTGTATGGGAACAACTAGATTGCTTCTCCAAGTCTGATGGCTATCAAGAGGGAGAGGAAATACAAAGAGAGGAAATTAATTCACACACTAATGAATTTTTAAATTAGTATTTAAAAATCCAAACTTCAGCAGTGTATTTCCCTGTAGGGAATGGTATAGAATGATCCAGGTTATTAGGGGGAGTGAAGATATTAAAACAAACTTATGGATATAATGCAATAGAAAATGTTTGAAGGTCAATGGCGGCCATCAAACTCAGGGTATGAAGCCATTAAGAGGAAATAGAGGTTTGCTATTGCTGTTTTTCCATGAAAAGAAATAGGAACGATCACTAAATTTAAAATAAAGGATTATGTGATAGAATAGAGACATATCCCTGAAAGGGCATTAAAATGTTCTTGAATATAGATTAGCCATTATTAATATTTTTAATTTGTTGTGTGTTATAAATCATACTTTTATTGCACAATTCCCCAATAAAACTGAAAAGTTAAGCTAATGTTTTCAGGATAATGATTACATTTTTCTCTAGGTGTGATGATGATGATATACATACTGGAGCTTTAAAGAAATAACGAAGCCATGGTGTTGTCATCCATTCCTCTTTTATGGCTGTGATGGCTACAAATGTCTGGTGTGCCAAAAACAGGAGTGGAATTCTAAATACATGCATCCTAATAACTATTTTGAATATTTCCTTTGGGAAGACTTTTTTTTTTTAAATCTAGAAATGGAAATATCTACATGTGTGTCCCTCCCAGATCCAAACTATCAAGCGTCAAGAATAAAAATAAATTTCAAACACGGAGGAATCAAAACAACCACTTGGGAATCCCCGCTCAGCTATAATCACAAAGGATCCCCATTGCCAAGAGGGTGGCCATGGTTTAACCGGAGTGCATGCTGGTCATGGTCAACTGCTAGGCTAGGGACAAATCCTCAAAGATCCTTCAACCATTTCTGTTGTAATGATGTCATCACTGCTGATAACCTTTGAGCCTCAGAGAAGAAACTCTACATGCTTTTCCTGCTTTCAGTCTTTGTATCCTGGAATCTGTCCTGTATCCTGTTACCAACCCAATCTTCAAAAATACCATTTAGATGATGTTATTCTGCTGCTGAAAAGAAAAGCCATAGGATATGTCTTAACATGTTTTTGCTTTTTTATTACTTTCTTCAGGTTGTGATAACAAAATACTAGAGACTGGGGAGCATAAACAACAGAAATTTATTTTCTCAGTCCCGGAGGCCAGAAGTCTAGATGGAAGTGTCAGCAGGGTTGGTGTATCCTGAGTCCTCTTTTTGCCTGTGGACAGCCACAGGGTCATCCCTCTGTGTGCGTCTGTGTCCTCTGCTCATAAGGACACCAGTCCCATTGAATTAGGGCCCACCATATGACCTCATTCAATCTTAATTATCCTCTAAAAGCCCTTTGTCCAAATTGCATCACATTCTAAGGTCCTGGGGTCAGGGCTTTGGCATGAATCTGGAGGACACAGTTCAGTCCATACCACTCCTCATCCAAACCTGCAATGATATGACAGCAATATAAAATTTTAATCTAAATACTGACTACTCCCTCATTGGTACAGTTGAAATCAGACTAAGTTTAGAGACCTTCCCTTCTCAGTTGAAAGCCTGTGGGGTGTGACTCTGATATGCCCATTGCGTCCTCCTCCCCGTGTGTGTGGGCGCCCTCTGCCTCCACCGCAGCCTGTGGGCAGTAGGCTCTTCACGCTTCCTGGCACTGATCATGCCTACAGCATGTTCTCCACATTCCTGTTCCTCTATCACTAAGTACTACATATAGCAGGCTCCTCAATGATCGGGTTTTCTTTTCTTTTTTTTTTAAATATTTCATTTATTTATTTCAGAGACAGGGTGAGAGAGAGAAAGAGAGCACAAGCCGGGGGAGTGGCAGGCAGAGGGAGAAGCGGGCTCCCGGCCGAGCAGGGAGCCCGATGCGGGACTCCATCCCAGGACCCTGGGATCATGACCTGAGCTGAAGGCAGACGCTTAACTGACTGAGCCACCCAGGCGCCCCTAATGATTGGATTTTTTCTTGCATTTGTTTTTCTCTGTATAACATATAGCATAATGGCTTACATTCAAGTTATCAGCGAACTAAAATTAAGTCAAATGAATTATTCATTGCCTATCTTTTTTTCTGTAGGACCTGAAGATTTGTGTAGAAGAGCAACCTTTGTAGACATTTTCATGCATGTCCTGTAACAGCTAAGTCTTATTTTAAGAAAAGGCATCATAAGCCCTGTTATCGGGCACTTCCTCTCCTATCACCCCCCACTCTGCAAGTTATTGCTGGTCCCCAGGTGCAGGACATTTTCAAGGCAAGAAACAACAAACCTTGGAGAGGTTGTGGAGAAAGGGGAACCCTCTTACACTGTTGGTGGGAATGCAAGTTGGTGCAGCCCCTTTGGAAAACAGTATGGAGGTTCCTCAAAAAGTTAAAAATAGAGCTACCCTATGACCCAGCAATTGCACTACTGGGTATTTACCCCAAAGATACAAATGTAGGGATCCGAAGGGGTACGTGCACCCCAATGTTTATAGCAGCAACGTCCACAATAGCCAAACTGTGGAAAGAGCAGAGGTGCCCTTCAACAGACGAATGGATAAAGAAGATGTGGTCCATATATACAATGGGATATTACTCAGCCATCAGAAAGGATGAATACCCAACTTTTACATCAACATGGATGGGACTGGAGAGGATTATGCTCAGTGAAATAAGTCAGCAGAGAAAGTCAAATATCATACAGTTTCACTTATCTGTGGAACATAAAGAACAGCAGGGAGGACATTAGGAGAAGGAAGGGAAGAATGAAGGGGGGGAAATCGGGGGGGAGAAGAACCATGAGAGACGATGGACTCTGAGAAACAAACTGAGGGTTCTAGAGGGGAGGGGGTGGGGGATGGGTTAGCCCGGTGATGGGTATTAAAGAGGGCACGTTCTGCATGGAGCACTGGGTGTTATGCACAAACAACGAATCATGGAACACTACATCAAAAGCTAATGATGTCATGTATGGTGATTAACATAACATAATAAAAAAAATTATAAAAAAACTAATGATGTACTGTATGGTGACTAACATAACATAATCAAATTAAAACAAAAGAAAAGGCATCATATTTGTACGCAGTGGAATCACAGAACAAATTTGATTTCTCCAGAAAAAAAAATTGCAGTTCGAGAGTCAAGAAAGGTATCTTTCATAAGGGGTGTATAGAGAATGTTTCTCTGCTCCCGAATTCTATATGGGGGGGGGTCCTAGCTAGCAGCTCTCTGCTTTTGCCATTGTGCACCTCACTGTTGATGGAAGAATTAAATAAGCACTTTGTGTTAGGCTGAACTCTGAGGGCACGGGACGCCACTGGCCTCTCAAAAAGTCATTGCCAGCAACGTCTGCAGAGTCAGAACACAGTTGACCACATGCCATGAGCAGCTAAGCCACGACAGCCAGACATTCCAAGTCAAGAGCATTACAGAGTCCACACTTTTCGTTCAACCCCTTACCTCTCGCCCACACTGTGCAGCACCACCCCCGACAACATGTGTGCATGTATGCACGTGCTCTTCACTTTCTCTGCAGATGAGTTTGCTCTTCTCCGGCTGCGGCTTCTCTTTTACTCACGTGCTCAGCCCCACCTCCTCAGCTTCTTGCAAGTGGCGGCCACGCTGGGTCACCACCAGGACAACCCACGGGTAGAGGGGAGAGTCTGTGGAAGAGGGACACCTGCTGTCTTCAGAGCACTGAGCAGGATGAGGCGCACGCATCTCAGTGGCTCTCCCCGCGCTGGACAGACCCGTGTTGTCCGCTCAACTCTGCTCCTTGTCTTCATATCGGTTTCTCCAGGAAGGAAGGGTAACTGATTTCAGTGAATAATGAACTATTTGTGCCACAGTTGGTTTCTGCCCCCAAGTACTTATGTGTACTCCCCACATACAAAAACCCCTTTTACTCATCTTCCCGGGCGTTACTGAAGGTTCCATGCAGGTGCGGGATACACATAGGAGAGCAGAATATCTGCAGGACGTGCTGTGTTCTCACCAGGCCTTTGTAGGGCTCCCTGACCCCCGCCACCTCTAAAACTAAAGGACACATTGTCCACCTTTGGAGGGGTCCTGGGCACAGTGTCCATTTGGGTCTGGCTGTGAGACCCGGTCCCCTGAGTTTGGAGGGCAGAAGGGGCAGAAGCCATTCTCCTTTCTCCATCCATGGTGGGAGGCGCTCCCTGCCAGCCCTCCACCTGGGATCCGCAGAGGAGCCATGAAGCTGGCAGTTTCCAGCAATTTCTGGGCCTCTGGGTGGCAGGGTCAGTGGAGACCTTCAGAACCTCGGCTGCGTCAGTAACCCTTTAAGTCAAAGGCCTGGCTTCTCTTGACTTGCCTCTCCTTAGACTTTTCAGTTATTATATGAGCATTCACACTCCCCCCGCCCTCTCCTGCTCACAGGGTCTAGAGCGGTGCTCCTGTTGGCACCCCCAGGCCCTTCTTTGACGCAGATGCTGTGAGGCAGGCACGGTCCTCCCTGTCGTGCTGATCCTGCCTGTCACTGCCGCCCGGGGCTGTCTACCTGTGTCAACTGTGAGTTCTGGAAGGTGGGGGACTCGGTGCGCGCGATCACTGCCCTTCCTGTAGCTGACACAGGCCTGGCCTAGGGTGCCCAGGAACGGCGACTCCATCACAACCACATGGCTTATGCGTGGGGAGCCAAGTAAGAATCCAGGTCTATCTGACTCTAAAGTGTATTTATATTCCAAACTCACTACTTTCCATTAAAAATTAATTGCAAGGTTTTGTTGGAGGCTAAGTCAGAAAAAAACCTGGGATAATCATTCTCTCATTCGTGGCGCAACTTGTAAGCCAATGCAGATCGCACAGTCATGTGGTAACGGCATGGAGAGAAGAACGCGGAGAACAAATCCAGCCAAACTCAGGGCATTCATCTCTGGGAGACTTCTGGTAGTGTTTCTTTAAACGTCTGTCTGTCTGCTCACCTCAGTGTGCCCACTTCTCCTTACAGCAGTGTTTTGTTTCATAAATCCTGAGTGTCCAAATGCTTCCTGGCCTTTCAGCTCATCCCTGGGCCCAGGTGCATGGAGAGGAGGCAGAGAGAGGTGGGGGCTCAACCCTGACGGTTTTCCCCGCAGAGCAGAGCCTCAGAGAAAGCCGTTCTCAGCACGGAAGCCTGTGACCTCCTCATGCCCACCTGCCGCACACACACTTGCCCCGAGGCGTGCACCCCAGGTCCTGGGTCCCCATCTAAACGTGGGATTTGCCCGAGCAGCTACGTTTCACTTCCTTATCCTGCTGGATTTTTCTAGACCCCATGCCTCTTTGTCTTTATATGTTTGCAATTTCTTTCAAAATGAATATAGGAAATCTCTTTTCGGTAAATGTGAGTGGGGTAATTTAACTAAATGACACTTAATCCATGTTTTAAAGGAATTAGAGCAAGAAAGGGCATAGAAAGACCATACCTCCCCATGCACATCAAAAATTCATTCTGATTTTGTAGATGAAGAATGGAAATCACCAATAAAACAGACCAGGCTTGATGCCAGGACAAATCTTTATGCCGACACCACTTCCCTTGAATTAAAATATTATCTTAAATTATTTATCCGGTTTTCCTTTTGGAAATTAATCTATGAGAAGCTTTTAAAACCTAAACAGCATGAAAACGAAATTCCTAAGAATATTAGAAACACTGAATACTTGCTCTATCTTTACATCACTGTTATTGCTAATTCTTCCATTGTTAAAAGTTATAATTTTATTTGAATTATCTTATTCTAACATGGAGAACTCAACCAAAAAAAGCTGTCTGGGGTAAAGAATTTGAGTCCATTAATATATTTAGATGCTACGCAAATCTTAAAGTCTAAAGTACTTAAATGGCTGAAGTATTTCTTCTCTGTCCTTTCATGAGATAATTCCACTACTGTGCATGAAGTCGGCAGAGCGATGCCTCTAACACAGCATCTTTGTTGTACCAGGCACCTGTTCTGAAACCTCGGATGATGCCCTGTTTCTTACCATATCATTCTGAATTCCTATGCTTATCATTCAAATCTTTCGCAAACTGACAGTATCCTACTTAGGCACTGTCCTGCCGTGTTGAGGTTCATGACTGTACCCTCCTACAAATGTGTGTCCCCACCTCCCCTTTCCGTCCCAGGGCAGAGAGAACATTTTTCCTTGCAACATAGGTCTTTTTTATCTTGGGTCCACTGGCCTGTTCCAAACTAGCTACCAGAAGCTGCATTCTGGCCCCGAGAATTAGTTCGTTTGATTGCATATGTGTTTTGTATTGCTTCCTTGAGTTTGAGATCCTTGGAGTCTGGCAAGCTCTCCGGTACAACACAGGCTTGCTGCCCTCCATTGCCATAAACATCAGGCCCCTTTGCACATTGCTTGCGTACTCGTTCCTCTTGAAAGCGTTTGCTCTGGGTATTGATCTATAGCCTCTGAAACTTTTAAGGACCAGATGGAGACGTCCTCCAAGGAACCTTCCCTGATCCCTTGAAATCCTCATTCTGTCTTGCCCCCTTCTCCTCTGCACCTCCACGTATGTTCTGTTTTGTTACGTGTTCAGTTATTCCATTCTTACTCAGTTGTGTGTGCAAGGGGAGATGCCCCCTCACTTAGACCTACATTCCACCTCCTCATGGCTGTGACAGATCCCGGGGCTTTATCTGGAAGGGATGTTGATATCCTAATGGTGGGCTTCAAGCAGAAGGGTTGGAGATCAAGACCAGGCAGAATGGCAGCAGGACACATACCCCCTCATAGGTCAGGCTTCTGCCCCTGGGTGTGGTCTGGTCTGAGCACAGAGGTCCAAGGACTTGGGGATTTAAGGACAAAGTGATCTTATATGAGAGACTTATCAGCAGGTGTCACTGTTTGGGTTGTCTCCAAAGTCAGGCGGGGCAGAGTTATGGCTGCAGGTATGTTGTCTTGTGTAGAACAGTGAATTACCTATGAAACCAAGTACAGGCAGAACATGCGGAAACCAATAAAATTGACCCAATATCCTGAGCAGTAGGGCCTGGCAGGAGCCACACAGGTTCAGACCTTGGCTCAGCCCTTGGCCTAGTGGAACGAGTCGAAGACGGTTCTTAGAAACCACGGACAGGAGGATCGTTACATGGGCTTAGGACATATACCTACCTGGGGGGCACCTGGTCCTCAGGCTCACTCAGGAACGACCTGCCACGATTTTCAGGGCATCGAAACCAATTACAGCCATCAGCACCTGCCATGAGGCCTTGGTGCCTGTACCAGCCTGCAGAGGCTCGGCTGAGAAAGCGGCTAGGCAGGGGCTAGAGATTATATATCGATTACAAGTTGGGCAGGCTGGGTGCTATGGTTCCTGAGAGACTGGAAATGGTAGAAACTGTAAGTTCATGGTTTACCGACCCGTGACCATTGGACCCAAAGCAGCCTTTCTTAATTGAATGCTTTAACTTTGTCCGATTTTCTTTATCCAAATAAATTAATTGAATGCTGAAAATTCAGAGATAAAAACTCTGAAAAACAAAACAAAGACATTTGAAAGTCCACAAGTTAATATGGGAGATGGAGACATGTAATAAATCACAGCCTAGCACGGGTTGAGCTGCTCCTGATCTGCTCACTTCACAGAAGGAAGAAGGGCTGACCACACGCACACGTGTGTGTCAGGGTAGTGGGACCTCTCAGAGCCCACGGGTGTCCTGGAGGAGATGCCATGCAGGCTTAGAAGCGTAGCAATGTCTGCCTCATGTTTTGAAGTAAAAACAAGTGGTCTCCAACCAGGCAGGTACCAAAGGGCAGAGGAGGGGGACGCGCGTGCTACTGGATCATCACATGCACACGCACAGGAGCCCAGAAGCGAGAGGGAAACCACCCAGGGCAGCTTGGTCTTGCTGGGAATCATGCAGCAAGTAATTCCCGCGGTTGCAGGAGATAAATCGAGGCTCGGCAGGGCAAGAGGCTTGGTCAGACCTGTGTTCCAGGGGGGGAGCCCTGGTGCTAGTGTGTAAGCTCGGTGTCTCGAGCCAACAGAAGAGCTGCTGTACGGGAGTGAATTACCTATGAAACCAAGTACAGATTTTCCAGATAAAAACCACTTGCAGCCTGTGTGGCTGGGAGACTGGTGTGTGCAGTTTTCGACATGGAGTCTGTGTCGTGGGGGCAACAGTGAGTGGCATCCACAGACCCATCACCTCCTACTGTCCCATCCCCTCTACAGACCCGTCCCATGTGGGACACCTCCCTGCAGACAAAAAGGAGGGTGGCCTGAAGGCTGGGGGGGGGCGGGTGTCAGTCCTGCCTGCCGGCAGAGGATCTTCACCTCCAGCCTGGCTAGCATTAAGGCATGACTCTGTGTGGAGAGGAGAGACACACAAGGCCACAGCTGCCACAGCATGCGTCCTTGAGCCGCCTCCTCACATTTAGCAAAGCAGCATGAGGGAATTGCCTTCCTCAGTGCCTTTTCCAGCGAGGTGTTTGCTAAGAAGTCCCGTGGCACCCCTTCAAATGAGGGCCTGCGAGTGTTTGTCATCCCAGTTGTAAAGGGAGGCAGCTACAGTCCAGAGACCTGAGAGATGCAGGCAGGGAAAGCCCGTTGGTGGCAAAAGAGGATTCACCTCAAGCCCCCTGATGCTGGTGGCAGTTTTGTTAAAGCACGTCTGCGGAGCTGCCCTCCCGTGGGGTGATCTGGTCAGAGTGGACACGTCGTTTTCCTTCCAGCAGCCACCTCCCACAGCTCACCCCCTTCACTAATGATTGCACCTGCACAACCACCTGGGGACGGCGGGAGAGGCAGGGGAGAACGCAGGTGTGGTGGAAGGTGCCCAGCACCCCACTCAGTCCTCCAGGACGGGCTGGGCCACGGTGCGGAGGAGACAGCCACGTGTCCCATTCAGAGCATGGACAACACGCGGTCTCTGCTCTCCTCCGTGGAGCGAGGTGCTTGCTGCTCCGCACAATGCCATTATGTGTAAGACACACAATTTCTCCAATTTCAAAAGATGGAACATGGTTCCTTTAAAGCCCAAATGGTTTCAGCTCCTCACTTAATAGAATGAAATTGGCAAAATGCTGTTGAAGACGTCAGAGCTCATTACAGCTCTTTGAGGCGATACTGCCCAGACAGTCGTGACGGAAATCGTGCCTGAAGTGAGTCACCGATTCCTGGGGCAGGGGCATCGCCCAGGTCCCGGGAGGCCCTGCCCCTTTCCGTTTTGAACAATTGCTGCAGTATTTCAGGCCCAATGTATTAAAGAGAAAAACTTCTTCTGTGTATGTCTGTTATTTAGTAAGACGACAATGTGGCCGGGAAAAAGAGAATGAAGGTGGAGGGCGTCAGTGTGGTCTGGGGGGCAGCTCTGGTGACAACCTGCGAGCTGCTCAGCCTCCTCGCGTGGGACTCCCAGTAACTCTCAAATTCTTACGTGCTCACAAAATAAACTGAGGGGAGATTAAGCCCCACTTTTATTCTCTGATATTTTGTCCAGGCTCTTGTCACTAGTTCTCTTAGATTTTAAGTTGTATTCACAGAAGCTCCTGTTTTTTTTATTCCTGTGTTGGTGCAGCATGGACACAGGCACACGGAGCCCCACTACCGTGGGATGGGTCACTGGGCATCACTGGTGTTAGGTGCTTCCAAAGCCATCTGTTTTTGCTGAGATGGAGAATTCTGAGTCTGGTTTCTAATTTATTATTTTCTTTAACTGTCAACATGCTATGAGAAAAATGGAAGGAAGGGAGGAAGGAAAACGTGAATTGTTGGTAGTCAACAAATAGAGTCATTTAAAAATGGAATTGGAAATTGAAAGCCATAAATTAAAAACACTTACTAACTACTTTTAATGGTTTGCCTCAGATACTCCATGAAGATACATGGCTGTAGAGTTGGCAGGAAAAAGAAAATGATTAATTTCACGAGGGGAAGGTCCGCGGGGCATTTCCTGGAAAAGGTTTTGAAGGATGGATGAAGGTCTTCTAGGCAGATAGGAATGGGGGAGGGGTCGGTTTCCAAGCAGAAGAGCACATCATTTCCAACTTCTCAAACCCAGGACAGGACTCAGATTTAAGTTGCAAAAGCAAGAGCGAGACTTCTGTAAAGATCTAAGCTCACATACAAAATGGAATCTTTTAATCAATACTGAAGCAAATGTGTTCTAATTAGTGTGAGACCTTTATACATTACTTTGCTTTACCCGTGGCCTAGCTTTTTTCTTTTCGAGGAAAAAATAAATCTGTATTCCCTAAAATATACATTTAGAGTGGGTTAGGGAAATGAGAAGCTTTGCAAGAGAGGATAACATGAAAATAAATCTAACATTTTCTTTGCAACATTGTTACTAATCATAATATTTCAGTTCCCAGAAAATAAAATGTGTCTAATTATTTCTTTCTGATTCTTAACTCCATTGAAGACTTAAATTTTAACTTTTACAAGAGAAAATCTGAAAAAACAAACGGCTTTACTGCTAATAGGCAACATTTTAAGTGAGATCACTCTGAGTGCGCCATTAAAAAGCTACCTATTGGTTAGTCAGGTTAAATTGTCATTTTGTTCCGATTAGAATCATTAAGTGTGCACTATTTTCTTTCAAAAGACTGGTTAGGAAGGGAAAAACCTTATAATTTTAATTTTATTTATCACGCTCCCCTTGGAAGTTAGATTATGATGAACACATCTCCAGACAACCCAAATCCCAAAACAGTTAAGAGGAATGAAGAAGGCCAAGTTTTGTAATTCTACCTACGTCTTTTTCTCAATAAGTGCAACTCTGAAAAATCATTTGTCACAAATTTTACAATCCTAGTATGTTACTTTAACCAATAGAAATGGAAACTGTGTTAGGGGTTGGGCTATCATCAGGGATATGTAATGCCTTTATTAGTGGGCTCAGTAAAAATCACATTCGAAGTTCAAGTGGGAAGGAGAACCTCTGAGTCAACTCAGACACTTACAAAGCCTTTGCCAAGAAACCTTCCTGGCTGTCGGTGTTGAATTAAGGCCGATCACCAACGTTAAATTATAACAGTCATTGTTAGGATGATCTCAGTCCTACAAACCCATGCTATCTACAGACATGCTTTCATAAACAAGAGGTGGAAGTTTGCATTTTTATTAAGCAAAAGTAAAGTTTCTCGACTCGTGGAGGTGGGTGGGAGGCATACCAACACTACGTGAGAAGATATTCTAAATGCCTCTTTTCTAATGGAACTCAGATCCAGAATCACAGTTGGTGATGCTGGCGGGAAGAGGTGGGTGTTGCTCATCTCAATGTTGATTCCATGTGGGGTGGCAATGTGCCCAGCTTCCCTTGTCACTAGGTATGACATTGTAGTCAAGTTCTGACAAAGAGATATAAAGAGAAATTTGTATGGTATCGGGGAAGTTTTCTTTGAAGGGAGGGTGCCTTTCTTGAAATTCCATTCAGCTCCATGGAACTCTGGTCAGAGTGCAAACTCCTGCGGCCACCTGGGACCACAAAGATGAGGGGCACATTTTGGCAATGGTACCATCGTGGGATTTAGAGCTCTGGTCCTTGATGGCCATAGGGTTGTCACGAAAGTGGTGACTGCTTAACGCTGGGCTTCTTTCTCGTGACAGAAAAATAAGTTGGCATGTTGTTTATGGCTCTATTATAGGTTGGCCGTCCCAAGCAACCAGTTACTAATGGACGAGATGGGTGTGTCCCAGGGCCTTGGGGCTTAAGTTTACCAAGATGGTGGTTGTGGCCAAGAGTGTTCAGTAGCTTTTAAAGAAGAATATTCCCATGCACCCTGGAAATAATAAGTATCATCTTAAATTCCTCCTGCTCTAATTACATGCTTAGGGTCACTTATTTTATTTTGAGGAAGTGATTCAAGCCTCATAAGCTTCACTTTCCCAATCTGTAAAATGGGGGCAATAATACTGGTCTCCAGGCTGTCATGAGTGACCAAGGACGTGGTGCTGGGGAAGAGCCTGCCATGTGCTGTATGGCCACGCGTAGGTAACTTGTTCTGCTAACTGCTGCGTCCTAGACTCATGGTGCTCATATGCACGCATGCCAGTGACTGGAGGTCTCTGTCACACGTCCTCTCCCCTGACAGCCGAAGGAGAGCAGCTGCAGGCCATGCGGCCCTCACCTGCGGCCTCTCCCTGTCTCCCTGCTGACATTTGTAGTCGGGTATTTGAAGGACATGTCTCTGAAACATATGATCAATGTTTTGGTGACTGGCCCAAGAAACCCATCCATAGGGCACCTCTCAGGTCAGAGTTTACTTCCTGTCTTGACCAAAATGAGAGTAAAGCAGTCCAACAGCTGCTTAGAAAAGGGAGAACACATTTCAGGCTTGCAGCGCCAACTCACACCATCATCCAGAAACGGCAGTTTGTCACCAGCTGGGGCGAGCCATGGTTGGTCCCCCAGTGTGGCTGGTGCAGGAGGTTGCGGCCGGACCCAGAGCTGAGCCCGCGCACAGGAGGCCAGTGGGTGGGAATGGGCACGGGTTTCTACTCGAAGCCCTGTCCGTGCTCCTTAGCTGCTGGAGGCAGAAGCTTTGCCATTGGTTTCTCTTAGAAACATCAGGCAGAGCCAAAGCAAAGGGCCTGTTGTGGAGGTGTGAGCATTGTGGCTGATTTCTGTTTGTGCCTGATGGAGCTGTGACGCCCAGTGCCTCTGTGCCCCAGCGTTGTCTCCAGGGGCACCTCCTCTTGTCCCTATGCCCTGCAACACCCGCCTTCCCCTGCACACACACGGGCACACACACCACACACCACAGACATGTGTGCGTGCATGCAGCACACACACGTACACACATGTACACAACCATGGAAGCTGAAGTTTGGCTGGGCAAAGACATGAGTGTGTATGTGTATGAATGTGTGTGCACATGTGTGTATATTTGTGTGGTGTGTGCATGGGTGTGATGTATACACGTGTGTGCATGCAGCACAGATATGCGCACACACAGTATACACACCACACGTACACACTACACACATGCACACTACACACATGCACATCACACACATGTACACATCACACATACACACACACTGTGCACATGTACACACTACACACATATACATACATGTGCACTCACAGTAGACACACCACACGTGCACACAACAAACATGCACACCACATACATGTACACATCACACACATGCGCACACTGTGCACATGCACACACCACACACACATACATACACGTGCACACACACACCACACGTGCAAAGTACACACATGCACATCACACACATGTACACATCACACATATGCGCACACTGTGCACATGTACACACTACACACATATACATACATGTGCACACACAGTAGACACACTACACGTGCACACTATACACATGCACACCACACACGTACACATCACACATAAGTGCACACTGTGCACATGTACACACCACACACACATACATACACGTGCACACAGCACACACGTGCAGAGTACACACATGCACATCATACACATGTACACACTACACACATGCACACCACACACATGTACACATTACACAATGCACACCACACACATGTACACATCACACACATACACACACTGTGCACATGTACACATCACACCCATGCGCACACCACACACATATACACGCCTATGCACACACATTGATACACATACACACTCACTTCTTTGCCCAGCCAAACTTCAGACTCCGTTCCAGGCGCCATCTCAGTCCTCATATTCCCTTGGCTGTTGTGGGGCCTCTCATCCATGTTCCATGATGTCCTGGCTGACATTGTACCATGATAAACGCATACTTTTATACCTGTCCATTTGCACACCTATCTTTCTGACTAGAGCGTGAGTTTGTTGCAAACAGGAATCGAAGACCTTATAGTTTATATCTCTTTATAAACTGAGCCCACTGCAGTGCCTGGCTTGCATTAACCACAGTGAGTCATGAGTTGTCTACACTGAATTAGTAAAAAGTGCTCAGTGTGTAGACAGCAGGTGCAGGCCCTTGTGGGCAGGTCAGGCTGTCCTTGTGGAATGCAACAGACTCTGAAGAGTTATTTTTTAAAAGGCATTTTCATGCCCCATTCCTGTCTCACCAGGCTGTGGGCAAGAAAGGCAGCCTTTGTGGGAGGAGTCCAGAAATGAGAGGAAGAAACGCCAAATTCCAAAACATGAATATTTACCCTTGGTGTCTTTATGATTTCCAAGTGGCTCCTAATCTACGCATGCAGAGGTTTTGCAAGCAATAAAAAGTGGTTTTTACTTTTGCGGAGGGTGATTTTACACAAAATCAATTTACTTAAAAGTGTTTCTAAAAAGTTCTAAAGTTATGCAATAAGTACCCTATTTTATTTTGTAGTTTCTTCTATTTTTGCAGTTTTAAAAAACTATTGGCCCTCTCCTGTTGCAAATTAAGAGCTTCTCTAACAATGTTGGCAGGCTAATGCAGTCTCCTGGCATGGGATTGAGGGAAACTGCAATGTTCTTATTTGTACCACAGTTACTACGAGTACCAGAATCATTCCAGATATTACCTGAGTCCGGCTACTTAAGGCTGGGTGGTGAGCAGAGGAGAAGACCATGAGGCGGGGGCAGAATGGAGTCTGGGAGGAAGCAGCCCTGTCCAGCCCTGCAGGGACCGGACCAGGCTGGCCCCCTGCACAGCAGTTTATGCAAAGTCTGTGACATATTTCATTGGCTTTCTAACAAAGAGCATGTCTTTCACATTCAAGTTAGGTATGGATGTGGAAAATAAGAAGCCTTTCAGGAAGTTTTGGAGCTCTTGGAAATTATTTTAAACCTTTGCATTAACTATGGTTGGAAGGCGGTCCTATGCAATGTGTTTGGACGAGCACTCTGGTAGTTCTGATGATCCACTGGCCTCAAACTCATTGACAGAAGTGACTGGTATGATGGTCTCCTATCTCCCAACCATTTTATGGTAAATATCCTCTTTTATATTTGTTTCTTGTAGTTCATTATATGGTCTATTGTTTTAACATCTTAAAACTGATATTTTGTGATTTTTTTTAAAGTCCTAATTGAGGTAAATATGTGATAGACTGCACATACGTACACTGTAAAATTTGAGGTTTTGACCTCTTCATACCACAGTGAAGTTGTCACCAGTCTAAGTAGTGAGGACACCCCTCATCCCTTTCCTCGGTTGCCAGCCTGCCTTCCAGCCTCCGCTGCACCCTGCGGCACCTGCTGCAATGTTGTCCGTCCCACAGCTTGGTCTGCCTCTACAAGGAGTGTGCACAGGGAGTCAAGAGGATGCCCTCTACTTGGGGCAGGATGAAGGGCCTGGCTTCCTCCACGCAGCATAATGATTTGGGGAGTCATTCCCATGTGGGAGGGATCATCATTCTTTTTGTTACTGAGTCGTGTTGATCATACGGACAGACCACCGTTTGTTTACCTCTTCCCTTTTGGATGGACATGCCAGTGTTTTGCAGCTTTGGGCTTCTGCAAATAAAGCTGCTAAGAATGGGATGCACAGGTTTGGGACGATGACACGTTTTCACGTATCTTGAGTAAAAACGAGTAGAAAGAATGGAACGACTGGTCACGTGGCAGGTGCGTGTTTATTAAAGAAAGTGCCAAATTGTTTTCTGGTGTGGCCGTGTCACCCCACAGCCGCAGGGCCGTGGAGCATGTCTGCGCCTCCTGCATGTTGGCAGGATTCCAGATCATCCATTTCTTTTTCTTGTAACTTTTGCCTTTCTAATAGGTATATGGTTCTACGACACTATTTTCTCATCTGTGATTTCCTAGTGACTGTCTTTTCATGTATCCTTTCATATATTTATTTGTAATCAGTGTATCTTCTCCCATGAAGCGTGTGTTCAAATATGTCTCCCTGTTTTCCATTGACATTTGTTTTCTTACAGAGTTCTGGGAATTCTCTATGTATGATGGATACATGTCCTTTGTCAGAGATATGTGATTTACAAACATTTTCTGAGAGCCTGAGGATTATTTTTCATTTTCTTAACAGTATCTTTCAAAGAACAGATGTTTTTAATTTTGATGAGGTCACAGCATGGTAAAAGCTGACTGAGAATAAATCTAACATGGAAACCGCAAAGTCCAGACGTGACAAATGGACTTATCCTGCTTGAAAACTGAGGTCAGCTGTATCTAAAGATAGTCAAGCTCAGACAGGCCGATAGCCAAAAAGGTTGTTCATGTTTTCCACGATACTAATCTTAAATGGGCCATGTGATTCACAGTAATTCCGGTGGAATTACCTGGTTTATGATTTTGGAACTAAATTCAGGACACTCATCTGCACTGCCATCTTGGGATTATGTAGAAGACACAAGATGATGTGGTTATTGTAATACTGAGTAGCAAATCATGGGCATATGTCCCATATGAAATGGGGTAAAAAAGGCGGGGCCACAAAACCTGCAAACATGTGATGTTGTAGAAGTAAACTCTATTTGAGATTATAAAGCCAGAAAATAGAAAATAAACCTGGAGAGATGATAAATTAGAAATTAATTTGATTCTCAGCTTTTGTGGACACCTCATCTTTTTATCAAACTAGAATTATCTTTGTATGACAAGAGGATTTTGATGCCACATCAGGTTAGAAAGACCAGTTGAGAGACACACTTTAGCTCTGTGTAGACATTATCCCATGCGAATAGAACTTTGGGTCTTAGGATAAAGGAGTCATAACAAAACATTTCAAAAACATTTCAAGACATTTCTCCAAGTTATTCATTTCTGGAAACTTGGGAAATGACATATAAGTATTTTTCCAGGGTCCAGTACAAGGGATTTGGCATCAACATTGGAGGATTCATATTAACGAGACCAGAATGATAAATGAGGGAAGGAGAAGGGGAGGGAAAGACTGAGAAAGAGAGAGAAATAATAGTGAGCATTTAGATGCAGGAATAAAGGTTTTCCCCACTCATCCATTTGGATTTCTATGGCCCAAGTCAAAAAAGTTCCCCAACAGTTTATTTTAAATATGGCAGAACAGGTGATGACCAAGACTGCAGTGGCAGATCACACACACTGTAGGGCTTCAGAATTGACAAGAGTATAGGCGTGGTCCTGGATTGTCTTTATTGAAATAAAAGCTGTGCCGTGGGGCCCCTGCGTGGCTCAGTCGGTTAAGCGTCTGACTCTTGATTTCAGCTCAGGTCATGATCTCAGGGTTGTAGGATTGAGCCCCCATGTGGGACTCTGCACTGAGTGTGGAGTCTGCTTGGGATTCTCTGTCCCCCTCTCCCTCGGCCCCTTCCCCTCTGCTTGTGCTCTCTTTCTCTCTCTCCCTGAAAGAAAGAAAGAAAGAAAGAAAGAAAGAAAGAAAGAAAGAGAGAAAGAAAGATGTTCAGCTCCTGCTTGCACTGTGTTCTCTCCTCAACAGTGTTTCTCTAAACCTAAGGTGCTGATCAACATCAGATGAAAGAAATGCTAGTGGTGAACACTTTGCTCACAAGTCAGTCTCTGATTTCTGAGCTCAAGGTGTGTGACAGGATGATGGCATTTTCCTCCTCTGTTCAGAAAACAAAGTGTTGGCTTCGCCCATTCAGTGTATTCCCTTTATTCAAAAGTGTTTTATCCTTCTTGAACTAGTCTCTGTGTTTTGGGGATGCGGACACTGAGAAAAAGCAAGAAGAAGCAGGAGTGCAGATGCAGAAGAAGAGGGTTAAGGACCAGGGGTCTGTGGGCTCGGACTGCGGGAGGACGGGCCGGGGGCTGTAGGAGCCTCAGGGCCTGGGCACACTGGAGGACCGAACGCGTGCTTTAGGAAGTGGGTTTTCATCACTTGGCGGTGATTCTTTGACCAAGACCCTGTTCTGAGGTGGCAGCTGTACAGACAGACCTTTAGGTAACAGTCCTTCGAGTTCTTACGTGCCGCGATTTTCCATGCGTAAGAAAATGCCTCCAAGCACCTTCCCAAACGTATAGGTTCATAGATTCTGGAAGGTACTACATCTATCAAAAAATATAAAAATGCTGTTATGAAAATGGACAGATCAGAGAAAAACAAAGTCCTTAGAGTTTGAAGAGTTAGTATCAGAGTTTGAAGAGCAGTCTGGAATAAAGCTTGAAAACCTTCCAGAACGCAGCAAGAAAGGAGAAACAAAGATGCACCTTTGGGTAACAGCAGAAGAGCGAGGAGACTAACCTAGCTAATCCATACTTCAGAAAGAGGTGGAAAACTGTCTCCTGAGAAAGGATGTTTCTCAGAGAAAAGGGCATTGAGCCTTCTCCTCCTTGTCAGAGCGCACCCACATGCGGCTTCTCTCTCTCTGGTCCCCTGGGAGGACTACGTTCCTCCGGCCCCTTACCGTTGGGAGATACCATAGAAGGAAGCAGTTCTAGTGAGTGGGTCTGTGCTGGAAGAGCCCTTCCCATCTCTGTGTCAGGGCGTCTGCACGCCAGAACGCTTTCCAGGCTCCTTGTCTCCACCAGCCTTGGGGAAGCATGGTCAGGTGCAGTGAGGGAAGATCCCAGCATGCTGGTTCTCTTCTCTGACACGCTGCCTGGGGGATGCCTACCTGGGGATCAGCCTGGGCCCCCGAGGGACGCTGGCCAAACAGAAATATGTGTCCTCACCCTGGGCTGTTGAGATGGTGGTGCTATTTGTTATTAGGACATAGGACTTTCTTCTCTGGATAAAGCAGTTTTCTTGATTTCGATGTTTTATCAATTTATTCCGTAATTTCTTTGTCATTTCACAGTGAAAACCGATATGGTAGATTGTGAGCAAGACTTCAGTATTTAATGTGGATTTAGCAAAAGTGTTCAGTTAACGTACAAAAGACTGGTAGCATGTCATGGATCTTTGCTATGCTAACAAGGGGAGAGATTAGAAGCCATTATAAATCAAATTAGCACATTAAAATGTAATACCAAGAGCGGATGGAATTCATATTTAGGGAAGAAGAAAGTAAAGTCATTTATTTTTTGAGAAATTGTGGATTCTGTCTTTTAGGAATTTCAAAGCTTAAAAATTTTCTGAATACTCTTGATAACCTGCATATCCCAGGGGACCCAGCTTTCTGAGTGGCATTTGCCTGCTCCTTAGTGTATAAAAGCCCAACTTCTTTATGAGTAAGATACTTTCATTAGAAGAATCTTGGTGTATTTTAGCTTGGCTGGGATAGAATAATTATAAACACTCAAAAATATGAGAATCCATGTATATAGGACTGGTCACTGTCTTAGTTCATTCAGGCTGCTGTAACAAAATGCCATAGAAGGGGTCACTTACTGACAGAAATCTAGTCCCCACAGTTCTGGAGGCTTCTGCTTGGTCTCCTGCCACTAACATTTTGTGCATCCTCCTGACTGTTGAGCACACGAACTGCGTGAAGGGGAAGGTCACACTGCATCTTCAGTTCCAGCACATGCCAGAAATTCTACGAATACATAGATAAAACAGAACTACGGCAGATCTGCTCAAACCTGAAAGTACAAATAAAATAGTAACAAAATGAGAGAGGAGAATTTGCTCAAGGAGGGAAAGAAAATGGGAGTGTGCAGGTGGAGGTGAAGGTGACTCATGTCTAAAGAATATGCTCAAATGTAGTGAAAAATCCTGCAGAGAATGTCATCAGGTCAATAATACTAACCAGCCACAAATATAGCTTATTAAATTCCTACAGTCTGTGCTTTATGAATTTAGTATAACCAGAGGCAGTGTCTGTGGTTGCATCCAGGGTGGGCTTGCTCCCGAGGTTCTGTCACTTCTGGACCATGATGACAAACAGATGGGGAGATGTATGTAGAGTACATATTGCTCATATATATACTATGAATACACAGATAGAACATGTACCTATGTTTTAGAATACATATGACTGTGTCACTATACCTACGTGTCACACACATAGGCTGCACGAGGGTGTATATACATCAAGCGCCACATTGAAGGAACACCTGCTGATCGCTGTTAACTTATTTCCATGTTTCAGGCAATTTCTCTAACACTGAATTGAGATCATGCTTGAGACAAGTGACCAAGAATTGTGCGCTCCTACGAGGAAGAACAAAACCCCAGACACCAGGCGGATTTTGACACTCAGGGTCTGTGAAAGAATACCCTCCCTGAAAAGAAAAAAAGTGTAACAGGTCAGCGGGAACTGAAAACAAAGTAGTGTTTCGCTTACGTTACAGAAAGTGCTTTAAAACACACCGTTTACGTATATGACCGTTCTCTGCTCAGCCGTTGGTGAGTTCTTTAACAAGTGACTCTGCGTTGGAAGCTTCTGGATACATTCATCATCCCAGTCAGGTGTCTCCAGCGTTGAAGTTGCGTGTCTTTCCCCAGCGATGCGCTGACGGGAACCAGGTGTGTGTACAGCCCCCCAACCCCTGCCCCGCCCCCTACACAGTCCGCCACGCCGTCTCAGCACTGGCAAGTGGTTCATGGTGGTTGTGTTGACCAGCGCCACACACCACTCACTGCAGTTGGTGTTATTTTCCCAGAGCCGGTTGCTAAGCATTTAGCAGCACACCACTTCCCTACCCCCACCTCATCTTGCACACACACACTCACGCTCTGGTACCTCCCAGCAGCCAAACGCTCCCACTGAGGCAGTATGTTCCAGGGCACTCCTAACAACCACCTACTTCAGAATCTCTTGGGTTGATCGTGAAAATGCAGGCTCTGGGTCCCCACCCCATGCTTCAGGGAATCAGACTATCTAGCCCCTAGGAAGGAGGGGTATGTGCTGTGACAAGCTCCCCAAATAAACTTTATGTACTGTAAAGTTTGAGAAACATTCCTTTAAAGATTTTTTTCTCGTCCAACAAACGCTTTTAATGGCTAAGCTCCCTGAATATTTTATATTCTGAGGTGACTCTAATTATTTCATAATTTGTCGTTCTCTTAGTAGCATTACAATATAGTTAATTTTTAAATTAGTATGAGGAGCCGAATATTTTCCTAGACAACAGAATAGATGAGGTAATCTGTCTGAGAACAGAGAGAACTAACATCCAAGAAGGATGCATGGCCTCAACTCTTTCTTCCATTATGATAATCATCCTGACATTTGCAAACATGATACTAATTTTAAGTCTAAAAATTATGTGAGGTTAAGTCATGACTTCATAGTTCCACTATATACATTTTTTATTTGATAAGCTAACATGCTTGCTTAGCTGTCATTCTAGATAGTAATAAAATAGCACATCTGTCAAGAACATGGCTGATCATTTATAACAAGAACCCTAAGAAGTGTGTGTGTGTGTGTGTGTGTGTGTGTGTGTGTGTGTTGGTGTAGCCCATAGGTGGATTAACACACATACAGCATACTTACAGGAGAACTCCTCAGGCTTTCCTTATGTGCCTTTTATTTTATTTTGCAGAGTTGTTGAACTGGTTGCCAGTTAAGCAGACTAGCAACCCAAAACAATGATAAGAACAGGAGATTTGTTGCTACTGATTAAAGGTGTGTAGGTGAGCATGTAACAGGAAGAGAAGACAGAGGTAAAGTAGAAAACAAGAGTAAGTTAGAAAAAATGAATAATGCATCAGTAAAGAAAAAAAATTTCCTTACAATCTCACTACCTTCTGCAAATAAACTTAAGAAAATCCTCTGTAGTTCTGAATAATCTGAGGGGTTGCCATATGCAAGTTTGAAGAGGATTGAATTTCTTTTTTTTTTTTTTTTTTCATAGAGGAGAAAATGGCCTGAAATCCCAGAGTGGGGGCACATGAGGAGGAAGAACAAGCAGACAACAAGGCTGATGTGCTCTGAGGGAAGGGCTGGAGCGAAAAGCCCTTGCTCCTGGTTGAAGAATGTGAGTGGTTTACATCTTTGGGGAATTTTGGACAAAATCTATATTCCTTGTGGGCGATGATTTGGGGGGACCCTGAAGTGCAGTGACTGAACTAGTATGCAAGAATGGAGAAGGGAGACAGAAAACCAAAGGAAAGCAAGTTCTTGGGAAATTTTCAGATATCTTGAGGACAGCATATTTAAAATGATGAAATCAGAACTTTGTTTTATGATGCTCCCTTCATGTCAGGGGCAGTGTTGACATTGGGAGTAGCAATTATACTCATGGTAAGGAAACTAAAATTGTATACTATATAGTAGAAAAGTTTATATCCCCAATTTAAAAGCTGCGATACCTCCTTTCCAAAAATTTTTGGGGAATGACTACTAAGCACAAGTACTGAGTACCGGTACTCCCATTGAACATATAGTTTAGAGCAGGAAGCAGGCTCAGTTCACATGGAAGCCAGCTCCTGGAGGACGAGTTGGTGTTGCCGACTGGATAATCAGGGTGGGGCAGGGGCTGGATATGGTGAACATGGACTCGTGTGTTCCAGTATAAAAGAGCACTCAGCATGTCGGGAACAACACTGAGTTCAGTAAAGCTGGAAGGAGTACCAGGAGCTGAGACCACGGAGGGAGGTGTGGGCGGCATCACAAACAATCTGATATGTTCAGCTGACAAGTTTGGACACGAGCCTGTAGGTGACGCAGAATTTTACGTGATCAGGTTTACATTAAAAAAAAAAAAAAAAAAATCACCCCTGTAGAGTGTGAGGAACTTGTTTAAGCAGAGAATGACCATAATCTATTCACAGAACCTGGCCATTCAGGAAACCCCTTGTCTGATGCTTGTAGATAGCAAAGATGTTATTGGATTATGAATTCCTCTGCCCTTCTTTCTGTGATGGTAATTTCACTCCCCTGGCTTTCTAGGGCATAGAGACTACCAATGATGATAAGGGAAGTATCAACAATGATCACAAAAGTCCATTCCTAGATTTATATCTTTTCATCTTGCAGTGTTTAGGGAATTTAACAGGTACAGTCCAGACCAATAGGAAAGACATAGCATTTTTTTTACTTTAAGGTTTTTTATTGTTATGTTAATCACCATACATGACATCATTAGTTTTTGATGTAGTGTTCCATGATTCATTGTTTGTGCCTAACACCCAGTGCTCCACGCAGAACGTGCCCTCTTTCATACCCATCACCAGGCTAACCCATCCCCCCACCCCCCTCCCCTCTAGAACCCTCTGTTTCTCAGAGTCCATCGTCTCTCATGGTTCTCTCCTCCTCCGATTTCCCCCCCTTCATTCTTCCCCTGCTGCTATGAAAGACGTAGCATTTTTAAATAAAGACAAATGGAGACTGTGTTAGTCAAAACACCCCTCTCTTGCCTTTTCTTTTTCTTCCTGTTTGTATATTACACATACATGTATACATTTCACAACTGAGTGTTGGTAAATTATTAGACATTTCAGGATTCCATGCTTCACACTTTCAAGGTATACAGCAACATTCTCAGTGAAAGAGTTATATTTCTTTCCAAGGTAGGCTGTGGCACTGTCAAAATAAAAAAGCGTATTTACTAAAGACGAAGGTTGGAAGCAGTAGGCAGTGCAGCAGAATGGAACCTATACAAGTTTTGGGCTTGAAAGGAAACTTAGAGAATCAGTCAGAACTAGATAGACACATTGTCTTTCTTTAGGATCATGGCTGTACTTCTCTGAGACGCCAGTGGAGAGCTTATCAGTTAAAAGGGGAGGACAGTGTCTACTTGGAAGGGCAGTTACGTGCTGATGTAGATAGAGAGGGGCAGGTGTACTGGCTGGCATGTAGACGGCGCTCAGTGAACATTAACCAAAATGGGATGAAGATGATGGTTTGGTGGCTAAACATTTTCTTTAAAGGACTTCAAATACATTAATAAGTGAGAAAGGAATAACCAATAATAAAATTTAGAGATTTTGTAGGAGTTAGTTAATTTCGTAAGATTTTCACAGCACTGAAGAGGTGCTCCGCCTCTATGTCTGGTTCTACCCCCTGTCTCCCTGGTATCTGTCACCACTGCTTTGTACGGACACAGCTAAACAATTATGTGAGGAGCAGGGAAACTCCAGAGGATAAAATCCTGAATATAACTGGAAATGCCTGTCTCATAAAGAATAGCTGGTCACTGGTCAGGGGTATGGAGGATATGGGGAATGCTTCCGAAGGATGATGCAAAAGTCATGGACATTTATGTGCCACCAGCCACTAACTACCAAACAGCATTTTTTTTTAAAACAGACAGAAGTTTTGTTAACAGGTTATGTAACAAAATATCAATGATTCATGTACATATTTTTATTCTTCTTCTGCAAATTACATTTTTTTTTCTGCAGAGATTAATTTGAAAACTCTTTGTTATGGAACATCATGTACAATTTCATATTCTAACATTTGTCGAGAATTTCTTTATACAAATGATAACATTTTAGCTGCTTCTCATAGTTTCAGGGGAAATACTATTTTAGAATCTAGCATGTGGTACAAGAAAGATTCAGAAAACTTGTTTGGAGGATCACAATTTTGCTCACTCAGGTATAATTTGAAATATTAAAAAATTTTCCAAGTTTATGGAAAATTATGCCGTCATTCTATATGTACGTGTGTGCATACATATCAGGAGATTATACACACATAAATGTATATTTATATAGTTAATCCCTATGGGAGCATAATCACTTACGCCCATTCTGCTGTAAAACATTTAAATCATTAAAATATGTTTACCTTCCATCCCCAGCATCCCCTCCCCATGTGCCTCAGGCTAAAGCAAAATTTCCAAAGGAGCTACAAAACTTGAATGGCCTTCAAAGACCCCTGCAGGGTTCATTAGCAGCATTGAATGTTTATCTAAAAGTTGCCTAGTACGACTTGAATGAAATTTACCTGGATCCCAACAAGGATGAATGAGAGAATTTGTAAACTTGGTTTTGTTTTGTTTTTGAAATGATGACCCTGGATTCTCAACGGAGGTTCTTAGTGCTAAGGATGTGATGGGTTTATTTTGTCCAAATATCCCTGCCTGTCTTTGAACTGGTGAGCTCAGATGAACACCGGTAAAAGCAGAAATAATGCAGTTAGTGATTGGGTAGCCTATATATGTGTAAGCCGTGAATCTCTGAAAATCACCAAGAAAGCAGAGTGGACATTTTAAGTGAAACTGGAGTTTGTTCTGTATATACTTGAAGGAATCAGTTTCAGCTTGCAGAGATTGGATCTTTTGATGACCTCTACTGGTCCCTTTACAGGGTGGCAGAACACTTTTAAAAGGCTCAATGCTCCTGCAGAATTGATTGTAATAAAATGTTAAAGGAATTCACACAGTGTCTTGAAGCTGACAATTCTCAGTCTAGGAACGTGGCTCTATCATGCTAACTGGAATCAATGGAAAAAGTTGCCTGGACGTGGAATTTATCACATCACTCATCACTCTTCATGCTTGTCCACACAAAATCTTTCTGAAAATTTAGGGAAAAAACAGACCCTTCTTCCAAGTATTTAGCGATAAGTCTAGAAAATTCCAGCCGTGTATCCGTAAGTGAAATATGTAATTACACGGCAGCATCACCGGTCAAAGTCAGGGCTGACTCCTGTGCAGTTTGTGCCCGGTGGTGAACAGTGCCAAGTCCGGGGGTCATCCTCGGAGACAGGCTTTTCCGTCATCATTAGTGATGTCCAGTGCCTCCTCTCTACATTCAGCATCGGATTCCTTTGAAAGTAATATGATGATCTTACATCAAACTCCAGTAAATCTGACTTGACAGACTTCATTATAAGAATAAACACTTGTTTTAATAAATTTATAAACCCATGCACCAGATTTATAAAAACATACTTTAGACACGTGATAACTTTCAGGAAAGACATCTGATTCCACTTTGACCCATCACTGAGGTTCTAATTACTTTGATATAATAGCTGTGGGATTTTATTTTTTACTGATCAGACAGATTCCTCACTAATATGTAGCAGAAAAGAAACATTAAGATTCTGTTCTATTTGACAGGGCTATGGAGTCAGTTGGATCCAATTTGTTTTCTTCAATTCTATCGTATTGAAAGTAACTTTGATGTTCCTTTAGCTGTATGGACTTAGGGAACCTAAATATTTGATGCATGATGAGATCAAGGGAAAAAATAATGAATTTGACATCAAGTGATCTGTTTCTATACAATGTTGTCTCTTAGACAGAAATAGGCTTAGTCCCATGACCAAATTAATTGATTTGTGATATCAGTTTAATTTCTTATATGATACCAGAGAGCACATTTGGTTTCATATCCATATTACAACTGAAATGGTTTATATGAAAGTTAGTGCTATATAAATAATATATTAGTACGAACATACAGAAACTGTTTTGTGTTGATTTTTGTTCAATTATAATCTTACTAGACCTTGTTTATTTGCTTTCCTGGTATATCACTTTTCCTCTTATTTACCATTGTCACTTTACTCATTGTTGCAAAGATTTTGATGATCTATTTAAATGCTTTGCCACCATTCCCTCATTTTTTCCTAGAAGAGCAATTTTTTTTTTTTAAACAATATCCACATTTAGTATGGTTATGTAAGCAGGGAAAGGAACAGCCCCCCCCCCCCCCGCAAACTATCACCAGTCTTAAAATGCCTGTTTTGATTGTTTTAAGCCAATAGGGTCCTCTCTTTGCCAATGCTTCGTTGAGGCAAAAGCTTATGATAATTCTTATGCATGAGGAGACAGTCTTAGGATGACTTCTGAGAAAAGGTTCCTTTGCTCTTATAAAGGGTTGTGTGGAGGGAATTTTCCTTTGGTGAGCACGTCTGTAACTGGTTGATGAGGAGGAGATGGTCGGAGCTATCGCTGCCGTCAGAGATCAAAGCTGTGGACAAAGGACAACATGCTGAAGACAGGTCCATGGCAAGAAGGAAATATTCTGGGTTTCTGATTATGCTGAAGCACCATTGATTTAACCAATTCTGAGCCCTCTTGCCTTTGGATTTCTTGTTAAGGGAGAGAATAAAAGGTGGATGTGGTTAACTAACTGACTTGGATTATTGTTGCCTCAAGCTGAATTTATACTAAATTGTACTGTTTATATAGGAGTATGACAGAAAATTTCATAAACACAGTGGGGAAATTTAATTTTAATCCCATGTAAATAGTTTCCAATGCTGACAAGATTTTAAAAGAATGCAAGTCAGAAATATATGAAAGGCAATTTTGTAAACTTACATTTTATAGAATATGTGTTAATCATTCCTTTATTCACTAATTCCCTTATCAATCTGGCGAGTTTTTAGTGAGTACCTATTATATCTCTGAATTATATCAATTGAAAGAGCAATAAAATTTCCAATGGGCACAAACCAAAGTAGAGATATCTTTTTATTTCTATGCACTATTCCACCAATTTTGAATCACTTTCCAACTTACAGAGAAATTACAAGTTAAAAAAAACTTAAAAAATTATTTGAGAGTAAATTGTTGGCATGGATACATTAGTGTACTTTTTGTACAAACAAGCGTATTTTCCTACATAACCATGACACAATCACGATTACAAAATCAGGAAATTTGCAAAGCCGGTGAAGATTCTCCAGCTGTCACAAACGTCCCTTACAAAAAGGATCTATTTCGGAGTTTCACATTGCTACTTGCAATTTCTTTCTCATTTCCTACAACCTAAAACAGCTCCTCAGTCTCTTCCATGACTTTCATAAATTTGGCACTTTTAAAGAGTATGTGTTTGTCATTTTGTAGAATGGCCCACAATGTTGATTCATCTGATGTTTGCTCACAATTGCATCCAGGCTATTCATCTTTGGCAGGAAAACCACAGGAGTGTCTCTGTGTTCATTGAATCCTAAATGGCAGCATGTGGCTGTGGTTTGTCCCCTTGCTTGTGGGGTTGACTCTGATCACTTGATGGAGGTGGAGTTTCCTAGGCTTCTTCACTTGCCTCTTTCACGTTTTGTTATTCACAAGCTTTTTGTGGGGTGCTGCTTTAAATATTCCATTCTTCAACAAAAGTGTAAGTTCCTAATTTATTTACATCAGTCTGGACTTGGGTTTTCCTGTTTTATCCAACAGGGTATAATTCATTAGCAACAGTTTTTATTTTGATGCCCAGTTGTTCCGGATAGTCCAGGGGAGTGCATCAGTACACTGGCCAGGAAGAGGGCTCCTGGGAGCCTGGCTAGCTTTTGGTCAAGGAGAGAATCTTTGCCATTGGTTGTCCTACAGTTTCAACTCTGAATGTGAATGTCTGCCCACAGAAATAAGTTGATGCACCAAAGTAGAGAGCACTTGGGAATTCAAAATCGTTCTGGAAGACTGCATTTCTTCCTCTGTTCATACCCCTTAAAACCAGGCACCTACTCACAAGGAACCATGTAAGCACTTACCTGGGGGTGTTCCAAGGACTCTGTTCCTGTTGGCTGTGTCCTCAGGCACAGACTGTGCTCTGATAATTGACACTGGGGAGTGTGCAATACCATTAGTTCAGTTTCAGAGCCTACATTTACGTCCTTCAAATAGTTTGAAGTACGTTTATGGAATTGGAGCCTGCAACTGTGGGCTGTAAAGTCACCTTCCACCTTCTACCATTGTAGTAGGATGCCTCCATGTTTCTCTGTTGGTTCTTCTGCTTATACTGGTCAGCAAGATGCTACTGTTCCATGCTTAAAAAGGTAAGACCTGAATCATCCAATTGAGCAGATAATCAAGGAGAAGCAATCAATAAAGCATTTCTGGTAAGCTGCCTAACTTAACATGTGAGGTCTTTCTGGTAAGCCCCAATTTCTCCTTCTGTTCTCCTCTGCCACCAAGATGGTGGACTCACCGTCTGAGACAGAGTCCTCTGCAGTGCTAGCCCTGCCCTCTGTGGCTTCTGGGGGTCATCTGGGGCTTGGTGGTGTCCTGTTCAGTGGTGTCCAGTGCTGGGCAGGTCATCAGTCCTGATCAAGGTGCTTCCCAACAGTTCTCTTTGAACTATGAGAATGCTTTTTGAGGACATCCTTTGTGATGCACTCTTTTTGTTATTTTGTTATTGTTGTGTTTTGGTTCCTTCATGCCAGTGTGTGTGTGTGTGTGTGTGTGTGTGTGTGTGTGTGTGTGTTTGTTATTATTATATAGCAAGCTATAGAGGAAAACTGAGCCAGTCTTAACATCTATGCATTTAGAAACGCTACAAAAACAAGCAAATTAGTCCACCCCTCCTGCTAATGCAGTCAGCCTATTGCCCCTCTTACTCTGCTTCTGAAATGATCACTGAAATGATCACTACCGTTCTTCTAAATATCAATGGCTCATTTGTCTTCATTCATTTCAGTTATGACCATGTTCTTAAGAGGGTGGTAGGTTATTTTGTAAAGTAGAATTTTACTCTAAAATATCTTGCGATTTTCCTGTGACAGCTTCTGTGCTGGCCTCTTCTGTTGCGGCCCCTCTGCAGCCCCTACAGCTCCCCACCCTCTGGGAAGGAGCTCTGTGCCCCTCTGTGCTCGCGGGGGCCTCCCGAGACAGCTCTGCCAGCCCGCGCCCGGGCGCCAAGGGGTCTGCTTATATTTTTAAATACGTCTGTTGGTTCAATTAATTGGCAGGTCTGACAGTAAGCATTGCCAATATTCGCTTTTGTTAAATATGTTTTATAATACGATTAAGACTATTATTTTGAAGAGAATCCTCAAATAGCACAACCTAATTAAAGTGATATTAAATATCTGTTTTCAGTCCATTTCTGTCCTTTGTTTATGGTCTGACAATTAACTGAACACCTCTTCACATAATAAAAGTAGAAATCTTTCGGGCATGTACCTGCTGGCTCTTGGTTAAGATGCTTAGAGTATTTCTGGAGAAAGGGATTATAATACAAAGAAAGAAAGTTACGTTCCTATTGAGGAAAACCTTCCACATTTCTGCAGAATGACTCAAAACTGGACTGAAATTAATCGACAAATTAATCAGGTATCTGGGATGTGAAATACCCGAGTTGAGCACTGTGGACAGGAAAACACAGAGCAGTGGGCTGCTCAGTGGGTCCCTGTGTTGGGAGAGAGCTAGTTAGCCACTTTCACGCTGAACAGAATGAGGATATTAATGGCAAATATAAATCCTGCAAAATATACTTTTAGTTAAAAGTCAGAATCAAGAGAAACAGAAAAGAGGTCCGTGGATGGGGTCTGAGAGGTGTGGCTGTGACAAAGAGCCTGATTGTCAACCCGGTTCAAAGACTTACAACTTGGGGCGCCTGGGTGGCTCAGTCGTTAAGCGTCTGCCTTCGGCTCAGGTCATGATCCCAGGGTCCTGGGATCGAGCCCCGCATCGAGCTCCCTGCTCCGCGGGAAGCCTGCTTCTCCCTCTCCCGCTCCCCCTGCTTGTGTTCCCTCTCTCGCTGTGTCTCTCTCTGTCAAATAAATAAATAAAATCTTTTTTAAAAAAAGATTTCCACCTCTTACTAGCTTAAGTTATTTCTAGTCTTTAGTTTCTTTACCTGTAAAGTGGGGGGAAATGAAAGAATTAAATAGTGTTACACATGTGTACATACCCGGAGTTTATTTGTGGAACTCAGCAAAGTCCATTTCTCACCTTGGGAAATTATGAACGACATTTTAGCATGATGATTGATTCCTTTATCCAACAAACACTTACTGAACACCCAGAGCGTCTGGAAGGCGATGGAACAGCTTTGGTACAAATGCCACATGCTGGGTCGTCTGCGAGGTGAAGGGGCACCGTCTGTATAAAGTGTTACGCAGATCTCGGTGGCTGCCAAAATTCCAGATTTTCTTGTCTGGTAGAATTAAAATAAAAGCAACAAAAACCTGCAGACTGGTTGCCAAAGCCAGCACCGCGTGTGTCCCAGCACAGACTTTTCAAAGCCAGGGAGGCTCCCTCCACACGGCCCTCAGTCCCAGAGGAAAAGCGCGGGGCCCCTGAGCCTTCCCTCCACGCCCGTCTGGTCTTGCTCTCCACGCCCGTCTGGTCTTGCTCCCTTCCTCCCGCACTGATCTCCTTGCTTCTTATCAAATGGGATAGAAAGGCTCGTTGTTCCCCTGCCTGGATGGCTCTTTCTCAGACCGCCAGTTGGGATTTTTCTTACCTCCCTGAGTCTTTACAGAGAAGTGAGCTCCTCGAGGAAGCTCTCCTGCAGCGTCCTATTTACCACGGCAGGTACTCCTGCCTTGCCCTTTTCCCATCTGCTCTGTCTTCTTTTTAATAGCACCTACCTTTCCACATGACTCTAGAATGTGCTTATTTTCTGATTCTGTTTTATTGCCTGTCATCCTTCAATAGGACGCCAGTTCCAGACAGACAGGAATCCAGGCTGAGAATGTCTCCACATGGGAGGGGTGCACTTAAACACGCTGTTAATAATTGAATGGAGAAGTAATTCTGGATGCCTAACTCGAGATGAAGCAAGTGGTACTCATATTAAATCATGTCCCTTGCTCCCATAGTTATAAGAAATAGACAAAGATTAGAATCCAGGCACCTCAATGCCCGCATCCACGCACATGCATTATTACTGTCTTTTGTACATTCCAGGCAAACAGTAGAAATGATATATTACTAACTAATGAGGATGCTAAATTAGGTAAAATAAAGTACTTAGAGAACTTAATAGAAGGCTTAATTATGCTTCATTTTTTTCAACACTTAACTGGCTACATTTATAAAATATGTACAACATAAAGCAGAAGAGAATTTGTCCCATTCACCATACAAAGATGTGCATGTCAGGCAAGATACTGGGAGCAGCCCCAAGGTAGCCTTTTGGAGAGCAACCTCTCTGTTTTCTGAATGGAAAACAGGTGCCTAAAGTAGAGTCGTCCTTGGTTTGTCTAGGAGAAGTACATAGACTATCATATGGGCAATTAAAATAGGAGCTGACCTGAAAAGTTTCATGTTGTACGTTGTATTTCTGCCTCATGACATCACATCCATGGACCTCAGGCGACAAAGTTTGTGGCTTTATGATTTGAGAGGATATAGTGGTTCTATACACAATTCTCCCATAGAACAGAACACATGGTGGCAGGAACTGCAGAGCCACAGGGCTCAAGAGGCCACGCAGCCAGGGACGCTAGGAATCTGCTCCTCTGGTCTTTCTGAGTTTATTTTTTTAAAATTCAATTAGTCAACATAATACATCCTTAGTTTCAGATATAGAGCTCAGTGATTCATCAGTTGCATATAACACCCAGTGCTCATTCCATCACATGCCCTCCTTCATGCCCATCACCGCTTACCCCTTCCCCCAAAACCCTCCCCTCCAGCAACCCTCAGTTTTTTTCCCTAGAGTTAAGAGTCTCTCATGGTTTGTTTCCCTCTCTGATTTCTTTCCATTCTGTTTTCCCTCCCTTCCCCTTTTCTGAGTTTATTTTGTTTCACTTTTGGTGCATTCTAGGACTTGAGCAAAAACAGGTATCCTGCTGCCACTAAGAACAGGCATCTGTGGCAACACAGAAATCCAAGAACCAAGGAATTCAACTCCAAGGTAAAGAGTTTGCCAAGAAATCCTTTTTCCACATCTTCCACTGTGTGAGTGCTTGAGATTCGGGATGGGAACAGCCTCTGAGAGGTTGGAAATTCTGAAGGAAGCACGTACCTTGCAATGCACTTAAGACCCGAGCAACTGTTCCATTCTGAGGAGAAGGGGCCAGGGACTAACATTAAATGTCAACTATTTGATGACTTCCTTGCCTATTTAACTTCTGCATCTACATTGTCCTGTAGTGTTTATGATTTCCATTTTTTACAGGTGGGGAAAACGAGGTGTTCTGAAAATTGAAATAATTCCAGAAAGATCACACAACTTGTAACATTTGCAATATGTCATCACGCGTTCCTAGAAAGCCCCCAGAAGGATCCTATCTGAGCTAAAATTCAATTCTCCCACATTTACTTTGTTAATTTGTAACAATGACTTCATATCTTGACGTGACTGGATGGATTTGCCATTTAACAGAACACAGAATTCTAAGCCAGAAGGAACAGTGTTTGTTGGCTTACGTGCAATGGACAGTTCAATTTTCATCCATATCTAGTTCCAGATTTCAATTTTCTTTTTAAATCCCCATTCTGCTTTTAGGACAGCTGCTTAGTCTCCACTTCAGCTGCCCTCCACAACGTTGGCTTGGACCCATTGCAACAGACCACACTTCACACAGCCTCTGTTAGGAAACACCCTATCACCCTATCAGAAAGAAACCCCTGCCTAGAATCTGAGTTTTTGGTAGGAATATCTTTGCTCATGCACTTAATCCCATATTCCATCCATGACCAGTCTGTCTACTCACAAAGTGCCTGCTTCTAACTATAGTATTATAGCAAATGTTATGTGCTTCAGTTTTTATTAAATCATTTGAAGACTGATGACCTATTCTGCTACCAGTCTTCCATAATACAATCTGGCGGTCTAAAACTCTGTGTGGTAAATAAGCAACTAGTATGAATAATAACAATGAAGCAACTAAAGAGACCAACAAGTCTTACACTTTAAATAATAATAATAGTAATATAAGAGACTATGGCTACAATCAAAGCATTATGATACTTTAATATGAAAAAAAATGTGAAGAAATAGCTTAAAACATCCTGGGGTGGGAAGTTCATTTCCATTGTTTCATTTTTTGTATGTGTTTTGAGATAATTTCGTTTTTAATAAGCGAGATTCAATAGAACATGGGATTTATATAAATGATTAGGTCCCAGATGAACCCCTGATGTAGTTGATTATATTATTCACAATTAAATTGCATTTTCCAGATAACATTACAAGTTGAAGCTCTGGAAGAAAAGTTTGAATGGAGACAATTCAGTTGAAAGAGCAGTCAAGGGAAAAAGCTTTCTATTTTCCACCTATGACCTCTGCTTGTTAATACATTGTTCAGTTATTTGTCTACTATCATTTGGCAAGGAGATTAGTTACATACAGAAAATGTCCCTGGTAACAAAAGTTTTAGCATTTAAAACTTAAACAATTTTTATGAAGATAATTTCAGAGTTTGTTGCATGTATTTCTACCCTTTTAAACGCTGTTGTGAAGAGGCAGAATCACCATCTTAAACAGAGAGACCAGTATGGCCACCTCCATGGGCCACCCAAGGAAGTCGGACTCCTTACCTTTGTGCCAAGTGTTCTCCGACTCTTCAGCTCTTAAACTTTTTTCTGCACTGTGCCTTTGGTGTCCAATGCTCCTTTTGTCACCTGTCAGCACATTCTCTTTTGTTTGCTTTGTCCTTGTCTAGCCGGCTGAGGTGTGAGAAACCCCCTCTTTATACTTACGGCAATGCTCTGAGGTGAGAGGAATAAAGTTCCCTAGAACTCGACACTCACCCCAGGCTGCCCTGAACAAAATGCCCAGACTGCATGCGGTCGGTCTGCAGAGATCTCTTCTTCCCAGAGGAATTCTGGCTATTGTCAGGGCAGTGAGGTGTCTTACTTTGACTTCAGATTTTGACACCATCGAAGTCCATGACTTTGAGCAAGGGACGTGGACAGACCGAGACTCACTTTTCTAATCTGCAAGACAGAAAGTTTAACATATATCACACAGGATTGCTGAGAAAACAAAATGAAATAGCATGTCCTGGCCCAGAGCAGTCATTCTGTATTATGCTTTCCTCTTCCTCTGGCTTCTTCCTGGGGGCTTTGGGAGGAACAGGCTAACCAGATCTCCTCTCTAGGTGACGCTTTTGGGTAAGTTAGGGGGCTCTTCAAGGCACAATATTCTACCATCCACAGGATAAACATTATGATGGAAATTTTAAGTCAGAACAATGGTTTCTCTATCCCTCAGTGACATGAATGTCCTGCCTGACTTCCATAAATCTCCATCACCACCGCCCTGATCATGGACTTGGGACAATAGAATAAGAAGAAAAGAGAAGGCTGGCTTCCCTGTGTCACAGCGAGGCAGTGGGAGGGACTATTGAGAGGGCACCAGGTGGGCATGATGAGAATATGGCCTCGGCTGCCTGTGGGGTCTCCGTTGTCCCCACCTGCAGAATGCTCAGTCCCCCAGAGCCCAGGCGGGCTGTGCAATGTCATTGTTAGTATTAATGCCTAGGAGGTAAATTATGGATGGAAATGGGGATTTTTGGAAATGATGATATAATAGTTTGAACTTAAAAGATGAAAATTGCTGTTGATAACATCATGTGACAACTGTATTATCAGACAAACTTTTCTGACAGGTCATGTTTCTAAATTAGGAAGTGGTGGAAGAAAGTGGCTGAAATAATTGTCCTTGTGGTTCTATAGTGCAGAGTGAGAATCCCAGACCACCTGTAGCCGATGTGTGATGTTTGGTGACTTGCCTATATGTGAATCAGGCAAGGTCATAATTTCCTCATCTGTAGAGCCGGAGTAATGATACTTAGACATCATTGTGAGGATTGGAGGATACATTGCACCAAAAGCAGAAAGACCCTGCCTGCCACATAGTGATGGGTCCATATGTGTTTGGAATTAGTATTCTTTTTATTTGTATTAGACTTAGAAATGCAAGGTATATTCATGTCTATATGAATTTCAAATATTATTAATTGTTGAGAAATTGTGGTTTTTTTTCTTTTTATATATGGCACAATGAAGTGGCCAATTTTGTTGAGTTATTTCTGGAGTTTTCTCCTAGTGTTTTATTAGTTTATTTATACTGTATAATCTCCAATATACAGTGTAATTCAGGATCAAAAACAGATGTGAACAAACACAGTTTGAGATGTTAAAATTAACAGAGAAAGCCACTAGCCATTCCACCAATTAGCTCAGGATTCAGTGCTCCTTTGATTCACGAGGCATCGGTGCCTGACACTTGTGCTACAGCACCTTACTCTGCTCTTTGGTGGAGGCGATTTACAATGCATGGCATAGTTAATGGAATTTCCACCCTGTTATAGGAGTGAGGGAGTAAAATACACCAGAGTCCCAAACTGAAGAAGAATTCCACACTAACAATTTACAAGGAAAATATCACAACATCTGGGGATACCGATGTGTATGCAGGGAGGTATATACAGGTTGCCATGGAAAGATCAGCACATGGCTTCTGAAAATCTCATTTCACTATATAATTCATTTCCTACAAGAAATAGACAAAAATATAGCTCAGTGTGACACACATAACACAAAAAATTCCTCTATCATAATATCTAGCTAGCTCTCCATCTGAAGTCATGGATTTTCAAAAACCCCAGTGGATGGATGGCTCCCAGTAAGAGAGAACATCTGATTCCACTTTCACCCATCACTGGAGTTCTAATTACTTTGATTTAATGACTGTGGGATTTTATTTTTTACTGTTTGGGCAGATTCCTCACTAATACTTAACAGGCAAGAAACATTAAAATCCTGTTTGGTTTGACAGGAGCAGAGTTTAATGTCAGCTGGACTGAATTTATTTTCCCAAGTTCTATATTCTCAAAAATATCTTTGATGTTTTCTTTAACCAGATTTGTTTAGGAAACAACTCTATGATATTCAGGGGATCCAAATTCATTTCTGATTCAATCATAACATCGATATCTTGTGCACCACCCAGTTTAGGGTAAACATTCGCCAATAGGCTTCCATCATAAACAGGCAGTACAATTCACGAATGAGCCGCACAACATCAGTCAGTGTCTGTTTCTATTTGGGTAAAGTTATAGCAAGAAAAACACATGGTCAACCATCAGGATGTATATTTTTACCCAGTGCATCTCTTCCAGGAACATTTTTCTGATTCTTCTTGGATCCCTGTCTGCTCTCTTTTAGCTCCCTACACTTCCAACATAGCACCTTCCTCAGTAAATTGAAATTATTTTGTGCAAGTTATAGACTGAGAGCTCTTAGAGACCAGTGTATTCATCACAGAGCCGAGTATCCAGTCCATGGTAGGCAACTGGAGCTCTTTCTTGAGTGGAGCTGTATTTTATTTGCCTGTGTACTTGTTATATGCATACCAGGATTAAAAAAAGAAACTTTGCATTATAAAATATTGTAAAGTAAATGTCATTTTATTATCCAGAAACATGTATGGTAACATAGACATAGGAATGGTTGGAAATGAAAGACAAGTGTTTTTTTACTTAATGACTATGAGTGGTTTGTAGCTAGTACATTCATTATTTTGATTTCCAAAGACAGATACTAATGAATAAATAGGACCCAGTTTGTTTTAGCATGCACAATTTCCGTTGCAAATAACAGACCGCCGACTCTAGCTTCTGCAAAAGAGAGCATATATTTGTCCATGCAGCTGAGCAGAATGCAAAATCTAACAGAGAATATTGTTGTCTACCCAAAAGTTATTGCTCCCCTTCTTTCTTGATCATCGAACAATTTTGAAATACAGTTGAGGAAACTTTGATGTCATGTTATTTGATGTCTGTTGAAGGGGCACATAACCTCAATTCTGACTGATGACCTATAAAATTAAGTCTATGGGCTTAATTCTGAAAAGGATCTTCCTTTTGATAACAGAGGGCAAGTGAGGAGAAAGTCTCAGTACTGATTTTATTTTCCATTGATTTCTTATTTTTATTACCATTTTCTTCTTTTTATTTTATTTTGATTTGCCTAGTTTTTCTAGATTTTTAAGACGAAAATTAGATTGACTTTAAGTTTTTATGCATTTCTAATGTGTACATTTGGGGCTATAAATTTTCCTCTAAGTACTGTTTTATCAGCGTACTGCGAAGTTTTGATATGCAACATCATCTTTAGAATTTAGACTAACATATTTTTTAATAGTCATTGTGATTTCTTCTTTCAGTTTGGAGAATTAAAATTATACTGTTTATTTATTTTTTGCATGGCTAGGGACCCTCTAGTTATTTAGTTTTGTTATTGATTTCTACCTTTATCATCACAGATTCAGTTTGATAATATTTTGTTGAGGGGTTTTACATCCATATTCACAAAAGTTATTGGTCCACAGTTTACTTTTCTTGTAATGTCTCTAACCAGTTTCTATATTAGCATAAAGCTGACTTCATATGAATGAAGTGAGAAAGTATTCTTTAATTCTTAACCACACAGTGTATTGCATAATTTAAAAAAATTTCCTGTGAGCAATTTAGGAGATGTCAGGGACAGGTAGATGGTTCGTGATGCCATGTCCAGTAAAGAGACTCCTTTGTATTTCCATTTGCTTCTTTGGACAGAAAATATCTCTATATTTCATGCAACAAGCTTTGTTCTCTAGTAGGGAATCTCATTGTGGTATGAAAAGCATCCCTTATAAGCTGTGTTCTTATGTGGTTTCATCTCTTAGTCCCAGAGAGGGTTGGGGGGAGAAAGAGAGATAGAAATAAAATGCTTTTTGAGGCAACGGTATGCAGGCTCCGTGTGCTCTGTTGTTCTGAGCCTGAGAAGTAGGGGAGGCAGGATAAAGGGTGAGTCATCGATGCACCAGTGGAGCTGAACTTGCCCTGTGTGATGGGGAGCAGCCGTGCTTCAGGGGAAGGACACCTTCTGCAGGCTGATGACACAGAGCCAGGGTCACACAGACCCTTGCTCTCTTGAAGGACACTGTCGGGAGTCCTTAACTCTGCTCTCCCTGCTTCAGGATCTCAGTCTTCTTCTCTCTAGCTGTTCCTTCTCCCTGACATTTCTCCCACATGTTCACAAGACATGTTGTCTGGAGAGTGACAGGAGGTGCCCCAAATCTCTCAGAGTCCAGACAAGCTATGCTGGGAGCGCCTTTTGCCCGCCTTCAGTTGTTCATCCAACAGTGCTTGCCAACCAGATGATCGAGCAAATGTTCAGATTTGTGGTGATTGCTTGTGAAATTTTATTTGGAAGAATTAATTGTAGGCTAAAATATCTGAGAGGATCATTATATTTGCCTTCTATTTTTTTCATTCTTATCATGAATATTATTTTATTGTTACTTCTTTGTTTCAGTTTGGTTTGGGTTGTGTCATAAAAATCAGTCTTCTATGCATAAGTTCAGAGGAACCCTGTTTTAAACATATATATTTCATCAGTAAGAAGGCCCCAGTTTCCTGTCAGAAGTCACTAATAGCCCAGTGGGAATGCGGCCATCCCTGACAGCTGGTCAGCCTGGGAGAATCTTGTGGATAAGGAGGTATCTTAATATAGAGACTTATTTATGCCATAAATAATTGTATTGGCCACTCAATGGATTTAGGATGGAATCATGAGATACAGAGGTTTTTAGCAAACATTGAGTCATAAGGATGACTGTTTTCCCAAAAGAGCTTTTATTATCTTTTTTCCCCCTATTCCCCACCTGTCCACCTCATTTCTGTTTCTTTCTTTTTACCAATTTACTCAAACATGAATTAGACCATGGACTATTGTTGTTTTGTTTCCTGATCTTGACTGACCACGGTGCATAGTAATTCTTCCCATTATTCTCATCTCCATGAACAAACTCATTACCCAGGGCAGTGTTCTGCTATGAGCTATTTGCTCTTGTCTGTTGAAGAAAAACACATACCTGTGCATGCGACATTATTTGGACATAGGTTCTTCGCAGATGTAATTAGCGAAGATGAGGTCATTAGGGTGAGTGAGTGCTAATCCCATACAACTGGCTACCTTGTATAAAGGGGAAATTGCACACACACACACACACACACACACACACACACAGAGGGAGAATGCCATATGAATCCAGGCAAAGCCTGGAATGAGTCCATAAGACAAGGAACAACAAAGTGGTCAGCAAACACTGGGAGTTAGGAGAGCTTCAAAAGGACCATGGCCCTATCGACCCCTTGATCTCGGACTTCCTGGCCTCCAGAACTGTGAGACAACACAGTTCTGTTGTTTAAGCCACTTTGTGGTACTTTGTTACAACAGCCCTAAAAACAAATACACTATCCCAGCCTGGGATTTCATGACTTCATGATAAGGTTTCAGTATCAAGGTAGAAAATATTTTTTCAAAAGATGTTCAGAAAAGGAATATGAATCATTCATTGACCTAACTCTCTCCATATAGATTTAAAACCTGTTTTATATAAGGGATTTAATCATTTTATTTGTTTTTGAATCCCAAATACCCAGTATTTGTCTATATAAATAATAAAGGACTTATATCCAAAATATATCAATAACTCCTACAAGTCAATGATAAAATGTTATACTCCAATAAAAGAATGGGTATACATTTTCTATGTGTTCCCAAAGCAGACATGCAAGTGGCCAGCAAGCCTCTGAAAGGACATTCAGCATCACTGTTCATTAGGAAAAGGCACACAAGATGGGTTAGCGGGGAACTGAGGGTGGATAATGGATAAGGAAGTGATACAGCAAATGTAACCCATGCTAATTATGGCATATTCAGTGATGTGTGTATGAGTGTCCGTTATATTGTTCTTCTAACTTCTGTGTATGATGAAACATTTTCATAATAAAGTATTAGGAAAAAACAATCCAATTTTGAGATATTGGACTCTCTCCTTCCACCCCCACAATTCTCCCCTGATACGAAACCCCAAGACAAGTGGGCATGATCATGTCATCTGTTTTGGTCTAACAGATGTAAGCAGATGTCTCTAGCTATGGCTTCCAGGATAAGCCCTTGAACTGAAACAAAGATAGGATGCCCTGAGTTGCTGTAGGATCCTGCAGTCATGAGAACAAGTCACAACGGAAGTGTGGCAGAACAGGAAGACAGAGGGGGTCTGGTCCAGGGAGCACAGCGGAGCCCCTTTGTCAGACCTGCTCTGTCTAGCTCTGTTCGTCTTGAGTTATATGGTGAAGGTCTTACTGGTTGAAGCCTGCTTTCATTTACTCAAAATGAGGACTGAAAATAATAAGCCTAAATTTCGGCATTGGCAGAAGGGAGGAGATCGGAATCAAAGCTGAGAGCCAAATCCCTGCACCTGGGGGACCTGAAGTCGGTTGTCCTGTGACCACACACAACCAAGTGCCCGCCAAGACTGTGGGGTGAGGAGAAATGGCAGGGAACACCCAGAATGTGGGCTTTGTTGGTTGCTTCATGCTATCCTCAGTGAAGTCCACCAGGGAAGAATACACTTGGCTTAGGACTATTGATCTTCAAATGGAGACAGGGAGGAAACCATTTCTGGAAGAGGCATTTTCTACCTTACAGTTTCTGAGTTGCCTTGACTGAGACTGAGTTTGCTTGTTTTAACTCAGCTGATCGCAAGCATCAAACTAGAAAAAGAGAATTAATTTGCTCTAGGTGTGCATCCTTGCAACAAAACCCAGGTGTGCCCCAAACAGCTGCTGTGTACTCCAGTTATGGAAAAAACACACATGTTTTGCCTTTAATTTTCCTCACTCATTCCTAAATACACACATTTCTTATATTTCTTATCTCTCAAGACCAAACCAGATGGCAGATTTCTTCTGAATATGACTGGTTTCTCCTGAATCTCAAGGAATACTAGAGATTTCCAGGCCTTTCTTTTCCCACTCGACTGCTCTGCACTGGTTTGGGCATTGGGGGTCTCAAAGAGAAGAGGGTCAGAGCAAGGAAGGAGTCAGGGTGTTGCCCCCTCTGTCTTTGCCTTGGGGCGCCTCCAGCAGGAACCTGCGTCCTCTCAGGTGCTGGCGACATGGGACAGAACCAATCTGGGTGGCTTCTTCCCTCAATTCATCCAGCCCAGGGGGTAGCAGATTCCTCTACAATCTCCTTACTGTTGCTTTGTCAGGCCTGTTGGCCTTCTTTGCTGTTTGACACCGGTGTAATGTTTTCTTTATGTTAAATTATCTCTGTTGAACTTTTCTGATTGGATCCTGAAGGACAGACGTCCTAACCCCAGGCCAGGTGGCTCCATTAGGGGGTGGTTGGTGGACAGAACAGCAGAAGTGGGGGCAGACACCGAGGGGCCAGAACTGTCTGATAAGAAGTTAGCTGGCTTTCTGCAGTCTTACCAATCACTCCCTTCCTTTTCTAAGAAAAGGTGTTAGAGTGTTGAGAATGTCCCGTATTTTCTGATAGCCCCTCGTAGGGAGTCAGTTTCCAGTGGGTGAAGTCAGGAATGTGAGCTGATGGAATTTTCCCACCAGAGCAGCATCCAGTCTCTGGACGTATGTACATAAAGACAGTATGGGGAATGAAAATGGAAGGCATGCTGACTGACCCAGGGAAGAGCATATTACCCTCGCCAAGTGCATTTAAAAAAACTAAATGCATTAAAATATTCTCAACATAAAAGAATTAAAAGTTAGCATCATACCTTCATAACAAAAAGTTTAGTGACTTAATTGAAATATTATATATCATTCCCATTAGAGGTGATGGTATGTGAATTTTCAAGTAAATTATTTATTATTAATAAATTATTTATTATTATTCTTTTGGTTATTTTTTATTTTCCCCCATACTGTCAAAACTGGAAGTTCAGCTTGAGGGGGCATTAACCATTGCAGCCACTCTCCCCTGCCCTCACTGGACGAAGTGTCAATAAAGCAAATCAAACAAATGACAAAGAAAAACAAACAAAAAAATGCTTGGTCTGGGTTGGTTCTTGTTCTCTGTATTCTTCAGAAGTGATAAACTATTATGCAAATGGGAGCTACTTTTTTCCTTATTTCACTTCATATTTTCTTGTTTCAAGTTTAACAGGCAGAGTTGGTGCATCTCACCAGGGGCATCGTTCAGTTCGGTTATGCTCAGGAATTGAGCATAATTCTCAGCCAGCCAACAATGTATTAAGTGGCTCACAATAAAACAAAGGGTCAATAAGGGAGACACCAACCTTGAAAAGAAATAAAACCATCATTTCCTCAGAAGACTTCCCTTATGAAAGAGGAAATAAGAACTTAATTGGCATCCAAACTAACAGCAGCTGAAAGCCCTAAAGCGTAAGAGCAATTAGACCTCAAACCTAATTAGCCTCCCCTTCCTGTGCCACTTGGAGGCAACAGGTGTCCCCGGACTCCTTGTCAGCGGCTACTTCCTTGTTAGTGCTCCCCAATTGCTGACGAGGTGAGAGGAGACCAGATTCCCTGGGAACTCTTGTCCTGAAGATAGATATTTCAGAAACCAATTATACTGGCCTCCCCGGGACACAGACTTGCTATAAATATCAGCCTTCTCAGGCCCTAGCCGGGATGTCTTTGTTACTTATGATATAGTATGTGAGTTAACTTGGGGTACAAGTCAAAGTCTAGAGTTAACATTCTGGTTTCTGTCCTAAATGGATATTAGCAGTTATTATAATTCACAGCAGCTGCTTATGATGACCATTAAGAAAAAACTATTATGCAGGGGAGTAAGTATGCGGGGCGGTAAATGTAGGTGGCGGTAACAATAGGCTACATGGGATGCACCGATTAGAATCACTGTGGGGACAAAAGCGTGTCTGTGGGTGAATACAGATCCTGAAGACCGAAATCAACTGACGTGATGGCCAACATCCAGCAGAGATAGTCAAGAGTGTTGTGGTAAGATTTAACACAATCAATATGTGGAAAGTACCCAGGACAAAACCTGGTAGGACACAGGTGCTGAGTCACTGTAGACTCTACTCTCCTAAGTTACCAAGGCAGCACTAGGTGAGAATCCATTTCATAGAGACTGTGTTGAGACAGCTCATACTCTGAAGGCCAAGCCAGAGAGGGATAATGGAGAGATGTTATTTTTCTCATTTTCAAGTAGTCAAGGTAAGGTCAATGACTTCCTCTTGACTTTCCTCTCATCGGTACAATGCAATTATGGTTTTACACACCGATTATCACAAACGTAAATTATTGAGCCTACCAGCAAAGGGACCCTTTCTTTCACTTACGTATGATGATAAAAAGGTCTAAGGCAACATCACTCAAAGTGTGGTCAGAGACAGACTACGGGTACGGTAACCCTCGAGTATTTATTACTGTTCTGCTAAGGGATTAAGCACTAGCCCCAGGTGTATGTCTACCATATCACTGAGTACGTATTTGTTTCAGCTAATGTTTTTTCCAGACAGTGATCTTTCAGTGAGGGAAGCAGTGTGTTGAGTTACTTGTGCCCAAGCTCCTGTGTCTCACAGACAGGCACTTCAGTAGCAATGACCCCAAAGGGCTGGAACACCTTGCTGTGGGTCATCCGAGAGCTAGTGCCAAAAGTCTCTCGTGGACTTCACATGTCCTGGCACTGAATTACTTGTTTTTCACATTATAATACACATTCTCTTAATGATGTAGTAAAATATTATAAAAAAACAATTATAATCTTTTTTTTCCACATGATTTGGAAAATTTGGGGGTTTTAAGACAACATTCTTTTATTATCTTCATTGAGGACATGTTGAAGTTTTTTCTAACAAGACTGTTCATTTCATGATGATTAAATAACAAAAGTCAAGTAATTGGGAAAGGAGAGGTAGCATGTGATAAAAAGTCCAAGGTACAGAAAATAATTCATGATGGTCTTCTTTTCCATTTGCCCCATGAATAGCACAGAGATAACAACAGAGGGCATTTCATAAGGTAGAAGATCAAATGAGGTAATCCCTAGAAACTGTTTATAACAATGCCCTGAACAGCAAAATTTCCATAAATACTGCCTATTAATGGTAGTACTGACATTAATGATAGCTAAAGATTTACATAAGGCCTCATATGCATTCAGCAACTCTGCTGCATGTCTTGGGTATATTATTTAATTTCATCCTTCCCCCAGCCTTAGTAGCTACTATTGTCCTCATTTTACAAATGAGAAAATTAAGATAAAGAAAAGTGAAGTCACCTAATGCCCTAGAGCTGGTTAGTGGTGGAGGGGCTGAGAAACCAGGCGGTCTGACGGTTGAGTGTTGGCACCTAACCACTCTTTCCTACTAGCTCAATAGTAGCCACAGAAAGGAAACTCAACAGGAGATGTGTCTTACACATTTTTTGCCCCAACGCTGTCAGTTTTTTGAAATAGACAAGGTTTTACCTGGTCCTGGGCTGCAGGAAAATACTACTGAATAGTAACTATCTAGTAGAAGTAAATCATGAATAGATATAATTCCCAGGAGGGAATTACAAGATCATACAGAGGTTTCCCCCATAAAGTTAATACTTATATCACCCTTGGTGACTGTGAAGGCATAATTTTGAATCATGGGTCCTATGAAAGTAATTCTGTAGAACATAGTGAGTTATATAGCTCACCGGTCTCCTACAATGTGTTTGGCAAATTTTGACTGACAACAATATTTCTGAGAGTAAAACCAGACTACCATAGTTATGACTTCTTGCATATTTAGTCCTATCCTGGAGCCTTAAAACGGAAAGGCATTTATTTGGTCTTTTGTCTGTACTCACTCCCTTGGCCACCCCGTCTAGTCCCTTGGCTTTCAGTAGCATTTATATGCTAATCCTCCTAAATGGAACCCACAGGCTCAGACCTTCTCTCCCAAGTTCCATACTCAGCAGCCTATTCAACATCTCTGCTTGGATGTCTAGCAGACCCTGCAAACATGACAAATCCTAGACTGGGCTCTCATCTCTCCCCATTAACTTGCTCCACCCCAGCCATCCCCATCTCAGGTGACACCAGTGCCAGCCTTGCTGTTATTCAGGCCAAAAACCTTAGTCAGCCCTGATTCTTCTCTCATCTCATCCATTAGCTCATCCTGCTGGATCTACTTCCCATTGTATAGATGCTGGCCATTCCTCATTAGTCTCCATAGTTCCCCTGGCCATAGTGCCTGAAGGTGCCACCTCCTCTTCCCCTGATTACTGCAGTGCTACAGCATAGTCTCAGTCCAGCCACTACTGCGAGCTCTTTCCATGGTAAATGAAATGGTGTCATTCCTATGCTCAAAACTCCACAGTGAGTTCCAGCTTATTTCCAAGAGAAAGTCAAAGTCACGGGGGGAGTTTTCTCCTTCTTCCCTTGCCCCCCCCCTCCTTTCCTACTACTCTTCCCCTCCCTCATTCCATCCAACTCCACTGGCCCTGATACTGGTCCAGGAAGAGTAGGCATTCCCCCCTACGGCTTTTCCTTTTCTTGTTTCTCTTCCTGAAAACCCTTCCCTGAGATGATCTGCTTGCTTGATTCTCTTGCTTCCTTCCAGTGTTTGCCCAGACTTCCCTTTCTTGATGAGGCCTGGCCTCGGCCCTGTGTTGAGAGGCATCAGTCTTGCCATCCAAGCACCCATCCATGGGTAGTGAAGGAATGTGAGTTTGAAGCCCTACCGTGCAGCATGTGGGCATACAGAACACTTCAAATGGCTTCTCGTTTGAACCTTAGGAAACTGGTACTTTGACAGACGAAGAAACTGAGGCACAGAGAGGTGAAGAAGTTCACTTCAAGTCACGCGGGACATGAAAAAGCTGTAGCTTGAGCACATCAGCCTGGCCTGAGCCTGTGCCCCAGTGTCTGAAGCAGAATGCTCCCACTCCACCTGCAACCCACCCCAACCTGCTGGGGGAGCCACTGTTGTCCTGTCAGGCACACAGAGCAGCCATGATACCATCAACTTATCCTTTCACTAATCCTCTGAAGTAAGGAGGACAAAAGCTTCAGTTTTAGGGAGAGAAATATTGAGATAAAAGGTATTTAGGTGTCAAAGGTCACTACAGGAGTTAAAAGCAGAGCTTGGATGTTAAACCAAGTTTCCTCACTCCTAGCCCCAAATATTTTACGAGCTGTGCAATTCTCCCTCATGCGTGGCTCACAAGATTGTGCAGAGAAAAGTGCATGGGCCCTATGATCTCATTGGTCCAACAACCAAATCCTAGAGGGGACCATGATGACTGTATCGGTAACATAAGAGACACCCCAGATTTTGAGCTGGGGGACAATTTCTGAAGGTAGCTAAAAAGGAAGCTCCGGGGTAGAGCCAAGATGCTTACCACCTTAGCATAAATGGCAGGAGAATGCTTCTATTTATAAAGTGCAGGTGAACTCCTGTGGTGTCACACCGGCTTGCCAACCAGAGAGCTAGCCCATCCCGGTGTGTCTTTGTCACCAGTATAATTAGCACTAATCGTGCGACAAGCTTTATTCATGAGCTTCCTATCTTCACCCAGCCAAAAGAACATGTGCTACTGTGGGAACGGCTTTCAGTGATCCAGGATGAGAAATCAGCTTCCGGATGATACCACCCACACTGACCTGCATGCTCTGAGCTTCCCAAACTTCATTCTCAGCAAGTATTGTTATTTTTGATCATCTTTATTCATTGTGTGACCCGTTGGAGCTTCAGGGCTCATTAAGCTCCCCGTGTGAAGTCTGCTTAACAAGAGACCCCAGGGTTTTGCCTTCCCCTGCTGAGACACCCTACTGCTCACTTAGAGCTGGGGGAAGCTATGTGAAAAACCCTTGCTCTTTGGCAAGGTCATGTGTTTAAATTCTCCCTGGTGAAGATGTCATCACACATTTCCAGTTGGGACTGGTAGGAGCGGGGATTTGAAATGCATTATTTCTAAGCCATTCTTAGAAGTAAGAATAGAAATGTCATTATTTATTTAAGGTCTGTTCTTAGTTTTTCATAATTTGGCCTGAAATTTGGCCTGCAGTGTTGTGTTTTAATGCTAAAAAATTTCAACAAAAACTTATCAACCTCTCATAAAACAAAACAAAACAAAAACAAAAACAAAAACAAAAACACTGGAAAATGTCCATCCTCAATGAGGGATAATTTGTTGTTAAAATCACAGTTAAAATTAATATGAATTTAGGAAGAAATGTGGAATTGTTCAAATACAGACATGCACGCGCACACACACACACACCCCACCACCATCAACACACATAAAACCTCTCAACATTTCCTTTACTCTTTGACGTCTGTATGCCAAGTGAATATTCCTCAGATACTCCCATATGTCCCCAAATATGTGCCTTCCTTATTTCATTATGGCAGGTTAATAGATGTGGCAGGTTAGATTAATTATGACTTAAAACTTGGCATTCCACAGGAAGAAAATATAACTTTTGAATACAATACTTCTAACAATATGACTGATTTTCTTGGAAAAATAAAAAAAAAACCTGTCAAAACATGACATGTCAGATCCAGTTTCCTTCTATCAACATATCACAATCTGTTTTGATGGAGAAAGGATATATTTTAATTATTTGTTTTTAATCTGACTCCAGACTTGACATATGGCACTTCATTAAGTTCTCTCTACATGTTCTGGTAAAAACAAAAACAAGCTGTACAAAGTTATTCAACTTCTGGCATAAAAGTTATTTTTAAGAACTTCTATTGCTTCTGATGAGGTTAAATGATTCAAAAAAAAGTAAAAAAGCCTTCTAAATCTTGAAGTATCATCCGTTTTGAAAGATTTGCCAGAAATCAATCACAGTAGACATTAGCTGTTGGCAAAATTTGTTTCCTGGGTGAGGAGGGGTGTGCATCAAGATAAATAGCAATTGGTCTTTCCATGAGGTTTTTCTTTCTGAAATTCAGATGCAGTAAATTGAGAGGAAAAATGCATATACTAGCTAGTATTTTCAAACTGTGGCTGAAGCTCTTTGTCCCTCAACTCAAATTCAGATGAGGAAGATAATAGACCTTTCACTTATTTATTTATTTGGCTTTATGCAACATGCTTTATCAGTGCCTTTACTGACATAACAAAAGGAAACAATTCTGACAAATTTTTATTTCTGTTATCTGCAGGCCAATTTAACAGAACTATCAATTAACCAGAACATTTAATTTTTTTCTTGTATGCTACATTTAAAAAAATTAAAAAAAAAACTTATCAAGATTTTGTTTAAAGTTCCTTCTAGCAAAAAAAAAAAAAATTCAGAGAATATGCTGATGCCAATACAGATTCAAACTAGTAATTTGGGTTAGAGTTATCTATGTACTTGTAAATGATTAAGAATGTTCAGAGAGATCCATTCCTTTACTTATCCATTCATACAATAAACCCTGGCTTACTATACGTTAGACACTTTGTACTGTGTTAAAGCACTGCACACGGGGTGCCTGGGTGGCTCAGTCGTCAAGCGTCTGCCTTCGGCTCAGGACATGATCCCAGGGTCCTGGGATCGAGCCCCGCATTAGGCTCCCTGCTCCTCAGGGAGCCTGCTTCTCCCTCTCCCACTCCCCCTGCTTGTGTTCCCTCTCTCTCTGTGTCTCTCTCTCAGATAAATAAATAAAATCTTAAAAAAAAAAGCACTGTACACCCTATGAAGATAAGACACAATTTCTGCTGTGAAGCAGTTCATAGTGTTAAAGAGACACATTGTGATGACCACCAGGGAAGGGAATGAAAATTGAGTGATTTTAGCCAGAATTCTCTGCAACAAAGACTGGACACAAGATTATTCAGGGACCAAGCCACTGGAATCAATCCTAAGTTTAGAGGCTACCAGGCTCACTAGAGTTTTATATTCTGCTAGCATCTCTGAAAAGTCCGTGAAAATAGTCCAGCTAATCCACACAATTTAATAATTGTATCTATTAGAGCTAATTTCTAACATCAGTTTGCTAATTAACAATCCCCTCCTTTGATGGGTGAAAAATCTAACATTTATTGTACTAACTAGTAAAACCTCTGGTATTGATGGGAGATACACATAGTTGAAAGAACTTACAATAGTTTCTCTGAAATTTGGAATTTCAGAGTAAGTCCTAGCTTACGACCAACACTGGGTTATGAACAACTGGAACATAGATTAAGCGAGCCCAGTGTGAAAACGCACACTCACACATACACACTGAAATATCAGAACACTAATACAGATCTCATCATTCCGCCCTCCAGAATGTAGGATGGTAAAGACTTGTCTGTTGGGCTCATCAGTTTGTCTTCACTGCATATGACCATGTCTAGTACATGGGAGACACTTAACAAATATTTCTTGACCAACGCTACCAAAAGCAACACAGAGTCAGATCATGGAGGAGGTGCGTGGACAGGGACTCAAATCCAGCAATGGAGACCCCAGGGAAAGAAGCATATGTTTCGTCTCTTTCTGAAGACGAGATCACTGAGGGCACACAAGAGGACCTTGTCTCACATAGAATTGCAGCTTTTGGTGGCATTTGATCATCAGCCCCCGCTTCGGGACAAGGAACTGAGACTGAGAAGGCATGTTACAGCCCTTGTACGTTTGTGCATAGGGCACGGTGCTGCAGCTCTCAGGACACTGACTCAGTTATTCTGAACAGCTCAGTTCTTGTCATGCTCATAAAGTTTCCATTCTTAATATATAATTCTCATGTTCATTTGACTCTATTTGACTATGGAATTAAGATGTTGTCTATAGGGATGGCCAAACCAAGTAGACATCTCATTTTTCTATCCTAACGTTTATTATATGGATTAACTAATGTTTAAAGATAGAAGTGGGGGTACAAAGATAAATACCATTACAAGTGGAGACATAAAAAGAATTTAGGTGGACCAGAAACGGGGGTGGTGAATGTATTAGAGGACCTTACATTTAAATGTGAGAGGCAATACTCTTTCCTTTTGCATCAGGGAGACCAGTGAGATGCATGCAGAGTTGGTGTCAAGGAAGTAAATAAGGAAGTTTCCAACAGAGTAGAAAGCATCGATTGCCAAGAGTTGTACATTTAAATGAGATGTATTCCTTATTGAAGCAATTAATCCTGCTCATTCTTAATAGATAAGAGATTATAATCTCAGGGAAGCTAAAGCTGAAATCATGTGGGAATATGATACAATGCCCAGAAAATTGTCAGGATTACTTTTCCAGCCACAGAAACATGATCACAATAAGAAGGGCTCCCATGGTGCTCCTTCCTGGATCCATAAACGCAGAGGACGCAGGAGGGACTAGAGACCCCTAAGGGCAGCACGCACTGTGGGAGAACAGTGGTTGGTATCATTTACTGGAGGATTTTCCCAAATGTGCAGTCATGGTCAGGCCGGAGCATTGCTATCTGAACATTGGTGGAGTGTTCTCTACACCTTGGGCCAGAACACTCGTGAGAGGAAAAGATCTGAACTGTGCAATGCTGTCTGGACCTTGAGTCAAAAAAAGACGGGTAAAATCCTCAAAAGTAACCTTGGCCCTTCATTCACCTCCCAGAGGCTCTGGTGCAACCAACGCAAGTGGAGAAGCAACCCCAGCCCAGATACATGCTCAGACAGCCACCAAAGTACAACAGAAGCTGTTCCTTTCAGAAGTCTCCGCTTTTCCTCCTGCACTGATAAGCTTCTGTTAGAGAAGGAATGATTTTTAATATGGTGCTTTTTTTTGAAAGTGAAATAAGAACAAGGAGAGATTCTAATGAAACAACTAACGGAACTGTCTACCTGGAAAAACATTTTTGCAAGGGGAGATGGAAGTTTCCACGTTCATGACTACTGTGCAGTGTGAAGGAGAGCAGGTTGCAAGCTCCTGGTACCTTCCACATAAGAAAATGAAATGATAAGGCTTAGCCAAACGAGATTATATTTGGCTATAAAAATAATTTTAACACCCTTTTAATCAAATTCTTAAAGCAAGAAATCCATGAGAAACCATTTGAAATCAAACCTCATGGACTTTATTTCCTATTTGGCAAGAAATGGTAGAGAGCAGTTTTTAAAATCTAAAAATATCTTATTTCCCCTTCAATGTTGGCTTCTAATTTTTGTCAATGCACATAGCAATTTCAGCACATATCTGAGTGATGCCCATGATGTTCAGGATTCAGTCTGAATAGAATTGGGTCTAACATATTTGCCATGTCCTCACGGGGAAGAATGAGAGCAAGAACACTCTCTAGAGTCCTTTTCATAAGGACACTAATCCCGTTCATGAGGGCCCCACCGCCAAGACACAATTGCCTTCCAAAAGTCCCACTACCTAATACCATTGTGGTGGGGGCAAGAGGGGGCTAGGATTTCAACATATGTATTTGTGTGTGTGGTGGGGTAGGGGACATTAACTAAGGTCCTTACCTTACGGTAGGGCTTCCTCTTGGTGTCATACATTCTGTAAGTTTTGACAAATGCATAACCTAAGTATCCACAATTATAGTACAGTACTGCATGCAGAAATGCTCACTCATTCATCTCTTCCCTCCCCCAACTCCTGACAACCTCTGATTCTTTTACTGTCTCTACAGTTTTGCCTTTTCCAGAATGCCATGTAGTTGGGACTACACAGTGTGGATCCTTTTTAGGGCAGCTTCCTTCGCTCAGTAATCTGCATTTAAAGAATCTGTTCTTTTTATACGTTGTGTTCTCCAAAGCTAAGGATTCTTTTCATGGAAACAATGTTCTAAAATTTGAAAAGACACCATTCATTTTCCTCAAGTACAGTTTCCTCATTTGTAAAATGGAGATATTTTAATTTCAGTTCCCAAGAGTTTTGTTGAGCACTGAAAGGGATAATTTACCATCAGAAAAGTAAAGTGTTAGACATGCATCATTTTTCTTAAAATCTCATAATGAGTGCAAGGACATGGGGGATTTGTAGAGAATGGAAACAGTCAGATCATTCCTGACTTGGATGAGGAAGGAGAAGCTAAGTTCTTGTTGCTTTTGATTTTGTTCAGTAATCATTTCTTACTATTATTTAGCATGTTGCCAAAGTACTATTATGAGATCAGTCACTGAGAACACATTAACTCAGAAAAAATTTTCCATCCTTCTTATTTCAGTTTTTTGTTTTATAATGAGCAATTGATGTTTTAACTTTTCTTTAAGCTTCTAAAACTTACTTTATATTGAGCCACATGACTTCAAGTAAAAAATACTGCTCTTATATATGAACAGAGTATTTAGTTTCCACATATTACACAATGTTTCTAAGGCAGACCTTTTCTTTCTTTCTTTCTTTCTTTCTTTCTTTCTTTCTTTCTTTCTTTCTTTCTTTCTTTCTTTCTTTCTTTCTTTTTTTCTTTCTTTCTTTCTTTCTTTTTTAAAGATTTTATTTATTTGACAGAGAGAGAGACAGCGAGAGAGGGAACACAAATAGGGGGAGAGGGAGAGGGAGAAGCAGGCTTCCTGACGAGCAGGGAGCCCGAAGGCAGATGCTTAACGACTGAGCCACCCAGGCACCCCAGGCAGACCCTTTTCTATTCCATATGAAGTTATTTATTTTGGATGAAAGGAATTTACTTTCAATACTTGCACTGTATTCCAAACTTGCCAGGGACTGATGGCATTCTGTTGATTTTCATACTAGCAACATATACTGTTTGCTCAGTATCGTTGGAGAAATAGGAACAAGTATTAAGGTGTTGGAGAAAGTCTAAGACCATGTGGGAAAATTTTTTTTTTTTCATAAAATGATTGCTCTTCATCTTTGGGATCTCTAAAATACTTTTGGATAAATTAAAGATTTAAAGGCCCTTCTGTGAGTCACCTTTCTTAACTTTTCCTTGATCTTTATTGTGACAGTGTTTATATTATCTTACTCATCATGGAAAAAATATACATTTGGGTTTAATCAAAGATTTGAACAATGTTGTATAAATGTATCTATGTTCTTAGGTGTCAGAGGGTTGGAAGAAAGAAAAGAACTATATAATGTCTGCATTTTAGTCTTATCAATGCAGAATAGGACTCTGTTATGTGGTGATGTTTGTTTTGAATGGCAGGACCAAAAACATAAGTAACAATTATTAATTTTCTCTAGCACATCCAGGGGCAAAAATGTGACACTTCTTTTTGGCTCTTTTTAAAAACCAAATTAAATATGGTTCTAGGAAAAAATTTGCATGACATGGCAGGAGACCCAATATATGCTGTTATTGCTTTCTAGACCATGCTTGGAGGAGGGAGCATGGTTTGTCCTGGAAGGGGGCAGGGATGCTAAGAAAGTCTTATTCTTAAGGCTCAGACACACTGGTCTGCTTAGGCTGGGGCTGGAGCAGAGAGATCAAGGGACCTCCTGCCCCATCACAACTTTGCTCCCAGGAACAAGCAACGGTGGTCCCCCTTGGATTGGCATGGAGAGGCCCCAAGGAGGACATGTGTTCAGAGTCGCTGGAAGCTGAGGGTGGAGCAAAAATATTGAGGTGTCCCCTGGCACGCCAGCTAGCCTACTAAGTCCACGGCAGGGGCAGGTGTCTACAGAGGGGAGCAACTGCAGTTGCTTGAGATAATTCTAGAAACAACAAAACCCAGGTGCAGACCAAAAGGACTCACATGCCCACCAGGAGCCTGGCAGAAAAAGAGACATGTCCATTTCTGGGCAGAAATACACTGTTTCTTCAGGGTTGGATTTCTCTACCTGGAGTACATTTTTTTTTTCATGAATAAAGGTAATGAGAGACTGTCTCAGACAAATAAAAGATAAGAGAATTAATTGTCAGCAGAGCCGCATTATACAAAATGATAAAGGAAATTCATGAAGCAGAAGAAAAAATACCAGATGGAGATTAACATGTAAATAAAAGAATATGTAAAACCATCATTTGTAAATATAAGCTATCTAAATCACTTTTAACTTTGTTAAAGTCATTAACCATTTAAATGAAAATAGTGATGGGGGTCTGTACTAGAAGACACACGTAGAAGTGAAATGTGTGACGAGGGCTCAAGGGATGGGAGGTGACAGGGTAGAATGTCAGAGGACCTTACCTGACATGTCAGATGGTCTCATGATTTGAAGCTGGACTATGTCAGGATATAGAAAATCCCAAAGCAATCGTGAAATAAAGAATCTAACTAATTCATTCATGTTAAAGGGGGTTGCCTAATAAACAAAAAGTAAAGATAAAATGGTAATGTAAAAATATATTTAATTCACACTAAAAAAGGAAAGGAAAAATGGAGTGAGGAGATGGGACAAATAGTTTATTTCACATAAAAGACAGTTTTCTTTAAAACTTCATGTCAAAAAAAATAAAACTTCATGTCAGATTTAAATGAAAACGTATCAACAATTATGTGATGTAACACTGACCTGAACGATAAAATTTAAGGAGGGGATTGTCAGATCAGATGAAAGAAACAGAAAGAACCCACTACGTGCCATCTACGTGAAGAACATTAAAGATATAAGCACAAATGGACTGAAAGTGAATAGAAGAAGGAAGGTGGGTCATAAAAACGCAATTCCAAAGTGATTTAGATTGGCTATATTAACATTAGATAAAGTAGATTTCAAAACAAGAACTACTACCAAGGAAGAAAGGAGACATTACACAATGATAAAGGGGTTATCATAAAATCAGCACCCAACTGGAAAGAAGTATGTGCAAGTCGAAGGAACACATGTTTGGGGAAGGTTGCTGCACATCAGTATCATTTTTTCTAAGATCCCCAGGTAATTTCAGTAACAAGGGCACACATGGCAACATTGAACTGCTTCTCTGTGGAAATCTGGTGCAGGTAGATGAGATGCCTGTCAGAACAGAGTGGGCATCCCCACCACAGTGACAGAGCCAAGGGTCAGGGTGTATTCCATGTCACAGAGGATGCTCGGGACATGGAAGAGTTCTTTTCTACAAACCATCACTGACTCCATAATGATGACTTTTTTTTTTTTTAGATTTTATTTATTTGACAGAGAAAGACACAGCGAGAGAGGGAACACAAGCAGGGGGAGTGGGAGAGGGAGAAGCAGGCTCCCCGCTGAGCAGGGAGCCTGACATGGGGCTCGATCCCAGGACTCTGGGATCACGACCCGAAGGCAGACGCGTAACGACTGAGCCACCCAGGCGCCCCTTTATTTTATTTATTTATTTTAACGATTTTATTCATAATGATGACTTTTCATTGGACTGTATTTAAGTGGCAGGAAGTCAGTGTAGAGCTTGATTAAGTTAACATAGTTACTCCGAGGATGCTACTGGGAATGCCGTTCATGTCTAAAAGGCAAATCTTCTTCCGTGGCAAGTGCAGAAGTATTGTTTTAGGGCTTCGTGACAAATAGTCATGTTACTTTTCCCTGAGCAATGATTTATCTTTTGTCTCAAATCCCAGGAAGCTCAGAAGCTCATTTACAAGTGCCCAGGATTACAGAACATTGATTTTGTATGAAACATCATCTCTGCAGCAGCTCACTTCTCTCTCCCAATTGTTGATCTTTGCAGTGTCCTTACTTGTCTGTGTTGGTCTTGTTGATGGGTATGACGCTTACCTGAAGGCTGATTTGGGGCTGGAGGAGCCTCTTCACTGGCAGCTCACTCACACGGCTGTTGGCAGGAGACCTCAGTTTCTTGTCACGTGGGCCTCCCTGCAGGGCTGGAGTGTCCTTATGGTACGGTAGCTAGTTTCTCCCAGAGCACACAAACCAAGGGACAGAGCTAAGAGGAAGCCATGTGCCTCTCATGACCCAGACTCTGAAGGCACACACTGATACCCTCTGCCATGTTGGTTTTGCTATGGGAGGCAATCTTCTCCCTTCGTTCTAGGAGGGGGCTACATTCGAGTGTGAACCTCGGGACACAGGGATCACCAGGGTCATGTGGGAGGCTCATCAGCATCGCTCCACTTCCAAAGTGTTAGGGCACACGGTACCAAGGAGGGCTTTACAAAAGATGTAATATTTAAAGCAGAGCTGTGACATGCAGAAAACAGGGAATGAGTAACACAGAGAAAATATTTGGAGGAGAAAAAAATATAACCTGATATAAATATGAATTACAATGTTGTTCAGGGTAACAGGAAATAGGACAATGTAATTGGAGTTACTGATGAATAAAAGAGGGAGCCAGGAGAAAATGATACTGAAAAAATAGAAGTTAAGTCGTGTCTTAAATATCACAGGAGGGAAGAAAGCTTGACACCATAAGGCGTAGAAACTATGAAATTTATTTAAATAGGAAAACGAAAATCCCAAATCTACTTTGGCAAGACTGATGGTTAATTGGAGTATAATGATCAAAGTGGACATTTGCTGGCTTTCTAGAATCTGGGTCCCCTTTCCACGGGACCCCTCTTGTGCTTTGTGGTCTATTTTCTTTGGGGAGGTGGGACACCACTGGCAGGCACTGCCTGCCCTGAGGTCACAGACAGTTCTGTGGGCAATGCCTAGCTTGAGCCGTCTCAATGGGAAGGTACGTGAAGGTACGTGAAGGTGACCTTGAAGGTGTGGGCAGAGGTCAGGCACCAGCGCAGCCATCCGTGTTCCTGACAGTACCTGAGAGCCCGCTGATGCTGAGCCACCTGGCAGGGCCAGCAGAGGACAGACGGCAACAGAAGACAGTCTGAGCCCTGACATCACCCGAATCCTTGGGAAAAACTCCTCCCAAAAAACAACATTTTATCTGGTCTCCCCCCATTTTGGTTTTGGTTTCAGCCAGCTTGAGTCAGATTTTTGTTAGAAAACTTTCTTCTTGATGCAATGTCACAACAAATATAATTTTCAAATGTCATTGTGGAAGATTCTGCCCATCACCGGAAAGTGTATAGTCTCTATCAGGTTTGGTACATGAATTCTCAGAAGGAAAAAATGTGACTGGCTAGACATTATACGTGTTTCTTCCCATAGTTACATGTGGTATCATAATTTTCATGTATTACGATGATATTATTTTTATATTATATATGACTACAATTTCCATTGGAAGAGCATGCTGGCTCATTGTCTCTCGTGCTTTCCCCCCCTCCCCTCCCCCCCCTCCCACTAATGCAAACGTATATTATCAGTGGGGGAGGGGTGTTCTGATTGTACATATCAGATGCTCAAGTAAATGCTCAGGTAGATGATCTAATATGGAAGGGTCATGTGTCTAGAAACCAGATTAATCTGGTTATCAATCTGATATTCATTTAATATTTCATTTAGTCATTTACTTATTACCCCATGTAGTCAATCACAATTACACACATCTTTACTGAACTGTGCTAAGGCCCAGGACACAATCACTGTAACAGGTGGATGTCTTTCTCTCTCTCTAATGTGAAAGCCAATGACCTTCCATGCTCTGCACATCTTACTCCTTTCAATTCCATTCATCCAGAACTCCTGAAAGTTTGCCAAACGGTGGTCTGCAGAGGCAAGGCAGAGAGCTTGGGGTGGGGAGAGGCAGGGCAGGAGGCCCCAGCAGCACAACCTCAGGAACTGGAGATAAGCAAAACTTTCTGGATTGTTATGCCCGGGGCAGAGAGCGCAGGGAAGGGAGGGTGGAAGGGAGGTGTCTGATGAGGACTCCACTCCTAATCTGGTGGCGGATTAACCTAGCTCCAGGGTAGGCTGGTAACTAAGCATTTTGTTTAAAAAAAAATAATCAAGGTTTTTCACTCGCATTTTTGTATCTTTATTATCTTCCACCTCCATTAGGATAGAAGCTACCTGCAGCAGTGACTTGGTCCATTTTGTTCACCGCTATATTCTCAGCAGATAGAACGACACCTTGCCTACAGTGACGGCTAATTTATTATTTGTTGACTGAATGAACTTGAAAGATCAAGAAGCTACTGTAACCCCAGAAATAAAGGTTATCTCTCTTGAAAAAAAAATTAAAATTAAACGGCATTACAACGAGTCTTTCCATTGTGTTTTATCATCATTAATTCATATGTCTCTACTTATTTGTCTTCTTGATTCATAGTGGGTACCTTCAAAAAGTCTGCAATTTTCTTTTGGACAAGTTCTTCATACACGGGAAGAAATGCTGAACTCACCTGGTGAGCAGTTACCAAAGAGTTTCTTGCAAGTTATTCAGTGGCTAGCCCCTATTCCTGCAGACCCGCGTGCGATGTGAGATAAACATACTGCATGCATTTCATAATCCTGTGATAATTTTCCATAGTTAAGCTTTATTTAACAGTTTGTCATAATTGGGTTTTTTGTTTTTGTTTTGGTTTTGGTTTGGTATACATAATTGACAGGTCATTAGCAATACACTTGACATTCATTGATCCATGCTATTAAAAACGTTATTTTATGAAGTATTTGTGAGTTTATAGACTCTTACGTATAACGTGTCAATAGTTGTATTCTATGATATTTTTGTTTTCAAATAATTATCATTGTTAATAATTCAGCTCAAGATAGTGTCATCTCCCCACGTCCCAGAGGTATGGTTATTTTAAAAATTCTTCCATATTTGTTCTTTATTTCTCACTTTACCTCTGCAAGTTATTTTTATATTGGTATTTACATGTTTCTTATTAGAACCGATGTTAGTCACCAGGAGACTGAGCAGAGTTTTAAATTTGTACCAACTGTTACATAACCAAGAAATTTTTTTTTTTTGCATCAATCATTACCCAAATTTAGATTCTGCAGATCACTAAAATATCTTGATTTTGTACTCTTTCTTTCTACTGGAATCTGTAGAATTTCATTGCCAGTCGGGTGACTACAGGTTGTATGAAACTTGGATTTCAGCCATTAACAGTTTTAATAAAAAATATAATCGCAAGTGGAACTACAGCCTCGTATTTTTTCTTTTTTTGTTGCATTTTTCCAACAGCAATTCTGCCGACACAGAGCTCAAGCAGCCACTTGATTTAGGCGACTTGCAGGAACGCGGTTCTGACTCCTAGCTCTCCAGGAAAGAGCTCCAACAGCGGGGCAGTGACTTGGGAAGGTGGGACAGAAGAGCTTCTCATGAGGAGAGGGCAGGCGAAGCCACTGTAGCCTGTGGGCAGCAGCCGGGAGAGCCTGATCCTTTTTTGAGTCGACTCCTAGTTGAACCCCTGAATTAGGTTCCGAGCATTAACTTGAGCTTGAGGGGGTTTCTGAGGTCTGCAGGCAGCCCAGGGCCTGATTGAAATGCACATCATTTAACTGTCTCTCCTACAAACTGAGCAAGAGTGACCGGTGCTGTTCCCAGACTGCTGTGCTCTGAGCCGCTGTCCTGCAGAGGAGTCCTCGAGGAGGGTCACAAAAGCACTCGGGGTAGCAAGTACTCACGGTGAGACCACTGTGGGCAGGTGCTTAAGGAGTGTGGTCAGTCTGCCTCTACTCCTCAGCAACATCTTCCTTGCTTGGAAAACGTTCCGGTGTCCTACAAGGATGCCCAGCAGACGTGTTAGCCTCGCGTCCCACAAGCCTGAGCAGCACAGCCGGGAAGAGTGGGCGCCTTTCCTGACAGCTCCAGCAGAAGTTGTGTGGTTTGACGGTTTGAACCCACGTCTATTTTTGGATAAATCTTTTCGACTACCAGGACTGGACCTAACACTGCCAAGCCAGGGTGCCCGCCCTGACTGAACCACATGGGCTGAATAGGAGCAGGTGGTTCTCCAGAGGAGGGGGATTAGGGCAAGGAAAGGATGTGAGGCAAGGAGAAGCAGCAGATAATCACTAACCCAAAGTGTATACAAGGAAGGGCAGTCAAGGCAATATGACTTCAAAGCTGACCCTCTTCAGCACATTAAGCACTGATTTGCACCAACTCTGCAATCCATTTCCATTCTAAGGAAACCTTCTTCCACTGTCTGTTATAACCTTGCTCCTCTGTGAGTTTGTTTGGGGGATTAATGAACTCAAACGGTGTGGAGAGAAGACCAAGACGACAGTTGTCAGAGATGGAGATGTGCCATTAAGAAGCAACTCAGGCGAAAATAAGCCCATCCTCTGCCCCATCTGCACCGAGAAATTGTCAGAGTTACAGGGAGGACACTGGGGCGGCCTGCAGAAGAGGAGACACCAGCTGTGATGTGTGGAAAAGCCTGTCAGCGTAACCTTGGGTCACTGCAGACCCAGGGTCTCGGGTCACACTTGCCTAGGACCCCATATCACGATCTGGTCGGGGGATAAGCTTGTCATTATAAGCAGATCTCCACATCATCTTTAAAAATGCTCTCCATTAAGGGGAAGAATGAAGGGGGCGAAAACGGAGGGGGAGACGAACCATGAGAGATGATGGACTCTGAGAAACAGACTGAGGGTTCTAGAGGGGAGGGGGGTGGGGGATGGGTTAGCCCGGTGATGGGTATTAAAGAGGGCACGTTCTGCGTGGAGCACTGGGTGTTATGCACAAACAATGAATCATGGAACACGACATCAAGAACTAATGGTGTAATGTATGGCGATTAACGTAACAATAAAAAATTAAAAATAAATGCTCTCCATTATTATATAGAGACACTGAGGCTGGTGGGACAAGAGTTTATATGGCTCAAGCAGACAAGCAACGCCTCCTATGAAGGTCTGTTTTAGTGAGGCTTATTTCTTTGTAGTGTGTCCACTGCCTTACATACTGATAAAGCTACAAGAAGAGAGTAAGTATGAACATACTAAAATTAATATCTTAGGCTTTCACGGTACATAAGAAATGAAAGCACCTGTTCCATCATCATATATAAAACATAGTTAGGTCTTTGTCAAAACAGGTCTTTTCAGCGTTCTTAAATATTAGAAACATTAAGTTCTTAAACAACCTTCATAAACGATTATGATGGAAAATTTTGATTATTTTTCCAGAAAATAATTTAAAACCATAATTTAAAAATCTATATTAATTTTATTTGGGAATTTCACTACTTGTAGAAATTTAAGTTTTAAAATTTTAATAGAAAAGAGGAATGACTAAAAATGTCTTTTATGATAGTTAACTCAAATTCCCAGGACAAGTAATTTGACACCCATCGAATGTCAACTAAACAAAACCAATTAACAAGCTAATCAAAACTTTTAAGTGTTTTGTCTCTGCCTAGCCCTTAGAAATATAACTTGGGGAACTGTGATAGCATGACTTATAATAAGAAATATGTATATTTGGTCATAGCACAGAGCCCCTAAAATCCTTGGAATTTCTTAAGCGATGAGAGAGCAATACAGGTGTCTCTTATGTTAATGAGATGACTTTTGGAAAGCTCCTAAGGATGGAGGTGGTTGCCAGGAGAACCAACCCTGTAATTACAGGGTTGGGACTTTTAGTTCCACCCCTGACGTTCAGGGAGGGGAGAGTGGTTGGAGGCTGAATCAATGGTCAATGGCCAATGATCTAATCAATCGTGTTTCTGTAAGAATGTTTTCATAAAAACCCAAATGCATGGAACTCAGAGAGCTTCCAATTTGGAAAACACATGGAGACTTGGGGAGATTGGCACGCCTGGAGAAAACATGGAAGCTCCTTTCTCCATATCTTTCCCTACACATCTCTTCCATCTGGCTATTCTGAGTTACATAATTTTATAATAAACTGGTGATCTAGTGAGTAAGATGTTTCTCTGAGTTCTGTGGGCTGCTCTAGCAAATGAATCAAACCCAAGGAAAGGGTTGTTGGAACCCCTAGTCTATAGCCAGTGGACCAGAAGCACAAATGATGACGTGCACTTGTGACTGGATTTTGGGGGGCAGTCTCGTAGGGCTGAGCCCTTACCTGTGAGATCTGACAGCACCACCATTAGAAATGGTAGAAGTGAGCTACATTGTAAAGCACCCAGCTGGTGTCAGAGAGTTGCCTGGTGGTGTTGGGACACCCCTCCCTTATACTGGAGTTGGCTGCAGAATCCTAATTGGTGTCAGAATCAGTAGTTGGGTGATCAGAAGTGGAGCTGGGAGCAGAACTGTAGAAACAAAGGTGGGCACCCAGGTGCCCACATTTTACATATCTTATTGCATTAACTATCTCCAGTTTACAGAAAGAAGTGTCAAGCCCTGGTGAGGTCACACAGCTAGTACATGACAGATGTGGGGTTTTAACCTTAGGGACTGTGCTTCCAGGGTCCTCTTTACCAACATGCCAAACACCTCTCTCTTTTTACTAGCACATATTAAACACATATTCAGTTGGTTTCTGTACACGTTCAGTTATAGCAATTCTATAAAACAGATCTTATTCTGAGCGGAATTATGTCACTGCAAAAATCATATGCTAAAATCCTAATGTACGGTACCTCAGAATGTGCCCTCATTTAAAAACAGGGTCATTGCAGATGTGGTTTGTTAAGATGAGGTCATACTGGAGTAGAGTGAGCCCCTAATATGGCATGACTCATGTCCTTACAAAGAGGGGGACTTTGAACATGAACACACACAGAGAATGCCACATGAGGATGAACACAGAGACCTACAAGCTGAAGGACTGGATGTTGAAGATGACCAGCAAACCACCCAAAGCAGAGCAGGGGTCTGGAAGATTCTCACTCATGGCTCAGAAGGAAGCAGCTCTGCTGACTCCTGGATCTCGGACTTGGGTCCTCCAGGCTGTGAGGTCATACATGTCTTCTGTCTAAGCTCCCCAGTCTCTGGGATGCATTGTGATGGCGGCCCCAGGAAGCTGAGTGAGAGGCTCTCCTCCTCCCTCCACCCAAAAGGAAGTGAGGACTACAAACTGGCAAAACATAAAAACTTTAGCTATTTAAGGGCAGAGCCCTTATTAAAATTGAAGCCTTTTGGGATCCAAGGCCCCCACTCTTTGAAGTGGGATAGCACCAGGAGACAGAGACCATCCCTGTCCTGGTGGTGCTCACAGTGGGCTGCACATGATCAGTTAATCTTGGCAGGAAACAGTGTGTTGCCTAATACATATTCTCAGTGATAATGCTCTTTTTTTTGATTCATAGAGTATAAGAAAAATGTTTCCTTTTTTAAAGGAGTGTTAAATATTTACATGTCCAAAAACCTTCTGGTTTCCTCCTTATTTGTAATAATTCTATACCATAGACATGTCTCATAGAATAAGTCTGCACTATAGACTTTTGCTACTTGAAATACACTTTAATTTTGAGAATTATATGCCATTTCATTAAAGAGTTGAGCATAATCCATGTTATCAGCTAGAGCTATGAATCCCCGAGTACCAATTTATGATTGTTTAATGTTAAAAAAAATGGTAAAGAATGGAATCATTTATTTATCCTGGATAAAAGTCTTTCCAGAGCTCCTCATTATAAAGTTCACAAAATAAACAAATTCCTTGAGAAACGCTAAACTCTTGTAACAATGACTCTAAGGTAAATGGTCACTTACTTGAGGCGTTCATGTGTCTGTTTCTATTCTTTTAGAGAATTCTCTTATCTTTGCTTCCAACTCCAATAATAAAAAGCAAGCAAATTGATGATAAAGGTCATTAATGTTGCATTTGGGTTAAATGAAAAATCCTAATAAAGATGATTTGAAAAACCCCGAACTGCAATATCAGCTGGTTCTCTTTATAGGAGATCTCTATCACGATGCCTATAAAATGCGTTTGTTCTGAAGTATTTGATGAGACTCCCATTTCAGAGCAAAAACTGATGGCAGTGCACTGAGTAGGAGTGGAGAAGTAAATGCTAAGATTATTTTTATGATGACTACATTAATTGCTTTCCTTACTGAAATCAATATGGAGACTGGAATTTGAAGAGTGATGTAGGTCTGCCTGATTCTTTGAGCATTACAGTACACTTGTACAAAAAATGTTAACTTGGCCACCAGAGTTATGAAGGATTTGATTCAATATTGGTTGAACCAGAAGCTTTATTTCTTAGGATGGGCAAGGGTATTTTCCAAACATCTTCATTAGCTGTGAGACAAAATTGAAGATTGAACAAATGTGACTGTAAGCAATATTTGGGTAACATTACTAATGGGTAATGTTTAGAGAGCAAATAAAAATGCTATTGGATTATTTTTATGAGCAAGCCACAGTAACAGTTGCTATTTCAGTATTTGAAGTGTATCCTAAAGGATATTTTATGTATCCTTGGGACTAGAAATAAGATCACTTTGAAAAACCATTAAGACCATCTCTATCCAAATACAACCAAAGCCAATTTCTTTAAAATTCCAAGAAGGGCACAGGGCAGAAGAAACAGAGATAGGAGATAGAAACTGGAAAATCTTGCTAACCTGTGACAGAACATTTTAAACTCAGGATTTTTTTTTTTTTTTCAGTGTGGCCATTATGCTTAAATACGTTATCTGAAAAGCATTTAAGGCACAACTTGTGTTTCCAGTGATAGATTTTCTAGATGGATGGCAAACTTCAATTTTTAGTGTTAGGTGAGAATATCAGAATATTTTATGCAATAAAAAAGTCTAAAAAATATGGCAACAACCACTAAATCTAAAGCACACAATTTATTTTTGTGGAGTACCAGATTTTGCCAAGAAAATAGACATGCTTTAGAACACCATGTTAGGTGTGCTTCGGAAAAATAACCACTCTTTAATTTTAAAAAATGTTGATTCAGACAGCATCAGATTAGATTTTCTTAAAATCAAATATTTTATGAGGGTTTTTTTTGTGCTATGATATGAATCTTCAGAAACTGTAAATATTTGTAATCAATTATTTTCCTTTTTCAATGTTTCCATGAAGGGGCCACACAAACCAAGACCATTATGATAAATTGGATGAGCAATAGCCTGTTTAAACAGAGCAGGCTTTTATTGTGAAGACCTCGAAAAAAATCACAAAGTGCTATAATTTCACAGTTTGTTCTCTAGAATGGGAAAATTCCTAGTAAATTATGAATGCTCTAAATGGCTTTGAAAAGTCACTTGTGATTTTCAAGGTTGTGTTAGCTTGTCCCATTACCTAAATGGCTGTTTGTGCCAATTAGTTAATTTCTTTTTATTAAATTAATCCTAATGGATTGGCTGGATAATTTCAATTTTCATTAAGTCATGCAGGAAAAAGAGAGAGAGAGAGAGAGAGATTCACAACCCCCAAACCATGACACACAAATATTTGCAGACACCTGTCCTTTATTATTCAGCCAAAACAACTCCATTTTTTCTATACCAATTATATCACCATTTCTGCAGGCAAAGCAACAAAATTGGAAAGAGTATTTAAAAGAATAAAACACTGGATTAACCAGATTCTGGGGAAATACCCTTTTGAAGAGCATTAATCATAAAAGAGGTAGTTTTATCATATTGCTTGCTTTTATGATTTTAAAATATTTGCTTTTGAATAATCAGTAATCTCTCATGCCAGTTAAAACAAGAAAAGTATATATTCTTTTTTTTAAGTTTTTTTTTTTTTATTTGAGAGAGAGTGAGAGAGCACAAGCAGGGGGAGCGGCAGTCAGAGGGAGAAGCGGCTTCCCGCCGAGCAGGGAGCCCGATGAGGGACTCGATCCCAGGACCCCGGGATCATGACCTGAGCGGAAGGCAGACGCTTAACCAACTGAGCCACCCAGGCGCCCCTAGTAATTGAATTTTAAGAAAAATAAATGACAAAACAAAGTGAGCAAGAGCATGGCAAGGATGGTAATGGTGGCCGGTCACAATTTTAAATGCAGTTGTCAAAGCGGGACTCATTGAAAAGGTAACGCAAAGGTATGAACTTTCAGGGGATGCCTGGATGGTGGGAAATTATTTCATGGAAATGTGATAGCTGGGCCAGGGCTTTCATCATACACAGAAATTCACCAGGTGGAAAAAGGGAATAGTAACCCTGGGGAGACTCAAAATCATGAGGCTAGAAAGCCCTAGAACCCTGGGTTCTGTGTTGTATCTGTGTACATATGTGTGCCTGTTTGAGACAGAGAGTCAGAGACAGTGCAGAGAGAGGACAAACCAAAATAATTTTAGACCATTGTCTATTGGAAGTAGCTAGCTCCTTATTTCTTCTGCATGACACACATAATTTGGAGGTGACAATATTTTGACTAATGTCATGGCATCAGAACCATGCTGGCAAATGTTTAATGATCCACTCTCCAGAAAGAAAATCTCTCATTTGTGTCAGTTGCAAATTTCCATGGTGTGAACACTCTGACCATGGCCAATTTGAAGCAACCAACACAAAAATCTCCAAGTGAGGCTTTGGGAAGAGATGTGCCATAATGCAGTGTTACCAGCTTTCCACCCTACAAATACAAAACATGCAAATAACCTAAAAAGCAAAGATAACAGAAAGATGTGGTAAAATAAATGGGAAATGGTGCATTCCCAATAGTTATTGGCTTTGTTTTTGATAGAGCTTATTTAATGAAATTATATGCAACTTATTTTTAAATAATTACTGTGTTTAGCAACTGATTTACAAAATCCGTAAAAGTTGAAGACACTGGCTTTCATATACTGGTGTAGCCTGTTCCAGCACACCACTGGGCTGGCATAGAAATGAAGGGGATTCTTTTTCCCTAAGTCAGATCTTCAATCTTTTTGACCTAAATAAATTCCTCATTTCAAGGAAGCATGACATTCAGAATGGCTCTTCCTTTGTGGAAAGATGATTTTCCCTAAAGTGTCAGAGCCTGGTGGCTGGTTGAGACCATCGCCAGTTTTGATATAGTCCCACCTGTTGGTTTCACTTTCATTGCTTGTGTTTTAGGCGTCATTCCCAAAAAATCATTGCCAAGACCAGTGTCAAGGAGCCTCTTCCCTATGTTCCCTTTAGGAGCTTCATGGTGTCTCGTCTTATGTTTAAGATTTTAATCCATGTCGACTTATTTTTTTAGTGATATAAGAATTCTATTTTCTTTATGTGGTTATCCAATTTTCCCAACACCATTTGTTGAAGAGACTCTCTGTTCCATACTGATTGTTATTGGCTCCTTTGTCAAATGGTAGTTGACCTTATGGACAGGGATTGATTTCTGGGCTCTTGGTTCTTTTTTTTTTTTTTTTTTTCAGTCAATAAGTGAACTAACATGGAGGTCTATTTCCTTGGTAAATTTTTTTTTAAATTTTATTATGTTATGTTAGTCACCATACATTACATCATTAGTTTTTGATGTGGTGATCCACGACCCATTGTTTTCGTATAACGCCCAGTGCTCCATGCAGTACGTGCCCTCCTTGATACCCATCACCGGGCTGACCTGTCCCCCCTCCCCCCTCCCCTCTAGAACCCTGTTTGTTTCTCGGAGTCCATCGTCTCTCATGGTTCGTCTCCCCCTCGTTCTGTCCCACTGCAGCCCGTGGCACGCTGAATGGCCTCATATACTTGCATGTTGCTGGTAAGCCCATGCCAAGGGTAAGCGTGATGCCAGCAGGCTTAATTTTGATACTTTCTTTTGAAATACTTTCACATTTTAACTTCGAGGACAGATAGAGGGCAGCTATGGAGATTGCAATTTTTAATCTTTGGAAGATAAATATGCCACTGACACAGTGAAAAATGCTGATTTCCCTGGTGCTTTTTTCTCTGTTTGAACATATCCTCCAATATGAGGCACTGCCCAGACTCTCTTTTTATCTTAAGGATAATAAGTTCTTTAATGATGGTACAGCAAGGGCAGCGTGATGGAGCCATTCTTACGCCCAGCTGCAAATACATGTTGTCACCAACTATGATGTCGAGAAAAGGTGAAGGAAAAAAGGATGCTTTGTTGCCTGCTTCATCACAAAAAGGAAGGGCTCCCGAGCTGCCTCTTCTGCCTGCTGAGCTACCTGAAAAGTCTGAAGAGAAACAATTAATAGGAGTAGTACCAATGAATAAAACCCTTGTTCTCACATGAGCTAATGATTTTAAAGATTCTTGTTTTGGTTTTTTGTTTAGTTTTGTCTTTTTTCCCCACCTTCCTGGTAAGCGGAACATTGCAGGAGATTTTTCCATTACCTAAAAATATGGGAAGAAACATGCTGCACCGTTATTTTTCCAAAATACCTTACTAGAAAAAAATATCACTTATGCATAATTAACCAATAATCTCTCCCTGCAACAGAGTGCATATTTATTCCTTACTAAGCCCCATGAATTGCTTTAAGGATTTAATTTTTAATATTCAAAACGAATTTGTGAGACAGAAGGTACAGTCCACGAAAGAAGGGACTTAGTTTGTTCTCAAATGTAGAAACTCAATAAATGTTTGTTGATTGAGTAATTTCCTCGGCTCAATCCCAAATTTACAGTCAAGGAAATGTACTTGGGGCGGTTGATGACCTTGCTCAGCCCTGGCTGGTTAAAAAGTGGTAGAGCATGATTTAAATTGAGCATTTTTTGGTTTCAAAGCTCTTTTCCCAAAGTACTGTGAGACCTCCACGGTGTCCACCCAGTGGAGAAGGTAAAGCAGCACATGGGATGCTGAGTTTGGAGTCTGAGGTCTGCCGTCCTGGGCTCACTTCCTGATCCACAGAGAAGCTCAATGACCTTCTCAACTTGCCTTGGCCCATCTTCCGCAATCCTCACATCTGTCCTGAGAAAGTCGGAAGGTATTCAAACACTTCATAACATTTAAATATACTGCCCACTTGTGATATTACTTTTGAGTAAAAACTGCACAACTGTCCTTGTTCTTCTTCACTTTCTTGCATGAACACAGTAAAACGGACACTCGGACATGCTCTATGCACTAAATCTTGTATTTATGGGGCATTTATCATGCCAGTCATGCACACCCAAAATTAAACCAGTTGCATTACACGGACACCAGACTGTCTCCTGTGTGGTATGTGTGCGTACTTCCCAACATTCCCAAGTGAATTGTACGTACGATTAATTCTGAGATGTACTGCACTGGACACCACCTGGAGCGTCCTGGTAAAATCCAGCATGTTGGTTAGAGCATATTCTTTTTGGAAAGAAATGACTACAGATTCTCTCGTTGAAGGTCATCTTTCTCCCTTTGATAGAGGGGCCTCTGGAATTTGAGCCTTGGAAAAAATACACTGCCTCATTGCTACTCTATTCAGCTTTCAATCATCATGCTGAAAATGAAGGTAAAAAGGAGCGAGAAAATACCAAATAGTCATCTGAGAATTGCTTTTGGAGCCCAGTAAGAGGCCATCTTGCCTTTGAGCAAAGCACTCACCCATGTTGTACGTTTGTTCTGCGTGTTCCTGACACTAAACCCTTTGCGTCAAACCTGCTGTCCGCCATGGCCCCCAGGCTCTTGGGAGTAGAAAGTAATGGGATCACCACGAAGTCTGTCTAAAGACAGTTGTAAAACCAACCTAAATTTATCGTGAGAATCGTATCTTTTGAGTAAGAGTGGGACTCCTAGAGATACTTTCAGAACTTTTCATGGTATTTGGGAATAATGAAACAATACTGAAAGCTCATCTGATTTTGATTCATACTAGAGATGGGGGCACAAGGAGGGATGGCTGACGTGGTAAATAACAATAAAGAGCTCTCAGTTAAATTTTAATCTCAGATAAACAATGATTTTTTTTTTTAAATATAAATGCATTCATCTGCTCAGGCTTCCCTAAGAAAGTATCATCCATCGACTGGGTGGCTCTGACAACACAGATGTAGCTCTCACAGTTCTGGAGGCAGGGAGCCCAAGATCTAAGCAACAGCAGCCTGGGCATCTGGTGAGGACCTGCCCTGTTGCTGCAGAGGGCTGGCTTCTCCCTGCGTCTTCACCCAACCTGTCCTCAGTGCTCTCTCTTTCACCGTATAAGGCATGAATCCCACCGTCATGACCTCATTTGACCCTAATTACCTTCCAAAGGCCCCATGGGACTGTGAGTTAGGACTTCAACATATGAATTTGGGGAGGACACATTCAGCCCTAAGAGTAAGTGTATCCCAAGTACTGTATGGGGCATACTTACACCAAAGGAACTACCTGTTGTTTATCTGAAGTTCAAGTTGGCCAGAGCATCCTCTGTTTTATTCGTGTGTTTCCCTGTTTAACGTAAAGAGAGCCAACCAGGAACCTGAATACTTAGACGCCAACCCCACCTCCACCTGCCCATGGGAACTACAGAGTTCCTTCATTCAGTGCTGCCTCAGCCTTGTCAGTAAAGTGGGGATCCTGAGACCAGGAGAGACCTTCCTCGCAGAGTTTTGTAGGGAGTGCACCATATAAAAAGGTTTGGCACTAGCCAGATACCTTGCCCACAGCAAACACTCAGCCCTCCTCCCGACTTCAGATTCAGTGAAATACGATGCACACTCATGCCCCCTTCCCCTTAGCAAGCAGCCTTCGACTCCACGTCTAGGCAGGAACCCAGATGCCCTGCAGGGTCTCACAGCAGCATTTCCTGAGGTACCTTCTCCTGGGAGTGTGGAGTTAAACACCAGGTCCACATCCAAATCAATGGCAGTAGGAAAGGGGCCAGGAAGAGAGAGCAGGGGTAAGGATGATGGAGCTGTGAGCCCGGAGTAACTGAAGATGGTCTACAGGACCAAGGACAGTGCCCTTCGGGGCATCAGACTGGGGTGCCCCGAGGCTGGGTGTCTGTGAAAGAGATTTTCAGTTTTTAAAGTATGCAGTTAAAAGTTATTAAGCTATGATGTAGAGGATGATGTAATACAGAATATTACCTGCATACAACATGGAACATAGAATAATGTAAAGTGGCATCAGTTTCATGGATGTACAATTTAGACATTTTCTTATTGTAATAAGTTTATTTTTTTGTCAATTTTGTATATAGTGTTAAAAAAATAGGAAAGAAACAAGAAATTACCCCTGATACAACTACACAGATGGGACTGTATCACTTTTACTGCATATTCTTCTTTTTTTTTTTAAAGATTTTATTTATTTATTTGAGAGAGAGAATGAGAGAGAGAGAGCATGAGAGGGGGTTGGGTCAGAGGGAGAAGCAGACTCCCCGCTGAGCCGGGAGCCCGATGCGGGACTCGATCCCGGGACTCCAGGATCATGACCTGAGCCGAAGGCAGTCGCTTAACCAACTGAGCCACCCAGGCGCCCACTGCATATCCTTCTAATGCTCCTAAATATCCACATAGTTCTTAATATTCAGATAAAGTAATGCAATATGAGATTAACCAAACACAGTTTCATAGCCTATTTTTCTCTTTAAATTCTATGTTAACTGTTTTTCCTGGCTAGTACATTTTTCCTCAATAACTTGTTTCAGTAACTTCAGATTACACGATTTTTTTTGGTCAATGCCCCTATTTTGAGAACAGTCAGGTTGTTTTCACTTTATTTCTGATATTGTCATACGTAGGTGAAGAATACTCTTCTGTGGACCTTTGCACACAGTCCTGAACATTGATTTAGCATACATTCATTACAAACATAATCGCAGTGTCAAAGTGTATTTAAAGAATCTTGATACTTACTTCCGAATGACTTTTCCCAGACGTGGTTTCACTGGTTTTACCCTTCGTCACTGCTGCCACTGAACCCTCTGAGCATGGTCAGAGAGCCAGCCTGGCTTGTGAGTTGTTGGAATCCCCGGGTCTCCCACCCCACCCCAGCCTACTGAATCAGAGCCTGCACGATCTCTGGAAGATTTGCACGCCTGTCGATTCCGGAAACGACTGTGTTATACTGGAGCCTCTCAGCAGCATCAAGACTTTTTTTTTTTTTTTAAACTATCTTCCCTTTTTGCCGGAGGGGAAAGATAAACAGGATCCTGAGACGTGAGACGTTCAGTCTCAGACCCAGGGAGGCAGGATGCCATCATCGAGCTGAATATCACTCATGATTTCGTTGAGTCACCCGGCCCGGAATAGAACGGAGGCCTGCGGCGGAGCTGAGGTAAGCGGGTGCAGGGGGGCGTGGGAGGGGGCGGTCACACCTGCACCTCCTCTAATTCTGGCTCAGAGCCGCTCCGTCAAGGAGGAACTGGAGTCCTGGAACAGCCCTGACTCAGCCGGCCGGCCTGGGCGGTGGGAGAGGAGGCTGGCCAGCCTTTCTCTTCTTCCTGGTTTGGATTTTGTCAACGGCTGTGGGTGGTTCCACCCGTATCACCGCAGTCACGGACTCAGGTGAGTAATCTCTGCTTCAAAATACACGTCTGTTCACCCCAAATCCTACGTGCGTGTCCAGGAGTGGGATGTCACCTATACTTCCATATGAGAAGTGTGACCATGTCACACGTCTGAAGGCTCCCATTTAATTTGCAGACTCCGTAGTTTTGAGCGGCTCCCTCTGGGGCTAACGTGATCGCATGGATCAGCATTTCTCTGACTCAGAAGGTGCTGAGGGGTAACCTGGGGGTTTCAGGGAAACGCAGGTTCTGAGCCAGCATCTCTGGGCTGGGGCCTGAGAGTCTGCATTTCCTCCAAGCCCCAAGTGTTACTGAGGGTGCTGATCTGAAGGCTCCTCTTTGAGTAGCAGGGCATGGGCAGTGAAGGCCCCAGAGAAGTCTCCAGTCTACGTCTGCCTCTTCCTTCATTTAGTGATGCCCCGGAGGGGACACTTGCTATTTTCATGAGTCTACTTTAAATGACACCTTTCTTCTGAATTATGCTTTTCATTTATTTTCTAATTTGTGAAGCAGCATTTCATAGTGAAACAAGCTTGTGCTTCTGATCCATGTAGACTTGGCTTCAAATCTGGACTCTGCATTCCCAGCTTCAGACATGTTAAAATGCCATTTCCCCATTTTGCTCTCTGTTATTTAACTGATCTGACTTCAGTCTCCCTGCACATCTCCCCAAAGGTACCTGCTTCCAAGCAAATGGAAAAATCCAATGGATGCAAGGAGAGGGCATGCACTGGCGTGGGTATTATAGTCATGTCACCAAGGTACATGGAAAAATCATGCTGTAAAATCAGCCATACAGATCCCCAGAGGGAGAGAATTGTTACCGTTTTCAACACAAGATGCATTTCTTCCTCGCCCACTTCTACAAGACATAATATTGCAAACACATCTGTGTGCTACACTTTTCTTGTATGTCAACCTCTTCTTTTTCCTGACCATTCAATACACACTGCTTTGTGTGGGTGGTGTTTGGGGGAGGGAGAGAACGTGACAGCTCTCATTATGGACAATGCAGTGTGGCTAAGGAGTAGCATGCTTTGGAGAGTAAATTACAAGGGAGATTTAGCATCCTGGTGTACTCAAGATGGAACTCGGGCCAATTCTGTCTGAATCTAAAAGAACTAGATAAGTCCCATTGACATCAATATACTTTCCTTATTCACACTTTTCTTCTCTGCTGCTCCTCTGAAAACCACTGTGATTCACGCTGCTTGCAGGGCACACAGGAATGACGCTGTGCCCAGCATTGTAGCCCTTTGTGTGCACTGGTGGTCCCATCCCATGTTCGCTATCAGGCACTGAACGTCGATTAGATGTTCAGTGATCACATACTACATGAGTCAGCCTATACGTGTTCTTTTCACGATAGTGAAAATCAAATAGTTCTAATATTGGGGAATAATTGTATATGGCAAGTTAGAAGTTTTTGATACCTGAGGGTTATGCAGCAGCTCTTCTGTTTTAACTGGAGTTTTGGAAAAAAATATAAAATATCTTTAATGCATTTACTTGTTTTAATAATTCTAGTATAGGTAAAGCAAGTAAATTTGACTTGACTCTGGATTTTTCCATGAATTATCATCTACTTTTTGGATTTATTTATGCCTCAAATTATGACCCAGGGCTAAAATGTTATAGAAAACATAAAGGTGTAGAGGGGTTTGTGCTTAGGCTGAGAGGCACTTGGGTAGTTTCGTAAGTTTTGATTAATTCATTATATGGTTTTCAATTCTTTTTACAAATATAGTGCAGAAAATGTTTGGTTAATTAAACGTTTTCCATAATGATGCCATGATCCACTTGGATTTTGATACGTAAATATTTTAAAAAACTCTTCTAGCATTAATCACTTTCATACAGATTTGTTATCCAAAATCTTCTTCATTGAATCTGTGCATAATCTTCCCTTTGGCAAAATCTTGCAATGGTTTGATACAGCAGTCATTTAAAACATTTTAGAATTGTTGGGCACAAACTGAATAAAATAATTGCAATTCACTGCTCTAAAAATCTATATTTTAACAATATAACTAGATAGACGTACAGCTTTTTGCTTTTGAACGCACAGCATTAGACCCAGTGATGTTCAAGAAACTTCCCTCCTCTTGTCTTGCAAATACCATTTATACGTTCAAAGCATAGTACTTTTTAGGCTACATTATTGAACCAACCCTTTGCATGGATAACAAAGCCCCTTCAGAACTTGGCAGTGGGTCACATTCTCCTTTCAGAGACCGCTATTAGACATGACTGTCAGTGACTTGAGATTTAGTCCTTCCTATTAAAGGGTATACATTTAATTTGAAAACTTTCAAACACCTATTTGAAAAAATATTTGAATGCTATTGAAATATATTTTTTAAATGCTGTGAGTATCAAGAGCCATAAATCCAACAGTACCAAAAATAGAAAATAAAATAATTTATTTAGGAAATTCAGAAATGAACAAATTGAGTCATTAATTGAGCTGTCAATAAAAGTAATAGCAGTTAGCATTTATTTCCTAGTATGTGTCAGGTACTATCTTAATATATATTTCACACACACACATATACATACACTCATACATTCACTTAGGCCCCTTAACAATGCCATGGTATGGATATGCTGTAATTACCTCCATTTTATACATGTAGAAACTAAGAACTGGATTATGAAAGTTGGCCATCATCACCATCTAGTAAGTGGTATATATGGTTTAAACCCAGATATCTGACTGTAGATCCTATACTGAACCACTGTATTAAACTTCTTTATGTAACAGGTGATTTACATTATATTATTTAATCAACCCAACAACCACCAAATTACTATAATTGCATTCAGTTTCTAGATGCACCATGGTAATTAAAGTTATAAGAGTTTAAGTAATCAGCTTAATGTACAGTTAATAAAGAGTACACCTACTTTGGAGTAGTTGTCAATAGACCCTACTCTTGTTTTATTCTCACATTTTCCTTCAACTGTAGCATTCATATCTGGGCCTTTATATCTTTACATTTTAAGACTAAATGTGTAGATATACGGAGGTAATGAGGAAGATAGGTTGCTTTTTTTTTTTAAGATTTTTTTTCTATTTGAGAGAGAGAGAGAGAGAGAAGGGGGGAGGGGCAGACACAGAGAAAGAGAGAGAGAGAATCTGAAGTGAACTCCCCACTAAGTGCAGAGCCTGATGTGGGGCTTGATCCCATGACCCTGAGACCATGACCTGAGCCAAAATCAAGAGTCAGATCCTGAGCCAAAATCAAGAGTCAAGATGTTTACCAGCTGAACCACCCAGGCATCCCAAGGTTGCTTTTCTAAATTGCCTTAGAAGTACAACTTAATTCATTAAAAAAATAGGGGAGACTTATTAATCTCAAATGTTTGAATTGGTCCAGGGAGAACAAAGATTCAAAGGATGTGCTTTGAAAACAGCAGGAGACCATGCAGAGGTGCTGGGTGGTGGAGAGAAATAGTTTTCTTTCTACTTGCTTTTCTTCTCATGTAGTTTAATTTTTGACATCACCAAGACATAATATTAGTGGTATTTTCCAAGTTGATTAAACATCATGTATCCTTACAGGAGGAAAATGATGCACATCAAATAATCAGATGTTAGGAGATGCCCCTCACAAATGTGAGCACACACAGCATCTGAGAGAAGCGTGCTGCCGTTCGTGTTGGATTGGAAATTCGTAGTCACTGACACTTCTTTCAAGCCCTGCAGTCAGGTGATGTACATTTTCTCAGCCATTTTTGGCTTCCTGTATTTCAAAGCTAAATCTCTGAGGCAAGTTCAGTAATCTATGTTTGAAGAATTGAAGTGTGAGCAAGATGCTGAGAAAGTTGTAGATCGCCTTGAAGGAGAGTAAGCCGTCCAGCAAGAAATTGTTTTAGAACAACTTCAGATAGTTTCCACTGGTGGAATATGGTTGATCTTCAATTTATTTTCATTCAGGGCAGATGTGTCTATTTCAAGACACCTACTCCAGAAAGACTCCAAAGCAACTAGATTTGGGCTTTGAAAAATTCAGTCTAATCCATCAGTGTTTGTTGGAGCTTGAACTCCTGTATAGAATGTGTATGTGTGTAATATAATTATATATCATCTTTTTCTTTTTTAAAAATAATAACTAACAAAAAACTAGCCTAGCTTTCTTCTACCTCATACTTTTGGAGGCACATTCATTTCTAGGAAATGTAAAAGTCTTGAGTGCATGAAAGCATGGGACCATGGTGGGTGTGGGAGAGCATCCGCCACCAAGTTAGAGGCTGACATGGAAGCAGTGTCCTCAGGTAGAACCCATCTCACTGAGAGCAAGTTTATATGGATAAGACCATGAACTACAACTCCTGGAATATTTCCCTATATTTCTTTCCCCCTATAAAAAGGAAAGAAATTATACCTCCAAATAGAGAAGAGATTGGCAAATGACTTTTTTTTTTTCGAGAGAGAGAGTGTGAGAGAGCATGAGCACTTGCACGCAGTTGGGGAAGGGGCAGAAGAAGAGGGAGAGAGAGAATCTTTAAGCAGGCTCTGTGCTGGGTCTAAGATCATGACCTGAGCTGAAATCAAGAGTTGGACTCTTAACCAACAAAGTTGCCCAGGTGCCCCTGTAAATGACATCTTAAATTCACATTTCCCAGGATCTCCATAGTTATTTGTCCAAACTTGTGATTATAACATTGGCTGGAGAAGCAAAATATGAATGAAAACAAAACAGAAAAGATAGTTTCTTGAAAACAATCTCTAGTTGTTCCTATGGGAAATCACTTAAGGGAATATCAGAAAGAGATCCTACAAATGTGGAAAAAACACCATAACCACTCCTGCACACCCCCATCATGAACTCATCTAACCCTAATCCTCTGAAACTCAAACACTTCCTTTCCTTTCCACCTCAGCCCCGCGTTTACTCATGCTCTTCCCAAATCTGTGTCTCCTAGCTTTTGTCTGACGTTGGCCTCTTCTACTCTCCTGTCTCCCCCTGGAGCCAGAACAACCTGGATAGAAGACAGATCTGAACCAATTTTCCTTCCTCTTCTCCAGTCATTCCCCATTGTTCCCAGGACAAAGATCCTTCCCTATTTTAGGCCAGTCTAATTCCTCAATCTCATCTCCAGGGTTTGAACTCGTCACTTGGCCACTGGTACTGCTATTCTATTGTCTCAAGAAAGTAGCTCCTTCAACACACCAAGTTCTCTCAAACCTCTGGTCCTCATCTTGACACCTCTGTCTTCTCTTCCTCAGATTAGTGAACTTCCTCAAAAATTTCACACATTAGGGAAGCTACAGCAGAACTTTCCAGACAGAGAAAGCTCCCTCTGTTTCTCTGAAACATATGCTTGTATGCTAATTTTCCCATTGTATGGTTATTTTTCCGTGGCATACTCTCTCTTGTTTGGCATAATGGAACTCAATAAATGAGTAAATAAGTACTTTGCATTTCAAAATATTATAAAACATTTTGAACAAAGTGTTGAAAAAGTGAACAAAAAATAATTATACATGTGCAGATTTCAATAGTTTTAATATGAACAGCTTACAACATTTTTATTTTGAAATATTAAATTATGGAAAAGTTGCAAAAACAGTCCCATGTACCCTTCACCTGACTTCTCATGTTAACATATAACTAAGAAAACTAAACAAGAAAGTCACACTGACACCATAATATGAATTAATCCATGGGTTTTGTTCAAATTTCCTTGGCTCTTTCCACTAACAGCTTTTTTCAGTTTCAAGATTCATTCCATTCCCTCCCACTGCAATACAGTCATCATGTGTCCTTTATCTCTTCTGATTTGTGACAGATTTTTGGTTTTTCCTTGTCTTCTATGACCTTGACAATTTTGAAGAATTGTTTTATGGAACGTACCTCAAATTGGGTGTGCCTGATGTTTTCTCATAATTAGGCTAACTAATGGGTTTTTGAGATGACCGCAGATGACACAGATCACAGAGGTGATATGCCCTACTCGTCACATCATAACAGTGGTATTGAATGTCAAAGTGACTTATTTCTGGTGACCTTCACCACTTCATTGTATGGTTTCTGTCAGATTTCTCCACTGTAAGTTTACTATTTTTCTATTTCATACTATATGTGCTGGAAGCTGGTCACTAAGTACAACTCAGCCCAAAGGGAGGGACTCCCATGTCCCCGAGGAGGAATTATGAAATATTTGTAGACATACGTTAAAACCACAACAGCCATATTTTGTGGGAGAGATTCTGAGGTTAGGAAAGTGTTCTCTTTCTCTTTATAGTTTTGTCCCCTAATTATAGCATTCATTAGTAACCTTGCTGGCAGTAATTACTACTATGCTGTTCTAATGGTGATTTTCCATTTCCCTCATTCTTTCTACATTTATTAGTTAGAATTCTTCTATAAAATAGTCGTCTTTTCTTTCCCATTCATTTATTTATTCAAGCACATGTTCATATTGTTTGGACTCTTGGATAATTTCTTATTCTTGGGGTAATAATCCTACACGATGCTATTACTGATTTTGTTGCTCTAGTTGGTCCAGGCTTATGACTGGGTGCTTTGCTCTATCAGGCTGTCTGGTGTTCCTTTAACATAGCCCCTCCCCTGATCATTAGCCTTTCTTTATTTTCTGGGTGACAAGGTACTCCAAGCTTGTCTTGTGTTTTCCCTGCCCCAAGTTTAAAGTCAGTCTTTGCTTCAAGGAGCCCTAGTTATCTTTTATCGGAGAATGGTATTTAGAAACCAAGATTGAACAATGAGTGTGTTCATTGCCACTGGGACGTCATTGCTTCTAGGTCCCTGACAGCAGACAGAACTAGGAAATATATGTCTGTATACTATCCTGTGTAAGCACACATGTCTGTACTTACCATTTAACTTTCTATTTATATATAGTAAAGGAAACATGAGGACATATTTATATCAATGATTCTAATCTAGTACCATAAGCCTCTTTTTACCCTCCCTCCTTGCTTATTTGTAACTTTCTGTCAGTGAGTAACCAAGCTCTCATTATCTGCAATATAGTTATTTGTTTAATTCTAGCTTCAAAGTTGCTGCTATGTACCCCAGTAAAGGACCATTTACCAACAAGTATAGAATGTTTGTGTGCATTTCTTTTGTCTTTACTCTTTTTTTAAAGATTTTGTTTATTTATTTATTTGAGAGAGAGGGTGAGAGAGCATGAGCAGGGGAAAAAAGCAGAGAGAAAGGGAAAAGCAGACTCCCTGCAGAGCAGGAAGCCAGACATGGGACTCGATCCCAGGACCCTGAGATCATGACCTGAGCCGAAGGCAGAAGCTTAACTGACTGAGCCACCCAGATGCTGCGGACATACATTTTTTTTTTCTTTAAATTAAGACTAGTTTTTAGAGAAATTTTAGAATGACAGCAAAATTGAAAGGAAGGTATAGAGAGTTCCCAGATACCCCTACATGGTCACATTTGTTTTCCTGTTCCCCTCCTATTTCCTCCTTCCAACTGCACTGGATTTCCACAATTCCTCATGGTGACAGCTTTTAATCCCTCCTTCCTGGAAGATTAAGGTCCCTGTTTCTTAGGGGAGATAAGGAGGGTGGGTGAGAAGAATTTTGGCCCGGGCTGATATTACCCTTCACTTGTGGGTAACATGGAAACTTTCTTAAATTTACCCCCACCTTCTGCATGGGTGTCTGCTTGGATTCATGTAGAAAAAAAGCCTGCAAATTTCAGAAAATGCCATGAGGACTGTTCTTTAGGAACGTCATCCTCTTATGGTAGCCCACGCTCTGCCTTTAAGAATTTATAAAAGTTTAGCTAAATTTCCTTCCTGGCTTATGTGCTGTCTGGCAGGGTGTATCCTGGGTTTGCAATCACTTGGGACTTGTTTCTCACTGTGGCTACTGTCTCCATTCATAGTCTGGGTTAGTTGCTTTTCCCGTGATATCAGTTTTCTGATGAATTCAAAGAAGTCATCAATATGCATTTTTTTCTGCTTTTTTTGTTGTTGTGAGGGGGAGAATGGCATGCTCTTTAGTTCTCTACATCTCTGAGCTGAAACAGGACGTCCTTCAGCAATTTATTTTATTTATTGTTTTTTTCCATCAACAATTTTACTTTTTTGAAGTGAATTACAAAATAATTAACCTGGAATCTACTTATGAAATGATTTCATGGATTCCCTGCACTAAGCTAAATAACAAGGTGACCATCTGTCAATAAAAGAGGAAGCAGCTCTTCAAGCCTTCATCATACCACTGAAATCTAGAACAACAGATTCTTTTTTTTTTTTTTAAAGATTTTATTTATTAATTTGACAGAGGGAGACACAGTGAGAGAGGAAACACAAGCAGGGGGAATGGGAAAGGGAGAAGCAGGCTTCCTGCAGAGCCCAATGTGGGGCTCGATCCCAGGACCCTGGGATCATGACCTGAGCCAAAGGCAGCTGCTTAACGACTGAGCCACTCAGGCGCCCTAGAACAATAGATTCTTAAACATTAGGTCTGAAAGATCCTAAGGGAATCTTTTTTCCACATTTGTCTTGGCTTGTAGACTCCACGGAGAATTTAGCGCATCCAGTGTATTCTTAGTATAACTGATTTCAAAAGGGATATAAAGATATGTATGTCACACTAACCTCACCAATCATGATATTCTTTGTGGACAATACATAAATTATAAAAAATGTCATAGAAAAAGATGTTCAAGATGCAACAATAACAAAACACCTCCCAGAAGAATATTCTTCAAGTCCCCTTGCACCTGCTGTGTAATTTCTCAGATTGCTTCCCCTCAGAATCAGTTTCTGTAATGACAGCCCACTATTGAGAGTGGTTGTTCTGTGCAACCATTTGCCAGTCTTTGCAAGAGCATGCCTTCTCATACCTTCCAACTTATTTCCTAAAGGACCTGAAAGAGGATGGTGCCCCCTGCATGTGTTAGACAGCTGGGGGTGGGGAAGAGAATGTCCCACATAATCCCAGCAGATGCATGCATCGATGACGAGAGTCTACTGACCAAAAAGGAGAGAACAAAACCAATTATTTAACTCAGATCCTAACCCACAGCTTCCAAATCTTAGTCCAGTGAATTTTATATTAAATCAGACTGCCTAAAAGATTTTTGCAATTGTTTTTTTTTTCCCTGTTAGAAGATTAAGAAACCAATGCTCGTGTTTAATGAAGCATCCAGCTACATTTTAAACTGAATATGTATTCCATCTCAATTTTCTTCGATTCTGTCTGAGTCCATTTGGTGCTATTATCCACAGATGGACAAAGCTATTTTCTATAGCTGATTTCACTTGTGATTCTGCAACCCATTTGCCTTCCCATCTCCCTGTAAGCCCTAAGATTATGTTTTTCAAATACCCTGCAGTACTTGTTCATTCTCACGAACGCTAACTCTGTACCTAAGTGAATAGCAGCACCATTTCCAAAGAATCCTAACTGGGGATCTGAGTTGCAGCCATCTGAAGAGAGGTAGATAGCTTTAAGAAGAGGTCCAAATGTTCTTTTTCCCAAGTTATTATCCTTAGTAGGTGAGTGGTTTTCAGTAGATGTGGTGAGTGAGAATCGTAGAGGTGCCTGCCAAGAAGATCCTTAGGCACAACCCTAAACTTACCCAGTTAGGATCCCTGCAGGTTAGCCCAAGAATTTGCAGAGATGCTTCATAACATCTACAACATTCATATTTTTTCCTTTTCTAGGCAAAATTTACTATTTTCCACTGCATACTTCTACTCTTAAAATGGTAAACATATTCTTCTTTTTGTTTATTTCCCTTTTGGAAGATGATGTTTTGTTTTCAGCTTTTTAATTTGTTTTCCACCCATATTATTGACTATCTTGAGAGTGGTAAAACATTATTTTCATCTTTTTCAACTACAAAATACCTTGTGACAGTATAAGAGCTCCTCTATATCATAAGTCACTAATCTAAGACTGCAATGATAATCATTCATTTGGATTTGAAGTTGAGGTCTTAAGTTTTGTTTTTGTTCTTTTTTTTTTTTTTTACTAAAACTAAGAAAACTCAAGATATATCTACCAAAATAGGTTGTGAGAATTTTGAGGGCTTTTAAAAGTAAATCACTTAAGCTTTTTTCCATTCTTGGTAATGTGTCAAAATGTTCTTCCTTGAAAGGGAAGAGAAGAAAACACAAAGAGATCTCTAGTGTGAAAACCACAGGGCAAACTGAAACACCTAACACAACATTCCCAGAAGGCAAAGTGATTGAAAAATACGGCATCTGGTTAAAGGATGGGAATACTAAGTGTACATTTACTGATGACTGAAAGTCTTTCTTTTTCTTATGGAGCTAAAGAAATAGCGATAAATAGAATCATTTTTAGTCGGCAGTTTGGCAGACAAAGAAATGGGCAGTCGTGAGCTTGAGCTAAAAAGACCAGGTAAAACTTGACGGAAACATGTGAAAAGAGCGCCCACGTCACAGTTACATTAGCAGGGACACTGAAATGCTAAACCTGATTGGACTGAAGTAAGTCAAAGTGAAGGAGGTTTCACCACAGCATGGCAGGCATTGCTAAGTCAAAGCACTACTTGGGGAGGTCATAGAACCCAAACACTGCAGTGTCTGCATTCATTTCAAGCTTAAACACCACTTGCAAGATCAGAAAATGGTTTGGATGTGTGACATAGCTAAATGAGCAGAGGTTTGGTGGTAAAAAGGCCTGAATTTGATCCCAGATCCATGACATTCCAGCAAGGAGCTCTATGCGGGTCATTAAAATTCTCTACACTTGAGGTTCCTCAGCATAAAATGGGAGCTAGAATCCTGGACCTTCTGAGTGACTATTGGATTTAAATAAGATCCAGGAAAAGGTGCCAGGAGAACGTATGTGTCCATACATTTGCTCCTTTTGCCTCCTTTGTGCTTCCTTTTTGTTCTCTCCCCCAACTCCAGGGAATCCCAGGGAGGAGTTCGGAGAAGAACATCAGAGGAGAACTTTGTTTTCTTCCCGTCACTGCCGGAGCAATGCTCCCTGATTCACATCTGCTTACTCCAATACACAACCATTCCATTGCTTTCATCTCCCAGAGGACCAAATCCAAATAACTTCGCCTCATCTAGTCCCTGCTTATGTCTCAAGTCTCCATTCCGACTGCTTCACAGCACCATGCAGATATGGGGCGGGGAGAACAAACTGGCATCGTTTGGACTCCATTTACACTGTGGCTTCAGCATTTCTAGCCTTCTGACTTGGGGCAGAATATTAAACTCTTTTCAGTCATAAGCTCATCTTTTGTAGACTAGAAACAAAGATAACCATGCCTGTCTGAGCGGTTATGAAAACCACATAACTGAAGTTTGTAAACGATTGGCTCTTGTTGCAACAACGAATGACTTTTCCCATTGACTGAAGGTATATTTCTCTTTCAGGCCTGTGCCTCTATAGGTGTTTGTTGCTGTTTTGCTTTAATTTATTTTCCTAATCTGAAATGTATTTCCCCTGCTCTTCCTAAGGAAGTACTGTTCATTATTCACTACAATAACACAGTTCCAGACTTGGTTATTCTTTTATACTCGGTACTTCTTGCCATCCTGGAATGAATTAAGTAGTCTTTTCTCAGTATTCCCATAGCATTTTATTTTATTTTTTTATTTTTATTTTTTTTAAAAGATTTTATTTATTTGAGAGAGAGAGAAAGAGAGAGAATGCATGAACAGGGGGAGGGGGGAGGGGGAGAACCAGGCTTCCCGCTGAGCAGGGAGCCCGATGTGGGACTTGATCCCAGGACTCCGGGATCGTGACCTGAGCTGAAGGAAGATGCTTAAAGACTGAGCCACCCAGGTGCCCCTTCCCATAGCATTTTAAGTCTTATCTGTGGTCAGCTGTAAAATCCTGCATTATACTTGCTCAGGTCCCCTTTCCCACAGTTCAATGTGAACCTCAAAATACCAGGACCGAATCTAGCACAATACCTCTGTATTTACCTGATTGCTCAATCGATGATTTTGTTCTTTTTTAAGTCTACTTAAAACATATTTTTATTGTGGTAAAATACACTTAATAGGAAATTTACCAATGAAACTGCATTAAATTCTACAATCTAGTGGAATTAAGTAACTTCACAATGTTGTACAACCATGATCACTACCTATATCCAAAAATTTTCATTACCCCAAAACCCATTAATAGCCATTCCCAATTCCTCCTTCCACCCAGCTCCTGGCAACCTCTAATTACTTTCTGTCTCTATGAATTTGACAATTCTGGGTACCTCACATTAAGAGACTCATACAATATTTATCCTTTTTGTGGTTGGCTTAGGTTACTTAGCATAATATTGTCAAAGTCATGCATGGTGTGGCATGTTCCAGGATTACCTTGCTTTATGTAGCTGAATAATATTCCATTGTATGGATGTATCACAGTGTGTTTACCCATTCATCTGTTGATGGATATTTCGGTGGTTTCCATAGTTAGGTTATTGTGAACAGAGCTGCTCCAAACATTCATGTTCAAGTTTTTGTTTGAATGTCTGTTTTCCATTATTTTGGGGTGTATCATAGGAGTGGAATTGTTGTGTCCTGTGGCAACTTCATGTTTACAGTATTCAGGAGGCATCTGACTCTCCCACGGTGGCTGTGTCATTTTACCTTTTCACCAGTAACGTAGGAGGGTCTCAGTTTCTCCTCAGCCTTGCCAACACTTGTTATTTTCTATTCTTTCTCAGATTATGGCCATCCTAGTGGGTGTGACCTGGTTCCTCATTGTGATTTTGATTAGCATTTCCTTAACGACTAACGATACTGAATGTCTTTTCATATGTTCGTTGGCCATTTGTACGTATTGGACAAATCTCTATTTAAGTCCTTGACCAAAGATTTAAAAAAGGCTTGTCATTGCTGAGTTGTAAGATTTCTTTATGAATTCTGGAAACTAGACCCTTATTAGTTACATGGTTTGCAAATATTTTCTCCCGTTTTGTGGGATACATGTCACTCTCTCAATAGTGTATTTTGATGGACAAAATTCTTAAATTTTGATGAAATCCATCTTATCTATTTTTCCTTTTGTTGCTTGTGCTTTTGGCATGATATTTGAGACATCATTGCCAAATAGATAAGGTCTTAAGGATTTGCCTTTTCTTGTAGTCTTCTAAGAGTTTTATACTTTTGGCTCTTATATTTGTCATTGATTCTTTTTGAGTTAATTTTTATATATGGTGTAGGGTAATTGTCAACTTTTATTACTACTACTACTATTATTATTATTATTAATTATTTTACACACAAAGATCCCTCTTCCCTATCACTATTTGTTGAGAAGAACTTCCCCCTCCTATGGAAAGTCTTGGCACTCTTGTTGAAAACCAATTGGCCATAGAAATATGAGTTTATTTCTGGACTTTCTATTCCATTGACCTATATGTCTAGGGTCATGAGATCAAACCCCGTATTGGGCTTGCACTCAGAACAGAGTCTCCTTGAGAGTCTCTCTCCCTCTGCCCCTCTCTCTCATGATCTCTCTCTCTCTAAAATAAATAAGTAAATCTTTAAAAAAAATATCTCTAGTTTGGGGAACCTTGCCAACTTTTAATATAATTCTATTACAGTGCTTGAACATATTGTATCAAACCCTACCTTTATTGACAGAATTTCTGAGGGGACATATGTGGACACTAGAGTTTAGTTTCAAGGGCCCAGAAAATTTCAACTCAATATTACTCAAGAGAAAATATAGCGATAAAAGGCCAATATGAGAAAGAAAGCAGAGTGTACTAAGTGTATTGATGATGTCCATGAATCATGAATAGACAAGTATCAACCAGGAAATGTGTATATGAATGCATAAGATAAGAGTATTTTCTATTTTAGAAAGAGCAAGTCTACACAATCTGCCTTGCTCCTTTTCTAAGTTGAAACTTTTCTACTTGCTTAAAATAATCAGCTTTATTATTAGTATGATTTTAAAACATATTTCATCTCCAAGGAGAAGTCACACCAGTTCAAAGCTGGGAATGAGAAAAAAAAAAAAAAAAACCAGAAGACAGCAGAAAGCACCAGTATATTATTATACTTGTAGACATAAGTACGTGGGATAAGGTAGCCTTAGGCAAAAATTTTAGGTGGGTCTAATAGTGCAATGCCTTGAATCCTTTCTAGAGCTGCAGAAAAAGTAAACAAATCAAAGTTTTTAAAAGAACTATCAACTTTTATTTAATTTTATTGCTTCTGCTAATGTAAACAAGGGTCATGTAAATATTGGCAAACATAAAGTTATTGGAAATACAGTCAACATTATTGGGCCAAGGGAAGGAATATTTAGATCATTTAAATTTATATTTCTCTAAAAGCATTTGTTATATAGAGATCTATCAATATCTATAATTACTCATTTTTTAAAAATTGGAACTCCAGACTTATGGAAAGTTTAAAAAACAACCCAAGGGGTGTTACACCATGTGTGTCTCATCAGTACTGTGTTAAGAAAAAAGAACTGTTGCTTCAAGGTGGGGGAATTCAAGTATACTTAATCTCTGAAGACTAATTATTATCACTATATATACTCTTAAACTATACCAGGCCTCTACCTGCCCCTTACAATTCTTTAAAAGTTTGAGACAAGGAAGAACAATGACTATGATTCTGAGATTATACAGGTTTTATCATTTTCTAAGACTCTGATTATTAATTAACATTGAAATGAACCTACCATCTCTTCTGGGCAGAGCAATGTACATTTAATTATACTAATATTCGTCAAAAGGTAAAGTAATCACTGTATCCACTTTGGGCTAAGGGTATTTGACAAACTTCTAGCAATTTGAAGCAGGTCAAGTGAATAGTGATTGAGGTACTTGAAACCATTTTATTATCTGGATAAATTTATTAGGAAAAATCCTTATTGTATTTGATTCTGAACTGATAGAAGGAGCAACTACTTGCTTAGTGTATCTTATGCCAAAGTTGAAGCTTATCCAATTATCTGGTCTAAGTTGTGTTGGTTATTAATTCTCGTTGGAGCAGAGAAGTTGTGATGGCACGCTGTATCTGAATAACCATCTAAACAAAACGATGTTTAACACCGATAGATAGTCTATTATTATTGTCTTTGCAGACATTACTTCACTCTAGCCTCACGACAAACTGATGAGGTAGGTCGTGGGTACAGATGAAACCGTTTGGGCTTAGTTCATTCAGAAAGGTCTTTTCCCCAGAAGCCATCTTAATGGAAATTTATAGCCATTGGATTTCTTACTAGTAAAGTTCTTCCAAGAAATTTTGTATTTTCCTAGAACTGTAGGATGAGAGTAAGTTGAACATAAGCCATTGACATATGTGATTTTTTTTTTTCACTTCTCTGCTTCTCCAGTTAAATTCTGAAATTTTCTGTCAGAGCCTGAGTTCATTCATATTTGTATTCCCAGGACCTAGTGGTGTTAGTGGTGATGTAGGCATGCAATAGACGTGTCTTAAATGAATGAACAAATCTGGAGCTGACCAGTAGTCCTTCCTTGTTTTCCAATACAAGCCAAATGAAACAGTCTGCACCGGACGTTCTCATAATACGCAGCACTCAGTTCTGTCTTGGCTCCCGGCACACGGTATTGTATGTGTCTGTGTTCTTGACGGCCCCTGGCCCCCACTCCAAACAGATGTAAAGTTCTGAGGGAAAGGACATGACCATATCCACCTAAGAACTCCTGGTCCTACACAGTGTCTGAAACATAGTGAGCAGGTGCTCAGTAAACACTTACAGAAGGAGGATGTGGCTGGGAAGGTCTTTGTGTCTTCCCCACTTACCTCCTGCTGAGGAGGGGGCTTATAATAAAAGCATAATAAGAAGACACAAGAAATGTTAACATAACAACATATGGATGTTTTTAAATTAATAATAATGCATTTTTTAAAAGAATCTGTTTTACATCTGCTGTTCTGAAGAAAAATCTAAGCCCTTTCCAGGAAAGACAGAAACTGTCCATTGCGAACGGTGTCTTCCGGGATACAGCTGGGAAGAGTGGTTTCCTTCCCTAAAGCAGCTCGTGCTGCCAGGATGAGTTGGAGCTGGTGCCTCACTGGAAGCAGACCCAGGGATAGAAACGATGAAGGGAAGACTGGAGGACGTTGAGGAGAAAGTGGGATGATCAGAGACCAAGGGCTCTCAGACTTCCGGGGAAGGTGGGCGTGGAGTGGACCCAGAGATGTGCGCAGAGGAGGTGACAAATAAAGCTTTGCTTCAACCTCTGCCCTCAGTCTTGTGATGACGAAAAGAGAGAACACTTTCTCTCCTCAATAGCACATGCTCCATGGTGATTCATGTTGTCCATGAATAGTCAAGTTCTTATATCTTTTCCCTGGTAGTTCAGAATACTGCATGGACATATTTAAGATATGAGAGGTGTCACCTCGTCAGAGCAGTCTTGGAAAGCCAGATTCCAGGAGCAAAGCCACAGGGTCCTAACGTTGCCTTAGACACACAGAAAGAGCACAGGGTTCTGGGCAGTTCGACTGGTGTGTCACATTGAAGCAGGCTTCCCTGAGGCCCGCGGGGGCACAGACAATCCCCCGGGGAGACCAGGAGATGCAGCCGTGCCACCCTGAAGACCATCAGCACAGAAGTGTCTGCTGCTGAAAATGTGTTGAAAATCCCAGCTTTGCCTTCTTCAGATCCATTATGCTATGGAAACCACGCATTAGGGAGATCGCTTGCCTTTTTCTTTGGATGAACACGGTCTTGACTTTTCCTCTACATGATCTCAAGGGCCTAAAAACACAAAGCCCATTTTTTTCTTTTTTTTTTGTTTTATCACCTGCCCTGCTGTGGGCAGTCCATGCTCAGAAGCAGGGCCCCGTCTCCTGTCACAGAGGTTTCCTGTCAGCTAGATGGGCATCAGGGGCCCTCTCCCCATCCCCCAGTGCCCCTCATGTGTTGCTCTTCTCAGATGTGGACTGCCTGCCAGGCACTCCCTTTGCCTTCCCCTCTGTCTTTGGGAAAAATGACCACATCCATCTGGACATTAGCGTATGCTTGTATGCCTATATACACTTGCAGGTACTTGCGTTTATGTAATGTGCGCACGTGGGGGAGTCTGGGGTAGGAATGTGAGTCAGGAGAGCATTGTGGGTAGGAATGTGAGTCAGGAGAGCATTGTGGGCCTTGAGAGTCGGCATTGGGGTCAGCATTAGGAAGTAGGGGAATGGTGTGTACTTACCCATATTCATACATACAGACACATTAGAGGTTGCTTTGGAGGTTGATAGTATAAATTTCAACCTACCTCTGGCTTAATTAGCCACTTAATTCTTGGAGTGATTTTACCAGACTAAGTTCACTTCTGTGAGGCTCTGCTTTTTCACCTGCAGAAATGGGGATAGCAAATTCTACTTCTCAGGGTTATGTGGGATGTGCACTCGATGCTATGAACGATAAACAAATAAATGTGAATAAAACTGAATAGGCTCAGCACATCGGGAGTCCAGTGAAGGTGACTTCTTCTAATCCCTAGAAATTTTAAGAAGAATTTGTGAGTCAGGAGTGTCTCACCCTGCCCTTGATTGCCACAGTGCTTATTTAGTCTGTCTGGGGACAGTAAGTGCTGTAGTCTGACTGTAACGAGGAGGAGAAAGTAGTCTGGTGAATATGTATACACACTACCCTGAACCAGCTCTTAAATAAGCCTCCAGTACAGACAGCTAATTACCCTGCACTTTAACATTGTGCCATCAAAATTACAATCAGCCCTTTCCTCAAGGAAGAAGGCTTATTTGTACTATGTAATTTGTGTGTTTGTTTACTGGTCGGTCCCCAAAAAGACAACAGAACCTGTGAGTTCTTATTTTGTTTTACTTTTTCTCATGAAAAATTGTAAACATACATGAAAGGAGAATACGTGGTATGAGGAATCTGTCATCGGCTTAAATAATTATCAACAGGTAGCCAAATGGTTTTCATCTTTACCCTCGCATACACCCTAATGCTTGCTAGGTATCCTTTTTAGAATTCTACTGATGCATAATTTACAATCATAAACTTGCCCCAATCGAGGTGTACAATTCAATGATTTAAAAAAATTGAGTCATGCTACCATTCCCACAGTGTGGTTTTAGAACATTTCCATCACCCCTACAGTTCACCTGTGCCCACCTGCTGTCAGACCCTGACCCCACCCCAGCCCCAGGAAACCACTGCCTTCTTTTCTGGCTCTCTAGAATGGTCTCTCCCATTATTTCATATCAGTGGAATTGAACAACGTCTACTTTTGTTTCTAGTTACTTTCACTTAGCTTCATGTCTGTGAGGTTCATTGTAGCATGTATCAATAATTTCATTTTATTGCTGGATAATATTCTACTGGATGGCTCTACGGTATCTTGTTTATTCATTCACCAATCGATAGACTCTTGGCATGTTTTTAGGTTTTCCCTATTATGTGTAATGCTACCCTGAACATGCAAGTACCAGTCTTTGCGTGGACATATGGTTTCATTTATCTTGGTTCGATAATCAGGAATAGAATTGCTGGATCGTTGGTAAGTTTGTTTAACTTTTCAGTGACACTGACAAACTATTTTTGAATTGGTGATTTTTTTTTTTTTTACCTTCCCACCAGAAATACGTGGGGCCTCCAACATCCCCATGACCTTACCGATGCTTTTTTTTTTTCTTTCCACCCTCCCCCTCCTCCCCCTCCTCTTCTTCTTCTCATGAATATTTTATTGACTGTAAGTGGTATCTCATGTGGTTTTGATTTGTTTTTCCCTGAAGACCAATAATGTCAAGCATCTTCTCATGCAGGTTAGTCACGTGTATATCTTACTTAGTAAAAACGCCTGTGCAAACGTTATCCTTAGGCAAGCACCCATTGTCCCGATTACTTTATATGTATATTGTGGTAAGTTTTTAAATCAGTTATGTAATTCCTCCAACTTCCTTTCCAAAATGGTTTCCCCTTTTCTCTGTGTCTTTATATTTACAACTTAATTATTAGGTTCTTGCCACACCTCTTCATGTCCCCATTCTTTTTTTTTTTTTTAAGATTTTATTTATTTATTTGAGAGAGAGAGAATGAGAGATAGAGAGCACGAGAGGGAAGAGGGTCAGAGGGAGAAGCAGACTCCCCGCCAAGCAGGGAGCCCGATGCGGGACTCGTTCCCGGGACTCCAGGGTCATGACCTGAGCCGAAGGCAGTCGCTTCACCAACTGAGCCACCCAGGCGCCCTTCATGTCCCCATTCTTCATCCAGGTACAGTGTTTCTAGGTGAGAGGACAAGAGGGAGGCACATCGGGTCGTACTATGGAATAGGTCTAGTTTGGGGATTAGTTAAAATTCATAACATCCTCTTCTGATACAATTTTTGAGGAACTGATTTTAAAGCAAAATTTAAGATCAAGAGCATGAACCCTCTTGGAGAACCCATTCTTAAGAGGGCAAGGATAGGTAAGCTAAGGAAAATGCTTTTATAAACGTATGTAAATGACTTTATTTAGGGTAAGAGAGTCAGGGTGCACTGTAGGAAATGGACTCCTGTTAAAATAAGTACATAAAACATAACCTCGAAACTGTGTAATCTTGGATCTTGATGTCATGGGAAAGATAGTCTCATTCAAGGTGAGTCTTCTTCCTTTTTCCTCCTGAAACAAATCTGGCTTTTAAAATCTAGTTATTAGTCTGATATTATACTTGTTACTTACTAGGTGAGAAGTACTCTACTGGGCCATGTCCAGATGATTTTATTTTTATGGAAATATATAAGGTTATAAGGATAATATTTGTATAATTTGAGGGGATAGTCACTTTGGCTTGTGAATTGAGATACCACTAATAACAAATAGAGATTTACAGAAAAAGAAACCAAATGAAACTATAACTGGAGTTCTAGAGTAGGGAAATAAAATGGAATAAAATGTTCACCAAATTTCACGGCGGCCTGTCCAGGTACAAGGCGTGGCTAATCTAGTAATGTAATAATTCTAGCTGTATGAAGGGAGTAGATGCACTACCAAAGTTTACCTTTACTGTGTAATTTATAAACAAATTTGTTGGCATGCAAATTATAACTTGTCCTGAAAACTTCTTCTACTAATTAAAGCTTGCAGAAGCTTGGGGAGGCCTGAGTAATTAACACAATGCTGGCGTGATTCTTAGGTAAGTGAAGTATTACCAAATTAGGTGTCAAGATTAGGAAAAATGAACTACTTGAAAATGCATTTTAGTTTTTGAACTCTGTTTACTTCTGAAATATGTTCTGAGGAACTTGATGCAAGGGCGAGACCATGAAATTTGAAGGTCCAGGAGACTGTTGGGTGCACAACACATGCAAACAGTTCCTGCCTTGTTCTGCTCTAAGCTCGACATGGGCCACTTTGGCTCCTTGTACAGCTCAGCTGACTAGCGCTTGGACGGGGTCCGTTGTCTCTCTTCTGTCCCTCACATTGATTACACGGCAGAGTGTAGGGAAAGGAGTATGGGTTCTAGAGTGAATAGCCTTGGAAGCATATTCTATTTTCCACATGAGCTTTGTGACATTGGGGTGACGGCTCTCTTGCCTTTCTGAACATAAGTTTATTCATCAATAGATTGGAGGTCATTATAGGCATCATATAACTCAATGTGATAATCAAATTAAAGATGATAGTGACCCTCCCCTCCAAAAAATTTATTTCTCTCCGTAAGTTTAGTTTGGGCATCATATACTAAGAAGGTCACATAATCATACACAGTAATGAGTAGAAGGAATGCCATGAAATGAAAATCGCATTAAAGAAAGAAGGTTGGGATGTGTAGGGATCTTTAGCTTTGAAAACTAAAGAATAAGAGTGTTAAGATGGTAGAAATGGAACAGATTCAGCTCACTTTATCCCAGAGAGTGAAATAATTGCAAATGATACTCGGCTATAAAATATACAGCTTTTTAAGCAAATTACTAATAATAGTAATTCGGACAACTCTCACTGTCTGACTTCTTTTCATGTGCGCAGGGTTGAGAGCATTTCAATTAGAGGTGCTGTAAAAGGGATTTCTGCTTGTGGGATCAATTTGTTAAACAATAACAAATAATAATAATGATGATAATGATAGTTAAACACAGATTCAAATGCATTTCATTTAACTTTGTATTCTCCAGCATCTGGAAGTTCCTGCTACATATTAGATATTTAATGAATACCTGTCCAGTTGAGTTCCCAGCCTTCTCCTCTGTCATGTTTAGGACAACTCCCATGACCCACTCTCTTCCTATTCAAGCAAACCCAACTACACACACACACACACACACACACGCACACCTGCCGTTCTCCTAGAGAAAAGGGGATTTAGTTTGACAACGTAACTCATTTGTTACTACAGGAAAGTTTGTAACATTACCTTGCACCAGAAGGGGGAAACTTTTGTCCTTTAGGTATAAGACCACATTTATGTGTGTATATGTGTGTATGTGACTATCTGCAAGGCACCGAATCAAGTTTTCGATGATGGAAAGACTATGAAATCTTCATCTAATCGATGGAGGTATTTTATCTTTGTAGTGGTGAACTGCATTTAATTTAAAATAGTTTGAGGAACATGAGGTATGCGTTTTTTTTTAAAGATTTTATTTCTTTATTTGAGAGAGCGCTCACACAACCTGGGGTGGGTGGGAGGGCAGAAGGAGAGGGAGAAGCAGATTCCCCTCTGAGCAGGGAGACTGATGTGGGGCTCGATCCCAGGACCCTGGGATCTTTTTTTTCAAAAGATTTATTTATTTGAGAGAGCGAGAATGAGAGAGAGAGAGAGTACATGAGGGGGGGAGGGTCAGAGGGAGAAGCAGGCTCCTCGCCGAGCAGGGAGCCCGATGCGGGACTTGATCCCAGGACTCCAGGATCATGACCTGAGCCGAAGGCAGTCACTTAACCAACTGAGCCACCCAGGCACCCAGGACCCTGGGATCTTGACCTGAGCTGAAGGCAGACCCTTAACCAACTGAGCCACCCAGGCCTCTACGATACATGCTTTAATCACTTTCCACTTGAGAAAAGAGGCTCAGAAGGAGACTGGCAGGAGAAGAGCTGAGGGCTGTCCTCAGAATGAATAACCAATCTGGAACAACCCACTTGATTGTAATCGTCAATATGTTCTCACACTACCAAAATATTTATTATTTTTAAATGTTAATGTGTATTATTCGATGTATGGGAAAATGTTTCCACGTCTTTCTGGTAAATGTTGGACGAGTATTATCTAGATAAGCTTAGAGACAATGGATGGAGGTGGAAATCAGGGACAACACAGATGCACTCATGCACTAAGTGAACACCATGATTGATCTCAACCGTTGATGAGTATCATTGCACTTACAGGTGAACTCATACAAATGTTTTCCTGGATACCAGAATATTTCAGAGTGTTCATGATTATCAATAAAGACAGAAGAAAGTACAGTGTGGACGAATTCTGACACAGAAACTCCAGGCTGGCTCCAGTGAGAGTAAGTGGCAGGAATTCGAGAATGTCCAATGAGATAGTCTTGCACGCTTTGAGGCTCCAACATGAGCAATGAATGCAGGCAGTGCAAGGTGGTTTGGAGGCTGAAGGAGAGTGAGAACCACTACTCCAAAGCTTGCAGTAGCCAGCATGACATGCAGGACACGCTGAGGAAGGGTGGGGCATGTTTGGGGATTGGGGTTGGTCTTGGGTCAATTTTGGAGGTACCCCCTGTAGTCAGCTTCACAGGATCTATAAAATGTCACGTGTCTACAAGGCACAGTCTCTTTCATGCCCATTGTCCTCAGCAGGTAGTGTTTTTGCTTTTGTTTGCTTTTTGGTCTTGGTCATTTACTTTGTGTGACTTGATGCTGAGAAGGTTGGGAGCTGTGTGCTCCTCAGCAATAATATTTTGGTAGGCTAAGTGTTCTCTTGCTGGTCATTTCTTTCTGGACAATATTTAGAAAATATGTCTTTCTAGGTAACTCTGATGGCTGGAATCAGCTGACGGTTTTTTGCATTTCCCCCCAACTCTGTGTACCAGGGACATGTTGTGGAGGTTGTGCGCCATTAGCCTTTTGTGTCTTCACTAGGTCATGTAATTGTTGAAGCACTAATTGTTGAAGTACTTGTCTGAAACTATTTTTAAAAATGGAACCACCTGCTAAAACTTTTGGTAAAATAATTGATCCTTAATATGTCCTTAAATTTGAATTTTTGTCGGTTGTATAAAGCAGGAAAAATTTATATCACAAAATGTTATCTGTCAATAATTTGCAAGATACTTTTGTATAAAATGTTATTCTTTATAATGTCCACTTTAGGTGCATACTCAAGACAAAGAGGAAATCAGTCCATTGGCTATCTAGCTTTCAAATTACTAATCTAGATAAAATGGCATATAAATACTGACTACAACTCCACAAACAAACTACTAGGTGGGTTTTTATCTATGTCTTGAAGTGACTTTGGTAGATCTGCTTTTTGCATTAAGACAATTTTGAAGGTAACCTTAGTCAATGCAAGCATTGATAAAATGGCCAAACTGACAGCTAAACCTGCTGCTGGAAATGACTGAAGACTCAGAGATCTTGCCATTCCCTTCCACATCTACTCATCTGCCACTGCACTTTATATGAGTAGGTGGTCTTCCCTGCATTGGGCCATTTTTAATTTTTTTATTTTTTAAGTCAGCCAACCTGGAAACAGGGACACCTGCACTGTGTTGGGGGTGAACGTCTGGGTGGGTGGTATGGGAGGGTTGGGCAAGAAAATGTTTAGAGAAACCTGAAAATCCATTCTGGAGACAAGACAGTCAACACAAACACTAGGAAAAAATAAATAAAAACAACAACAACACTAGGTTATGTGACTTGGAGTGAACTCAACACACATAGTTGTGTTGCAGACTCCCAGAAGGAAAGTATGGCTGAGGGTGAATGGGAGTGTGGTCCTTTATCTTTGGGAGTGAGTAGGATTTGGATGAAGTAGAAGAAAAAAAAGAGGAAGTGGATATTAATGTCTTTTATATATATATATGTATATATACATATATACATATATATATATATATATCACTAGATTTTTTTGTTTTCCTTCCTGGTTGGAGCGTGGCTGATCAAATAGATTGAGTCTTTAAACCATGGTACTGAATCATTATTGAAATTAAAATCTGAAATGTATCAAATATATCAATTATATTAGGATTAACATAGTCATTTTTGTTAAAGCTGAGAGTGGAACCATAAATCTTTCTGAATTCAAATGATTTCCTTCTGATTGATGTACCAGGAATTCTGTGCAGTTTATGTTCTCACCTATAGCGTTAATTGAAGCGAGAAAAAGTAGGAAGAATAACTTCTTGCATTTTTTATTATGAATGTCATTTCAATAAGTCACTGATGCAGAAAAGGGGAACACCGCGGTAATATTACCAACTGTCAATTACACCACACCCGGGAGTTTTCCGCACATGGAACAAAGCATCTTGCCATTCCTTTCAGGAACTTATTCTTGGGGAAATCCCCATGGCCTAAATTCCTACTGAACATGACGTCAGGCCTATGGGGGAGGGGTCTGGGCCAGACTGGGCAGTAAAAGGATTCCTGGTTGTACAGGGGCCCCGATCCTTCTTTGATGGCATCTCCATTCACTCCAGCCCCCATCTAGGGACGAACCCTCCTTTTCAAAACTTGCTCTCAGATGAGGAGCTAATTAAAAAGAGTTAATTATTTAAAGAAATTACAGGGTGTTTTAAAAGCAGCCTGGAAAGCTTGTGTCAGAAGATAAGGCATGTTCACAAAATATTCTCCAGTGTCTTCAGAGAAAAGTGGAGACTGCCTATGTCAGAAAATGAACTAAACTTTATACAGATCATAGAATTGGCTCTCAAAGGCTCAGGCTTAATGCAAAAACTCAACAATTCTAGGTGGCAGTAGTTCAGGACTATTAAGAAGGTGGAGTCAGGGAAATAAAAGTAGATTTAGTTATTTTTTAAACTCTCATCTTATAGGAGTCTGATTCAGAGTGAGTGACTAGATAACGTTTTAAAAGCCTCAGTAGACTGTCAACTGTACCCTGACGTTCACACCTTGCAGAAGGCTGTCTTTTTCAATTGCATAAAACAGCCCTTCCCCATCATGCATTATGATCTCTATGCTGTGAAGTTCTTCTTCTCCCTCTGAGCCTCACCCCCCTCCCCACTAACACACACACCATCCTGCCCCCACTGCTGTGATGCCTCACTTCATCAATGGCATCACCACTCTCTGACATTCCCAGTATTAAAAATAAATAAGTCACACTAATTAAGAATACGTTTATATCAATACTATTTCCCCCTTGGAGAATTTTTAAAATAATTCAGAAAACACTCTTCTCAGGCACTTGTTACTTCCTATATGTCATCTAGGTAGAAAGAAGCAACAGTTGTTCATAATGGAGGGCCCACAATCTAGTCAGGAGATAAACATACATGAAATGTGAATAATCATTGATCATTTTGGAGAATTGTTTACATTTTGGAGAATTGTTTACATTTACATTTACAAAAGCACTAAGATACATTTACACTCTTAGTGCTTTTGAAATGGCATCAGTATGTCGGCTGGACAACTGAAGGGGATGGTCTTGAACTCACCACCAGATGCCTGCAGATAATAGAGATGGGTAATCAGAATCGGAAGACTGTGTTTAATGGTGACCATGGGTGTCATGGATATTCATGATGAGCGAGAACTTGAGAATGGAACATAGCAAAGGGAAGGCAAGAGCCAGGCTCTGTGGGAACTTGGAGCCTGAAGTAGGAAAGTCAACATCTAGGGAAGGACCACACATCTACAAAGAGAAATGTTTCCCAATTCTAAGGCAGGAATAACAGAGGGAGATTATAGTCTCACAATAATAAGACATAGATAAGAGGGATGGTCAGCTCAAAAAGTAGATAAATAGACCCTTGACATTAGGAATATTTATCTAAAACTGTCTAAACTCCATAAATAAGAGCTTCAGTCAGGATATTTCAACTTGGTGACAGGAACTCAGTGACATTATTTCCTCCAGCTCACTCTTGATACTTATATCTCATTCTCACATACTATTTCAACATTTAGCTATTTGTATTCCCTAGAGAGAACACATTGAGACACAAACATACCACTGCTGGCTAATTACATATGTCATTAACATACATGTATTGAGATTCTAGTTTATATGTGAGGCTTTTACAAGTTTTGTTAGCGTGAGTTTGCCCTACAAATTTAAGGTTGGGAGCAATGCAGGCCAGAGACAAGAAAGAGAAAACCACATCCAACTCATGTCACCTTGCAGGACTCTGCAGGGCAGTCAGCCTCCATCTTTAGCAGCATGTCAATCACCCACTCATGTAAACAAGTTGTATATCTCTCCTATATATACAAATAAGTTAGCTATTTGGCAGTGGAAGACAAATAACAATGTATAGCAAAATCTGTAGGCCTGCATAAAAGCCACAGACATAGAGTATATTTTTTTGGAGAAATGCTGGGTAGAGATTGAAATGGTATAATAACAGAAAGGGAGAAATGGATCACACATTCCCATTAAAACCACTAAACTGGTCCAGTGGCTATACGTGGTGACAAATAGGATTTATACCATCCGCTTGTGGTCTTAGCTTAAAACCAAAACCAAAACCAAAGCTTTGATATTTCTTGAGTTGTGTTTCTGATAATAACTCATCACTGGATCTAGAGAGAATGAAGAGAACACCACCAACTGAAAACTAACTCTACACAATAGGAAAGAAAACAAGCAGAAATTATGGAGACAGAATATGTTTCTGAGATGTTTTAATACCCTCATTAAGGATTGCTAGTTTATTTCATCATAAAAGTCACAAGTATAGTGATCCATTCATCACTTATATCTGGCATATGAGAGATGCATACAATCAGGAGGCTTTATAATCCAGATTTCAGAATTTCGAACAGCTCGGAAGGGGAGCAGAGAAACACAGTTAATGATATGAGACCAATGTTGTTACACACACAAAAACATGCTCTTGGATTTCAAAGTGAATTTTTTTAAAAAGGAAAGTATGTAATCAAAGGTGAACATAAAGATACAGAACATGCCTAAAATAACCATTTCCAGAAATCTGGATCTTAGACAAAGGGAGAATTTGTAAAATTTCAAAGAAGATGAGAAATGACTGATTTCTAGAGGAGAAGGGGCATGGGAGGAAAATGGTAAAGCAAATTTCCTATTGGAGAGCTGACACTCAGATGACTCTCATTCTGAGAGAGCACTGAGTTGTAATTTTCAAAAAGTCTATGTGGGGGAGAGAGGTAATCGGGTGATGGGCATGAACGAGGGCACTTGATGTGATGAGCACTGGGTGTTATATGCAACTGATGAATCACTAAACTCTACCCCTGAAACTAATTATACCTTATTTGTTAACTAAATTGAATTTAAATAAAAGGAAAAAAAAATCTATGTGGCATCCGTTTTCTCTCTCCTTCCGAAAATGAACCCACCCATTCTGACTCGGAGGTAGGCAGATGATCAGAAAGAGCCAGTCACAGAATTCCATCCTTCTTCACACAACGTGTTATGATCCCAACCTAGCTACACGTGTTCCTTCCCCAGGTACCTTTTTCTGAATCTGAAGAAATTCTCTATAGTCTTTTTAGTCAAGAAACTGATTATCATGAAAATAAAACTCATTTATGCTGAGAGAATAAAAGGCCATAAAAAGGAGAATTAGTTCCAAATGTCACTGAGTTCCCACTCCCAGCCCTTTCATTTCAAATTTGTGAAGCTCAGCATCTTCCCAAGAAAGTCTGCATCCTTTGGGGGTGTGCTTTTAGGCCAGTATGGGTTACGTTTCTGTCACTTTCAACCAAAGGAATCCACATCAACACAACCAAACAAAAAAGAGAAACAAAAACAAACAAGAAAAGAAGTCTTGACCATGATGAGTAATAGCCTAGATCAATGTGGAGGAAACTTGGATGTGAGGTTGATAAATGACTTTGGGGTATCTTTGAAAACTTGCTGAGAATTGAAGAGATTATGGGAGAGCTGAAAGGGGCTAAGTGTTCTGAGTTAACCCCCAACAAAGGTAAACAGGATGCCCCGATGAGGCCCTAAATGGGTAGTGCCATTTCCAATATTCCTGGAAGAATGCTTTCCACATGAGGTCACTCTTCCTAATACCCAGTCAGAGGAAACGTCAAAAAAAGATGTTAGATTTATTTTAGATTCAGATTTATTCACACTAAAGAAGACTTACTTCCTGTAACCAGCCCATTCCAGCCTAGACTCATTGACTGGTGAATCTGGTTTGCATACCGGGAGGTCTTTCTTTGCTGTCCCTATACTTTCCCTGTCTCCAGCTTCCTCTCTCTCTTTGACTTTAGAGTTCTGGTTATCAGATACTTTGCTTTAGTTTACCATTAGTTTATTTCCTTCCTTAATATGTTTTTATAATATTTCATAGTGCCATATAGAATCTTTCTGTCCCAGGAGTCAGAGGATTAAGTCTCCACTTGAGACATTTTAATGAATCCATTTATCTAAGGAAAACAAGCACTTAGATATTATCTATTGCTTGTGCTTCTATCAATGATGGCCCGTGCTTTCTGAAAGCTCCTACGTTTTCCACCTGGCACACTCACATTTTGCTCTGCTTCTTCATATTTGCCTTATTTATATCTATAGTTTATGTTTAAATGTTATTAAATAGAAGAAACAGTAACTGCTGTCTACAAAATATAATATGCATGCATTAATCTGCATATGAAAATAGAAGATGGGTTTCACAACTTTAATCCCAGGAACGAGGTTACCTTCGGTATTACTCTCCTATTGCTGCTGTAACAAATTACCAAAAACTCAACCACTTAACATGTATTTATTACCTTACAGTTCTGGGGTCAGAGGTCCCAAATGGATTTCATTGGGTTAACATCACCAGGTGACAGGGTGTGTTCCATTCTGGAAATGCCAGTAGAAAATCCTCCTAGTTTTCATTGCCTCAAGAGGATGCCCACGTTCCTTGGCTCAGGGCCCCATCCGTCTCCAAAACCAGCAATGAAGGATGGAGTGCTCCTAATGTCCAGGTACTCTGCCCTCCTCCTCCACACACACACACACTTCCCTCTGACTCTCACTGTTTCTCCCTTCCTCTTCCTCTTTTTTTTTTTTTTTTTACAAAGTCGTTTATTGTACAATGTCATCTGTTTGGGGGAGGGGCGCCAAAGGACTAACACATACACAGCTAAGTAGAGAAATATGCCAAGCTTTTTCTTTTTAAATCAGACATTTATAAACAAGAAAGCATACATTAATTACATAAAGATAGTTTTTGATAGTAGAGTAAGTCATCCTGTTGTCATTTTAAAGACCCTTTGATTACTTTGGGCTCACCTGACTAACCTAGGGGAATCTCCCCAGTTTAAGGTCAGCTAATTAGCAACTTACTTCTGCTTGCAACGTTTTATCCACTTTGTTGCATTGCAAAACGTATTCATAGGTTTCAAGGATTAAGGCATAAACATCATTGGGGGCGTTTTTTTTCCTACCACACTTGAGAAAACAAAGTGCTGCCTATCCTGACTTTGGAAATACGGCTGGACAAGTAGGTTCAGGGAAATGTTACAGACAAAAATACAGCTGGATTTATTTCAGCATTATACTTGCCAAAGTGTGCCATAAGAGAAAGTTACAAAACATTAAATCTACGCACTGAATACTAGCAAAATTTGGTGGCCTCATAGCTTTCTAAAAAAATATTGAAAACTCCTGGCAAAGAGATGGATATCAAAAGGGAAGAATAGTCCTTTGTCAAGGGTAAACAGATAATTATTTGTATATGTAGGTATGCATCTACTTACCTATCATATATATTAATAACACATCAAGTAATTAAAGTAAAAACTTTAATAAAATATAGGTTGAAGTAATTATGGGAAACAACAGGAACATAAAAAAATTCAGACATTTTTTGATAATCCTAAAGAAGGGTGTACAAATTGACAGACATAAACATAAAATCCTTTCACTAGGTCTAAAAAAGAAACCTAACAACCCTTCACATGAAGAACAAAGACATATTAGTATCCAGTCATTGTTGAGGATCTTCTATTTTTCCAGGATATTTTATAGAAGATAGATCTCAACCTCATTTCCATTTTTTGGTGTGTGTGTGTGGGGGGGGTGGGTAAAGGTTGGAAGTATAGAGAGAAAAGCTGAAAATATTACAGAATTTTATTTTAATCAAGATAAAGTCTAAGCTTTAGGTTGATTTCTGTCATCATGGAGGATTCATCCTTTACTCTCTTTGGAATCATTCAAGAAATTTGCACGGTGGTGGCGGGAACCAACGGGAGGTCCTGGAACGGAGTCCAGAAGGTTGGGCATCTTTGTTGTTTGTCCTTCTGTCACTGCTGCTGCTGGAAAATGTTCCTCCAGCACCAGCTCAAAGGTGTTTCTGGAGCCTCTGTTCCAGGGTGTGTAGGCTCAGCATCAGGAATGCTCACTGCTGCCCTAAGCCTAGGGACCCTGGCCCTTGCGCCCTTAGCCTTACCCACTGAGGATCCCTCCTGGACCCTAGAGACGATGAACCCTGGAATCTGTCTCTAACGGAAACCTCCTTCTCCCTAATCGGGGGTATTGGGAGCAGTTTGTTCCCATACAAATACCAACTCTAACAACATTCATTTTCAAAAATATGTTTAAAGTTGGGACATGGACACAAGGTATGATGTCATCTCCAAATCCAACCCCTCCCAAATCCATCCTTCCTGCCAAACTCCCTAACAGTCCATATCTTAAAAAGAATCAGAAGAAGATTTTGTCTTTGTCTCTCCAGGAGCATCTTCCTGCAAGACATCAACTACAAGCATTTCCATGGATCCTAGATCGCAAAGGTACCCACCAATTTTAAAAGTGGCAGCAAGTTTGCAGATTCCAAATTACATAATTTTATATACTGATTGAGGCAGACTTGGTTCCTATCACAGGTTTATTAAATTACTGAGAAGGAAAATGTAGGCTATGATGGACATTCTAGATTTTTTCACCAGGGGGTGGAAAGGATTCAAAGGATGTTATGTAAAGAGCTGACCACTGGCTAGCACAGAAAGATTAAAAAAGTATTAACTTGAATCTACAAAATAATTTTATCAATTCAATTTATTAAGGGTTGTATTTTGTTTCAATACTAACAACAGCTAGAGACTTCTGTTCCCTATACTTGTGATGAGAATCAACAGTGTTCCTTTCATCAGAAGCTCTTTTTCATATTAACTGACATGTAACACCCTTGTCCAAGGTGTTGGCACCTGGAAAGCAGGAGGTTGGGAGTGTGAAACTGGTTTCCCCTACAAAGATGATTAGAATATATATAACATTATGTGTCACATTTTTTGCTGTTACAAATTTGAATTATTAAAGACACTAAGAAAATATGGGAGATGTTAACTTAGAAGGTAAAAATCAAATGGGACATGGTAATGTCTACCACGTGGAATAGGAAAGATCATTCTGTGTTTCCAATGTGGGGTCTACATATATAAGTTATTGGCATTTTGTTTATGTCTACAAGGCTAGAGTGTATTTTGGAAGAATTGTAACAAGGAAGTCCTGCTAGGGCAGTGGATTATAGGGCAGTGGAATTTTAAAATCACATGGGAACTTTGAAAATACAAGACACTGTGTTCCATCCTAGCTCAATTAACTCCAGGTTTCTTGACGTGGGGCTCTAAGGACCATTACCCCCACGCCAGGCTGGACTGGGCACAGTATTCACTCAGGAACAAACCAATGAAATCCCCACTTTTCATAAGATCTCAACAAAGAGTTGGAGGTCAGCAAAAAAGGAGAACTGTTAAGAGATGGATATATTCAACAATTCTTATTTTATTTATTTTTTTAAATTTTTATTGTTATGTTAATCACCATACATTACATCATTTGTTTTTGATGTAGTGTTCCATGATTCATTGTTTGTGCATAACACCCAGTGCTCCACGCAGAACGTGCCCTCTTTAATACCCATCACCAGGCTAACCCATCCCCCCACGCCCTCCCCTCTAGAACCCTCAGTTTGTTTTTCAGAGTCCATTGTCTCTCATGGTTCGTCTCCCCCTCCGATTTCCGCCCCCATTCTTCCCCTCCTGCTATCTTCTTCTTTTTCTTTTTTCTTAACATATACTGCATTACTTGTTTCAGAAGTACAGATCTGTGATTCAACAGTCTTGCACAATTCACAGTGCTCACCATAGCACATACCCTCCCCAATGTCTATCACCCAGCCACCCCATCCCTCCCACCCCCCACCACTCCAGCAAAACTCCGTTTGTTTCCTGAGATTAAGAATTCCTCATATCAGTGAGGTCATATGATACATGTCTTTCTCTGATTGACTTATTTCACTCAGCATAACACCCTCTAGTTCCATCCACGTCGTTGCAAATGGCAAGATCTCATTCCTTTTGATGGCTGCATAATATTCCATTGTGTATATATACCACCTCTTCTTTATCCATTCCTCTGTCGATGGACATCTTGGCTCTTTCCACAGTTTGGCTATTGTGGACATTGCTGCTATAAACATTGGGGTGCACATACCCCTTCGGATCCCTACATTTGTATCTTTGTGGTAAATACCAGTAGTGCAATTGCCCAAACGTATGGTAGCTCTTTTTCCAACTGTCTGAGAACCTCCATACTGTTTTCCAGAGTGGCTTGCACCAGCTTGCATTCCCACCAACAGTGTAGGAGGGTTCCCCTTTCTCCAAATACCCACCAACATCTGTCGTTTCCTGACTTGTTAATTTTCGCCATTCTGACTGGGGTGAGGTGGTATCTCATTGAGTTTTGATTTGGATTTCCCTGATGATGAGCGATGTGGAGCACTTTTTCATCTGTCTGTTGGCCATTTGGATGTCTTCTTTGGAAAAATGTCTGTTCATGTCTTCTGCCCATTTCTTGATTGGATTATTTGTTCTTTGGGTGTTGAGTTTGATAAGTTCTTTATAGATTTTGGATACTAGCCCTTTATCGGATAGGTCATTTGCAAATATTTTCTCCCATTCTGTCGGTTGTCTTTTGGTTTTGTGGACTGTTTCTTTTGCTGTGCAAAAGCTTTTTATCTTGATGAAATCCCAATAGTTCATTTTTGACCTTGCTTCCCTTGCCTTTGGCGATGTTTCTAGGAAGAAGTTGCTGTGGCTGAGGTCAAAGAGGTTGCTGCCTGTGTTCTCCTTTAGGATTTTGATGGACTCCTGTCCCACATTTAGGTCTTTCAACCATTTGGAGTCTATTTTTGTGTGTGGTGTAAGGAAATGGTCCAGTTTCATTCTTCTGCATGTGGCTGTCCAATTTGCCCAACACCATTTGTTGAAGAGACTGTCTTTTTTCCATTGGATATTCTTTCCTGTTTTGTCAAAGATGAGTTGACCATAGAGTTGAGGGTCCATTTCTGGGCTCTCTATTCTGTTCCATTGATCTATGTGTCTGTTTTTGTGCCAGTACCATACTGTCTTGATGATGACAGCTTTGGAATAGAGCTGGAAGTCCGGAATTGTGATGCCACCAGCTTTGCTTTTCTTTCTCAATATTCCTCTGGCTATTCGGGTTCTCTTCTGGTTCCATACAAATTTTAGGATTATTTGTTCCATTTCTTTGAAAAAAGTGGATGGTATTTTGATGGGGATTGCATTGAATGTGTAGATTGCTCTAGGTAGGATTGACATCTTCACAATGTTTGTTCTTCCAATCCATGAGCATGGAACGTTTTTCCATTTCTTTGTGTCTTCGTCAATTTCTTTCACGAGTATTTTATAGTTTTCTGAGTGCAGATCCTTTGCCTCTTTGGTTAGATTTATTCCTAGGTATCTTATGGTTTTGGGTGCAGTTGTAAATGGGATGGACTCCTTGATTTGCCTCTCTTCTGTCTTGTTGTTGGTATATAGGAATGCCACTGATTTCTGTGCATTGATTTTATATACGGCTACTTTACTGAATTCCTGTATGAGTTCTAGCAGTTTTGGGGTGGAGTCTTTTGGGTTTTCCACATAAAGAATCATATCATCTGCAAAGAGTGAGAGTTTGACTTCCTCTTTGCTGATTTGGATGCCTTTGATTTCTTTTTGTTGTCTGATTGCTGTGGCTAGGTCTTCTAATAGTATGTTGAATAGCAGTGGTGATAGTGGACATCCCTGCCGCATTCCTGACCTCAGGGGAAAAGCTCTCAGCTTTTCCCCATTGAGAATGATATTCACTGTAGGTTTTTCATAGATGGCTTTTATGCTATTGAGGTATGTACCCTCTATCCCTATACTCTGAAGAGTTTTGATCAAGAAAGGATGCTGTACTTTGTCAAATGCTTTTTCTGGATCTGTTGAGAGGATCATATGATTCTTGTTCTTATTTTTGTTTATGTATTGTATCACGTTGATTGATTTGCGGATGTGGAACCAACCTTTCAGCCCAGGGATAAATCCCACTTGGTCATGGTGAATAATCCTTTTGATGTACTGTTGGATCCTATTGGCTAGGATTTTGGTGAGAATTTTTGCATCCATGTTCATCAAGGATGTTGGTCTGTAATTCTCCTTTTTGATGGGGTCTTTGTCTGGTTTGGGGATCAAGGTAATGCTGGCCTCATAAAACGACTTTGGAACTTTTTCTTCCATTTCTATTTTTTGGAACAGTTTCAGGAGAATAGGTATTAATTCTTCTTGAAATGTTTGGTAGAATTCCCCTGGGAAGCCATCTGGCCCTGGGCTTTTGTTTGCTGGGAGATTTTTGATGATTGCTTCAATTTCCTTAGTGGTTATAAGTCTATTCAGGTTTTCTATTTCTTCCTGGTTCAATTTTGGTAGTTGATACATCTCTAGGAATGCACCCATTTCTTCCGGGTTATCTAATTTGCTGGCATCGAGTTGCTCATAATATGTTCTTATAATTGTTTGTATTTCTTTGGTGTTGGTTGTGATCTCTCCTCTTTCATTCATGATTTTGTTGATTTGGGTCATTTCTCTTTTCTTTTTGATAAGTCTGGCCAGAGGTTTATCAATCTTGTTAATTCTTTCAAAGAACCAGCTCCTAGTTTCGTTGATCTGTTCTACTGTTCTTTTGGTTTCTATTTCCGTGGTTTCTGCTCTGATCTTTATTATTTCTCTTCTCCTGCTGGGTTTAGGCTTTATTTGTTGTTCTTTGTCCAACTCCTTTAGGTGTAGGGTTAGGTGGTGTATTTGAGACCTTCCTTGTTTCTTGAGAAAGGCCTGTATTGCTATATACTTTTCTCTCAGGACTGCCTTTGCTGTATCCCAAAGATTTTGAACAGTTGTGTTTTCATTTTCATTGGTTTCCATGAATTTTTAAAATTCATCTTTAATTTCCTGGTTGACCCATTCTTCTTTAGTAGGAGGCTTTTAGCCTCCATGTATTTGAGTTCTGTCTGACTTTCCTCTTGTGATTGAGTTCTAGTTTCAAAACATTGTGGTCTGAAAATATGCAGGGAATGATCCCAATCTTTTGTTACCGGCTGAGACTTGATTTGTGACCTAGGATGTAATCAATTCTGGAGACTGTTCCATGGGCACTAGAGAAGAATGTATATTCCGTTGCTTTGGGATGGAATGTTCTGAATATGTCTGTGAAGTCCATTTGGTCCAGTGTGTCCTTTAACGTCTTTATTGCCTTGTTGATCTTTTGCTTAGATGATCTGTCCATTTCAGTCAGGGGGTGTTTAAGTCCCCCACTATTATTGTATTGTTATCAATGTGTTTCTTTGCTTTTGTTCTTAATTGCCTTATATAATTGGCTGCTCCCATGTTAGGGGCATAGATATTTACAATTGTTAGATCTTCTTATTGGATAGACCCTTTAAGTAGGCTATAGTGTCCTTCCTCATCTCTTATTACACTCTTTGTTTTAAAATCTAATTTGTCTGATAGAAGGATTGCCACCCCAGCTTTCTTTTGGTGTCCATTAGCATGGTAAATGGTTTTCCACCCCCTGACTTTCAATCTGGAGGTGTATTTCTGTCTAAAATGAGTCTCTTGCAGACAGCATTTGGATGGGTCTTGTTTTTAATCCAATCTGATAGCCTGTGTCTTTTGATTGGGGCATTGAGCCCATTTACATTCAGGGTAACTATTGAAAGGTATGAATTTAGTGCCATTGTACTGCCTGCAAGGTGACTGTTACTGTATATTGTCTGTGTTCCTTTCTGATCTTTGCTGCTTTTAGGCTCTCTCTTTGTTTAGAGGACCCCTTTTAATATTTCCTGGAGGGCTGGTTTTGTGTTTGCAAATTCCTTTAGTTTTTGTTTGTTCTGGAAGCTTTTTATCTCTCCTTCAATTTTCAATGAGAGCCTCGCTGGATATAGTATTCTTGGCTGCATGTTTTTCTCGTTTAGTGCTCTGAAGATATCATGCCAGTCCTTTCTGCCTGCCAGGTCTCTGTGGATAGGTCTGTTGCCAATCTAATGTTTCTACCATTGTAGGTTACATATCTCTTCTCCCGAGCTGCTTTCAGGATTTTCTCTTTTTCTCTGAGACTCGTAAGATTTACTATTAGATGTCGGGGTGTTGACCTATATTTATTGATATGAGAGGGGTTCTCTGTGCCTCCTGGATTTTGATGCCTGTTTCCTTCCCCACATTAGGGAAGTTCTCTGCTATAATTTGCTCCAATATACCTTCTGCCCCTCTCTCTCTTTCTTCTTCTTCTGGGGTCCCAGTTATTCTAATGTTGTTTCGTCCTATCGTATTGCTTATCTCTCGAATTCTGCCCTCGTTATCCTGTAGTTGTTTCTCTCTCTTTTTCTCAGCCTCTTTATTTTCCATCATTTGGTCTTCTATATCGCTGGTTCTCTCTTCTGCCTCATTTATCCTAGCAGTTAGTGCCCCCATATTTGAGTGCCCCTCATTAACAGTTTTTTGATTTTGATTTGGTTAGATTTTATTTCTTTTATTTCTCCAGAAAGGGTTCTCTAATAACTTCCACGCTTTTTTCCAGCCCAGCTAGTATCTTTAAAGTCATGATTCTGAACTCTAGGTCCAACATCGTACCAATGTCTGTAATGAGTAGGTCCCTGGCAGACGGTACTATCTCTTGTTCTTTTTGCTGAGGTGATTTTTTCGTCTTGTCATTTTGTCCAGAGGAGAATAGATGAATGAGAGTACAAAATGCTAAGAGGTTAACAACGTCCCCAGCAAAAATACTCTATACAAATTAGAAAGACCTGAAACCAGGGGAAAAGAAAGGGAAAGAAAGAAAAATGAAAGAGAAAAAATAAAACAAAAAGAAAATGATAAAAACAAAAACAGAACAATACCAAAAAAAAAAAAAACAACACCAGAATATGATCACATATGATCAGGCTAGTGCATACATCAGTGCCACACACTAGATTTTGGGCGTATTTAGGTCTGTTAATAAAAAGTGCCTCCTAAAATTTTAAAGGAAGAAAGACTTATATATGTACAAAATAAGGGTTGATACAATGAAGGGATGGAAGATGACTAAAGATGAAAATTATAAAATATTTTATAAAAGGGATTGATAAGAATAAAAGTTGTTTGAAAAAAAAAGAAGATTGAAAAAAAAACAAAAAAAGGGAGAGAATGTGATCAGGCAGGAGACTAGAAGAAAGCCATACACTAGTGATTAAGGTATATTTTGATCTGTTAGAAGAAACTGTATCTCAAAATTTTTAAGAGAGAACAACTCATATATATATGCCAAAAATAAGGGTAACTACTATGAAGGGATAAAATATGACTCTAAAAATGAAAGATAAAAAATGTTTTTTTTAAAAAAAGGGATTGATAAGATGTTTGAAAAAGGGAAAAAGAAAAATTAAAAAAAATTAAAAAAATTAACTTTGAAAAACTAATGAATCATGGTAAAAAAAGCCATGAATTCTATATGCAGTATTCCCCTAGCGCTGGAGTTCTCCCGTTCTCCTTGATCGGTAAACTTGGTCTTGGCTTGCTGGCTGTTCGTGCTGATCTTCTGGGGGAGGGGCCTGTTGCCGTGGTTCCCAAATATCTTTGCCGGAGGCGGAATTGCCCCGCCCTTGTCGGTCCGGGCTAAGCAAGCTGCTCGGGTTTGCTCTCAGGAGCTTTTCTTCTCTGCAAGCTCTCGGTACAGCTTTGGAGGACGAGAGTGAAAATGGTGGCCTCCCAATCTCCGTCCGGAGGAGCCGAGAACTCGGGGCCCCGCTCCTCAGTGCGCCCCCAGAGAAAAGCAGTCACTCCCGTGTCCCCGGTCTCCGGCCGCACTCCGTGCTCACCCGGCCTGTGACCGAGCGTTTCTATCTCTGGCACCCGACCCCGTGTGGAGTCTGCAAACCCAGCAGATCCCTGCGGTGCACTCCCGCGCCACTCCTCCCGGGGGAGGAAGGGGAGTCTCCCCGGCTCTGCCGCTTGTGGGGTCCCTGCTGGAGGAGCAGTGCCCCGACTGGGCCGCGGATCACAGTTTATGGCCACCCCGAGCTGAGAGCCCGCGCCTCGGCTCCGTCTCTACAGCCGGCTTCCCCGCTCCGATCCCTGGGAGCTCTGGCGCACTCAGGCACCCCGGGTCTTTCTGTGACCCCGAGGGTCCTGAGACCGCACTGTCCCGCGAGGGTTCCACCCCCACTTAGCCACTGGAGCGACGTCCCTCCGCGGAGCCGACTTCTCAAAGGTCCGATTTTGTGCTCCGCGGCTCTAGCACTTGCCAGAAGCGGCCGACGGAGGCCCCCTCCCCCGCCGTCTATCCTCCCGAATATCGCCTCGGATTCACTTCTCCGCACGTCCTACCTTCCAGTAAGTGGTTGTTTTTCTGTTCAGAGTTGTTACTATTCTTTTCTTCGGTCTCCTGTTGAGTTCGTAGGTGTTCAGAATGGTTGGATCCCTATTCAGCTGAATTCCTGAGACCAGACGAAATCCAGGTCTCCTAGTCCTCCGCCATCTTGCTCTGCCCCCTGAACAATTCTTATTTTAAATGCAGAAGACAAGGTAATGGATTGGTAGTTTAGTAGAGTAGGAAGACATCAGGAAAATTTCTCTTCAGGAAGGCAAGTCACAGTGAAACCATTGACCTTAACATGAGCCAGATGAATCACGGGAGCTGAGAACCTGTTCTTATTGGATGATGTCCACAGTATTAGAGGAGAAAGGGGAGTTTTGATGCTACCAGTACTCAAAAGTCTTCTGCAGAGAAAGATAGATTCCCCTCATTAGAACTGATCAAGGAACAGCCAAACCACCACCTTGTAGGTGTGTTTTAGGGGAGACTAAGTTATTAAATTTTATCTCATCAGTTAAAGATTATCAGAGATCAGTATAAAGCCTACACTGAGATCCAAATTCCCAGGATTCCAAGCCTAGTTTGAAAACCCTATTTTAGGAACAACCCATATGGAAGGTGCTTCTGCTGTAGGAATCCTGCCACCAGGGTCCTAGACCTCACCATCTTGATATTCTCTGAATCCCTGGACATTCTGTGCACACACCCATGAGTCATGCTCCTTGCTCTGTTTATGTCTCTTTTCTTTTGCTGAGATCAATTTTATCCATGTCTCTTAAGATGATGATTAACTTTTGCATGTATTTAGGTTCTTCTAGACTACTCATTCTGGGCTCACTGCTCATAAAACAATTCTCTTTAAATTCCATAAATTGAGTGTTTAGACAACAAGAACATGAAGTATCAGAAAGGGAGAAGGTAATTTGTGTCAAGCTAAAACAAAAAATAAAACAACAAAGAAATACAAATTAAAACACAAAACTTACCCCGAGGTACCATTTGTTTCTATCCATTCTTGACAATAACATTCTATTCATGCATAATTAATGGAGGAAGATATAAAAATGGATCCTCTCTTTATTCAAATAAACTCTCCTGACTGCTTTTGGAACCATAGAGCACTAATTCACATCAGATGTCAGCTGAGACAGGCAGAATGAACAACACTATGCACATGAAAGTCAGGCAAGTAGGTCCACAGTCTGGGACATCAGAAAGGCTCGGTCACAAGGATTTCTTGTCGCAGGTAATTTCTTGTCACAACTGGGCTATTTCACAGAGTGAAAAATTTGGACAGCTGAGGTAACCTCAGCTGGCCCAGGAAACAAACCCTCATTATGAGGTTACTCATGAGCAGGAAACACAAAGGACTCTGCCTCCATCCCCAGCAGTCACTTCGGAGTCTGTCCCTTGCTCTCTGGTCTCCAGGGGAAGCTGAGGCTCAAGGGAGCCACACACAGAGAGGGGAGTGCTGGTGCCTCCAATTCCATCTAGGCAACTCACCAAAAATACTGGCCACTCTCAGAGATCGTTTAATGGCTTTATGGAAGTAAGAATTAAAAAGCAAAGTCTTGAGACTTGATTATTTATATGCCAGAAAGATGCTTCCTTTACTCAATTCTCATTTAAAGCATGCATCACACAATTCTGCTTTGTGAAAAATCAATATCTGAAACAACGAGAATGACACCTTTTTAGCAATGAACTTACTGTAGAAAACAATATATTTTTATATAATCAAAGTACAGCTTGAACAGTATGAGACACTGTCTGAGACATATGCTGTGTCTGATTCAGGGATTCCTATTTATTACTTAAAAGTAACTACAGACCATTCCCGACTTCAGACTGTTCAACTTAGATTTTTCAACTTCACCATGGTGCACAGCAATATATACATTCAGGGGAAAGTGTACTTGGTGAATTTGGATGTTTTCCTGAGATAACATTATGAGGGATGATCCTCTTCCATGATGCTGGGCAGCGGCTCGAGCTCCCAATACACTGACTATCACTCTGCTTTCACCTCCAGTAGGGCATTCACTTGCTTACAAGAGACACTTGATCCAATTATAAAACACGCTTGTGTTAGATGCTTCTGCCAACTCTATGCTGATGTCGGTGTTCTGAGCACATTTAAGGTAGGCTAGGCTACAATGTCTGGTACATTGGATGGATCAGGTATATTTTCAACCTAACGATATTTTTAATTGTGATGGGTTTATCGGGATGTAAACTCATCATAAGTTTAAGAAGATGTGTACACTTGTGAGTTTTTTGTAATTGCGTTTTTATGAGCACACACATTTTTAATTTTACCTCTTAATTTTTTTCACTTCATTGGGTAACATTTTACTTAACTGGATCACTGGAAGTAACCTTCAGCCTCTGGTCTGGCTGAAATGACATAAGCTGGAGTTTAATGCGAGTTTTCCAGTTCATTCCATATTGATGGCTCCAGTTATATAGAATGAACTGAAAAAATGGCAGAATCATCTTCAAGTCATTTCTTGTGCTATTTTAGCTCTGGCCAGATTGGATCCAGGCTCAAATTGTTTCCAATATTGCCTTCTGAATTGGATTTCAATTTTCTGGTGTGTGTGAATACACCTGTGCTCACAGGATAGCATGTTTTTTCCTTCTTTCTGAAAACTGTCATAATTTAGTGTCTAAAAGGACTTTTCATGGACAGCATTCAGAAGTTCTTATCAATAGAATGAGCATATGTGGCTGCCTTAATGGAACTTTCAATGTAGGGGACACCTAATAGGGATGATTTAAAAACCAAAAACACTTCTTCCATTACTCTGTAGAGATTTTAGGCTTAAATTAACTTGGGATTAAAATAAAAGTAAAAATTACTGAAATGCTACAGTTTGTAAGGAACCATTTCCAAGAATCAGGAATAGCAGTAGAAAAGGGGTGGCCCCTATAAGCCCAGAAGGTCTCCAAATGATGGGACTGCTTTCTTAGAATCTCCCCCGAATCACAATAATACCCTCATCTTAGTCTAGTGCCTCACTTCATTCTGGAATCCTTCTAAGGGGACACAGAACCTTTCCCAGGGAAAACAACAATGAATTTTGTAGTGTAAATTCTTCAGGACAGGCCAAGAAAAAGCATGTTCAGAGTAAGGAGTAAATGCCAATATGGTCATTCTTTGAGAGAAGTTATCGATGATCATGTAGAAGGAGACAGTCAGTTCCAGCTGAATTTACATACTTTTCCCATTTTGTGGAAGGGAGATGAGGACAGTGAGGGTGTGGACTCCAAGACACACAAACCAGAAAACCAATAAATCATAAAATAAAAGGTCATGGTCATTCTCAGAGACTTCCCTCTCAGTGTGAAACACCTAACAATGTGTGTTTTATTTTATTTTATTTTTTTTTGCTGGTTTAAGAGGTCAAAACTGAGTGAGATCAGACCACAGATGGTGCCACAGATGTCCAACATTAGCTTCCTCACCCAATGACCATGATGCCATTTTGAAATATAAACCTGAAAAATGCACATACAACTTACAAAGACAAGGGGCCAAGAACTCTTTATAAACATCGGGGTCTGCTGATGTGTTCATGTGGAATGATATGATGGCCTCCTTGGTTCGTTCCTCTGACTGTGGCTTTTCTACCACTTATAAGCTCTCTTCCGTCATGTGTGAGACCACTCCTACTTAAATGCATTGACAGTGGAAGAACATTTTGTATAGAGTTCATAGGCTTTGCTGCAGTACTGGTGATTATTGAATGCATGTGTGACGAGCTGTATAATTAAATGAATGAGGATGATTTTGTGAATTAAAAATTCAAGTTCTGTTCTGACATCAATACTCTAATTCCCGGGCTTTCCTTTCCTAGGACTACCCTATAGCTCCATCATTACTGTTCTCTGGATTTGGTGTCACCATGCTCAGGGTGCACATATGCAAAAGATAAAATGAAGATGCTATTTGAAAAAGAAGAGGATGAAGATGTTGAATATCAGTGAACTCTCTCAAGGAAAAGTGATTGATATACGGCAGATTTTCCTAGCCTAAAACCTGGAGATAAACGGGGTCACATTGCTCTCCAGGCATGGTGATGGAATCAACTGTGCATAAAATATAATCAAAGTAGAAAATATGATTGCACTGGAAAATTCAGATTAAGGTGTGGACAGTTGTATATTCATGTCAAAGCAGATATTAACACAATCAATGTCAAGAGGACCTGTATTCAAATGAAAAGAAATGTTGAGATAAAATTATTTTCCAAATAAAAAGAATATTTTTTCTAAGATATTTCATATTAAAATTCATTTTTATTAAGTAAAAAGAAAACAAAAAATTGCTAAGGTCAGAGTTGGCTGCTTGAGACGAAATAAGCTTTTCTGTGTCCTAGAAATATCTTTTTCAATGAATACAGTCAAGAATCAGGATAGAGATAGAGTTGGGTGAACTGCTAAGTTTCAAAAATCCTATGGAATACTTTTATTTTAGTTGACATGATATAACCAACTGATATGTGTACACCAATGTGGTATGAATAAAATAAAAAATATTTTTTGGTGGGTAAAAGGTTGACAAATCTAAATGCTGATTGAGATAATGATAAAAACTCACATGTCTAATACCTCAGAATTTTAAGATCTTTTATATAAATATTTTAACATTTGGTTTTTACTACAATTCTCTTAAATACATACTATTTTCTTTATTTAAATTATATACATTTCTTATTCATGATCAAAGACTTAAGAGATATAAGTAAGCAAAACCATAACACATACCTTCATTTTCAGGTGAAGTAACTCAAAGTACACAACTTAGTCTGAAATGTTACAGTGTAGTAGATAGCAGAATTTAATTTCTAAATCAGTGCTCTTCCTTTGAGGAAAAATGTTAGAAGAGTTTTATTACTTTATTTTAACTTTATAAAGCTCCTTTGTCACTATTGGCTGCATTATAAGTCTTGGCTACTAAGCTGTTGCTTTTCCAAGGAAAAGTATGTTTTGTTCATCTCTATCATCTTTCTGCCTATTGGAATGCATGGTGCATATTAGACATTTCCTAAATCTAAGGTTAATTTGGTTATGCCATCTGCAGCGGCTTCAGCTAGCAGATGTGATTTCCATTGTCTTGGGCACATGGCTACACGTTTGTTAACTGATTGGATCAGTTGTTTCATGATAGAAAGCAGACGGTTTCTGCTGAACCTGGAGGAACTTACCTGGAGGAAAAAACAATTATCTAAATGCCTAGATTCCTCCTGTGCCTGTCAACAGAGTTAGCTTCAGACAGCACTCTCAAAAGAGCAAAATATGTCTTTGGGATCCCTTCAAATTTTTCCATTCTTTGTCACCTTACTTTGTGAAAATCTGCTTTCAAAAGAAAAAAAATAAAGGAATAAATATTTGTACATTATTCATATTGAATTCTACCTGAGAAGATTGGTTGCCTAGAATTCATGTCCACATTTGATTCTGAGAGGTCTTCACTTGCAACAGAGCTTGTCATTCCTTATGCGTCTGCCGGGAAAGCCACAAGAAATGCAGTATGGGTGAATGCCTACCACCTGTCAGCACTTTACACATACTATCTCAAAAATCCTCACAGGCAAGACTTGAAGTACTCATTAATATTCCCATTTTACAGATAAGAAATAAAAGTTTAGAAAGGTTAGATGCTTTGTCCAAGGTCCACACAGCTAGTAATTGATAAAACCCAGACAATAAATCAGATCGTCCTGTGGACTTTTATTGCCTCCAGGGACAGGCAAGTCCACTCACGCTAGAGTTCTGATATATTCATTTTCCTAACTTTGCTTCTATCTATTTTTACCCCTTGCAAGACAAAGTACTGTGTCAGCAAGATCAGATGAATTTCATAAGAGAGTCTTAGATTTTCTTTAATAGTTATGTTGTAGCCTCAATATAACTTTTCAATACTCCTTCCTGCAAAGGAGTCATCCAACTAAAACTCACAAGCCAAATCTGGTGTGTCACCTATTGCTGTTGTAAATAAAGGTTTATTGGAACACCACCACACTCATTCATTTACAATTTGTCTAAGGCTACTTTCATGCTACAACAAGAGCACTGTGCAGTTGGAACAGTTGCCACGTGGTCCACACAGCCTACAGTATTTCTATCTGGCCCTTACAGAAGAAGTTTGCTGCAGCTCTAGATGGAGAAGCAAGTCTTCCTCATGCCCCGTGGGCTAACTGAAGGTCATTTCCACTTCATGCTGTTTCCTGCTTGCCTCATGAATTCAGTTGACTTTGCAAACTAATCTGTAAACTCTTTATTAATATAACAAAGATCAATGGGTGCCATTTAGGTGTTGGTTTCACATCATCATGTTACCATCCATATAAAGGACTGTGCACTGGGGCACAGTTAAGTGAGTATATATGTTTCGCTGTGAGTCAGAGAAGACATAGCAAAAATAGGTCAGTTGGATTTGGTCATTAAAGATGAATAGGGTTCCCCAGGGAAAATGGAACAGAGGATAGACATCCTTGGAAAAGAGAAGACAGAAAGAGGAGTGAACAAGTCAAATATGAAAAGGGGTGGCATGTAGTTCATTGGCTCATGGGCATAGAGGTTGGGGTTTTAGGGAGCAGTGATGTGTCTTAAGCAAGAAGTGCTGTGATGTTCTGTGTGGGACTCAGGGAAGGTGGCTCAACAGTCTGAAGGCTGCATTAATGATTTGTGTACCACAAACCCCCCTTCCAGTCTGTACACAGTGAATTTGTTTAATAGCCTCTTAGATGACCTTATCGTTATTAAAAATGTCTATGTTACTTCCATCTGTGAGTGCATGTGAAGGACATAAACAGCCTTGATTGAGCCCCAGCACTTTTGGTACTCTCAAGTATATCTCAAAACTCTAAATCTCTATGAAATAAGTGACAGAGTAGAATGTTTGCATACATGTAAATTCCCTATTTTTCCTTTAACTGTAAGATGGTATAGTAGAAGTCATGTGTGACCAAGAGATATTAAAAAACAAGGACATCTTATTTAATAAAATATTTTCAAAAGAACTTTAATTGGAAAAATGCATAGACTAATTCCTAAATCCTTGGCTAGGGAGCTAAGGTATTAAATAAATGCAAGATGTTACTATGAATGTAATTCACTGAGCCATCACCTTTTTGAGACAGAAGCAAAGATAAACAGAACAGTTTTTCTTTCAGATGAAATGCCAACTAAACCTAGGGTGTAGTATTATGCTTAAAATAACCTTCATTTTTGGTGCACACACTCTTTAGGGTCAAAATCATTTAAAATGTGTTCTGACAGTTGGACCACTGTTCACCATTAAGACCAAATCTTAGCATGTCCACATGATGGCTACTAAGTCACTGTTGCAAATCATAGTGGTTACTACAATAAGCAGATTTGTGGAAGGACTTGCGTGGTCCCACACTGCCTCTGACCCTAACAACCGTCCACCTAACAGAAGAAAAGGCACTTTCAATGCCGTGAACAGCTGACTCAGTTATTCACCATTAGAGTGAGCACAAGTTTAAATACACATGGTTACTTAGGGCTTGGAGTTGTCATAAGCTTGAGAGATCAGTGAGAAACTCTTGGTGGTGGTATCACCATGTGATTCATTAAAAAAACTCAAATTTTTGAAACATGTTTTATAGATATGTATATATGTGCTGTTGCAACACACACACACACACACACACACACACACACACACGTTGTTGGTGCTATTGTTTGCTACTGGTTTGGGTCTCTCTTCATCAGAAATTGGATGTCAGCAGTTAGGGACCCAGTTTACCACCATAGCTCCAGAGCCAAGAGTGTGTGCTCAATAAATATTGGTTGAATAAATAAATAAATAAGCAAAGTAAGTAACAATTAGTAGAGGGATTCCCTATTTGGCAATGTGATTGCTTATAAATTTCTCCTAAAATCTGATTTATCAGTACAATTATAATGGCTAAATTTATTAAGTGAAAAACAAAAATCTATTTTGATGCATATCTTTTCTCCAAGGCAAGCAACATATAAATAAACAATAAAACAGAACAAAACCCTGAACATGGTTAGAAATATGTTATGTCGGCAAACCCACAAATGGCATCCAGTGTGTACTTCATTCAAATTTGTAACATCTGTATATAATGAAATCTGAATCCCCTCCATCCGACTAAACTCCACAGACTCTTGCCAATGCCCCAAGGAAATTTTTGTACCATGAATACATACTTACAAGGCTATTTCTTTTTCAACTAGATTTGTAAATCTAGTAACTTCTCCAGATAGCAAAGCTAATGTGCTAAGAGGAGAATTGAGGCAGAAAGTTGATTTGTGGTGTTTATAAGACCAGGAGATACCCTCTGTCTTATTTTGCCTTATGGGTGCTTAGTGTCCAACAAATACTGTCTTTACAATTTCTTAACAGAAAATATCCCATTAGTTTATTTTGAACCATTCTACTCAAATTCCCAGGGATCTAGACTTTGGGGATAGAGCCTGGATCATATTTTGGGGATTTTCACTGCAACAGCAGTGTGCATTTCTATAGTTTTAACCTAAGTGGCTTACAGTCATGCTTACAGGCACTTAGCACCCCTCCCTCATGAGAACTTCAATTCCAGCTTTAAAAGGGAGCACCAGGAGGTGCATGAGGATGCATGACTCTGGGTCAAACACATGGCATCTCATGGATAAGTCCTCATGAGTGGACTCCTTCCCCCAAATCATCATCTGACAGACCTCAGCATCTTCAAGGCCAAACATGGCTTTTGGCTCCTTGAGGTCTTTCTTTCCTTAAGATTTTCACCATTTCCTTTTCATGAAGTGCTTACCATGAAGTAGAAACAGGGTATCCTGTGGGAATGACCTCTGGTGTTTTGGATGGGAATGGCAGAATGGCTGAAAATTTGGCTGCCTCTGTTGGCAAAAAAAAAAAAAAAAAAAAAAAAGGCAACATTTTTCTCCTCCCTAATTCAGAAAGGAGATGTTTTACATTTATCCCACACCAAAATTTATATGTAACCCTTCCTCATATTTGGGCACCAATGCAGAATAGGCTACCTGGGATGTTGCATGATATCTGAGTTGTCCTTTTTCTTTTCATGTAGGAAGAGGTTACTTCAGTCAGTGATTTTGGAATTTATCATCACCTAGGTATTATGGATCTGAAATTCATTGTGTGCATTCTCTCTGTTTAGGAAATTATGTGCTAAATAAATGAATAGGTAACACTTATTTTTTTGGATGCAACTAATAGAAATGAATTCTCCCTTAACTAGTAAAGAAAAATAAGATAACAAAACAGAATTACTGGAAGACTATGAAAGAGGTTACAGAAGTGAAGGAAATGCAGAACATAGGGAGTATGGAGTCCAGGATAATCCAGGGATCTGGTTGGTAGAAAATAATAGACAGACTCATTGGATTCCTTCTCCAGGACCATTTAACTTTACATATTTGTCTGTTATCACTATTCCCATGCCCCAGTCTCCCATGTCCCAGTACTATTTGATTTAGTGCTCAAGAGTCATACTATTTCCTCGACCAGGGCTGGCATTAGTAAACTCAACTTCCAGGGGTCACCAAAATCCTTGCAAAGGAGCATGGCTAGTTTCCCAGAGAGTGAACCAAGGGCTCTTACCAAAAGAAGGAAGGAGGGATACTGGGAAGACCCAAGCAGATTGATGTCCTCTAGAGAAGTTAGGAGGAAGCAAAAGCTTCAATGTATGAGTAAGCCGTTTCAATCTACCTGGTGTCAGTCATTCCATTAGGTTCTATTACTTCTTATGTCAGTGAATTGCATTCAGGGGCTCTTAGAAAGTTTGTTGTCAGGTTAAGTAAATATTATCAGGTAGCCTATATCTAATATAACTCCAAAGAAGGAAAAACCAACCATATATACTAATTTCAAAGTACCTTTGGGCAAAATATATTTGTTTTGATGAAGCTGAGGCAGCATAGGATTTTTTGGTATCATAGAGTGAACTTGTAATACCAATTATTGCAAAGCACTCTAGACCCGGAGAAAGATAGAACTGGATCTGTAATTGAGATGTTGTCTTGAAAATACAGCTGTGAAATAAAGATGTGTAGGCAGATGAGTTTCTGAATGTCTTTATTAGTTCATGTGTGCAGCGTACAGTAACAGGTTTATTTCAGGATTGTCAGTGAAGAGTCACATCCAGCTGGAATGGAATCCTGGCTCAGATATGTTACATTTATATGAACTTGGACAAGGAGCCACACTGGCTCGAACGTGGCAGAGGGCAAGGGCTGGGGAGAGACCAGAGGGTAGGAGGTGAGGAGATGAGGAAAGTTCCTGTTCTTGTACAAAGTCCAAGCTAGAAGATGCATATAATTAATTCCATGAAAGACCCATGTATTATAGATAAGACAACTGAGGACCAGAGAGGGGAGGTCTTCAAGATCACACAAAATGTTGGGGTGCACCACATGCTGAATGATTGTTTTCCCCCAAATTCATATATTGAAATCCTAACCCTCAATGTGATGGTATTAGGAGATGGGAAATTTGAGAGGTGATTAGGTCATGGGGGTGGGGCCCTTATGAAGGGGGATTGGTGCCCTTGTAACAAAGACCCCACAGAATTGTTTTTTAAAAATTTTTATTGTTATGTTAATCACCATACATTACATCATTAGTTTTTGATGTAGTGTTCCATGATTCATTGTTTGTGCATAACACCCAGTGCTCCACGCAGAATGTGCCTTCTTTAATACCCATCACCAGGCTAACCCATCCTCCCACCCCCCTCCCCTCTAGAACCCTCAGTTTGTTTTTCAGAGTCCATCGTCTCTCAAGGTTCGTCTCCCCCGCCGACCTACTCCCCTTCTTTCTTCCCCTCCTGCTATTTCTTCTTCTTTTTTTTTCTTAACATATATTGCATTATTTGTTTCAGAAGTACAGATCTGTGATTCAACAGTCTTGCACAATTCACAGCGCTCACCGTAGCACATACCCTCCCCAATGTCTATCACCCAGCCACCCCGTCCCTCCCACACCCCACCACTCCAGCAACACTCAGTTTGTTTCCTGACATTAAGAATTCCTCATATCAGTGAGGTCATATGATACATGTCTTTCTCAGATTGATTTATTTCACTGAGCATAACACCCTCCCGTTCCATCCACGTCGTTGCAAATGGTAAGATCTCATTCGTTTTGATGGCTGCATAATATTCCATTGTGTATATATACCACTTGTACTTATCCATCCATCTCTTGATGGACATCTTGACTCGTTCCACAGTTTGGCTATTGTAGACATTGCTGCTATAAACATTGGGGTGCATGTACCCCTTCGGATCCCTACATTTGTATCTTTGTGGTAAATACCCAGTAGTGCAATTGCTGGATCGTATGGAAGCTCTGTTTTCAACTGTTGGAGGAACCTCCATACTGTTTTCCAGAGTGGTTGCAACAGCTTGCATTCCCACCAACAGTGTAGGAGGGTTCCCCTTTCTCTGCATCTGTGCCAACATCTGTCATTTCCTGACTTATTAATTTTCACCATTCTGACTGGGTGAGGTGTTACCTCATTGAGGTTTTGATTTGGATTTCCCTGAAGCTGAGTGATGTTGAGCATTTTTTCATGTGTCTCTTGGCCATTTGGATGTCTTTTTTGGAAAAATGTCAGTTCATGTCTTCTGCCCATTTCTTGATTGGATTATTTGTTCTTTGGGTGTTGAGTTTGATAAGTTCTTTATAGATTTTGGATACTAGCCCTTTATCTGATAGGTCATTTACAAATATTTTCTCCCATTCTGTGGGTTGTCTTTGGTTTTGTGGACTGTTTCTTTTGCTGTGCAAAAGCTTTTTATCTTGATGAAATCCCAATAGTTCATTTTTGCCCTTGCTTCCCTTGCCTTTGGCGATGTTTCTAGGAAGAAGTTGCTGCGGCTGAGGTCAAAGAGGTTGCTGCCTGTGTTCTTCTTTAGGATTTTGATGGACTCCTGTCTCACGTTTAGGTCTTTCAACCATTTGGAGTGTATTTTTGTGTGTGGTGTAAGGAAATGGTCCAGGTTCATTCTTCTGCATGTGGCTGTCCAATTTTCCCAACACCATTTGTTGAAGAGACTGTCTTTTTTCCATTGGACATTCTTTCCTGCTTTGTCAAAGATGAGTTGACCATAGAGTTCAGGGTCCATTTCTAGGCTCTTTATTCTGTTCCATTGATCTATGTGTCTGTTTTTGTGCCAGTACCATACTGTCTTGATGATGACAGCTTTGGAATAGAGCTGGAAGTCCGGAATTGTGATGCCGCCAGCTTTGCTTTTCTTTTTCAACATTCTTCTGGCTATTTGGGGTCTCTTCTGGTTCCATACAAATTTTAGGATTATTTATTCCATTTCTTTGAAAAAAGTGGATGGTATTTTGATGGGGATTGCATTGAATGTGTAGATTGCTCTAGGTAGGATTGACATCTTCACAATGTTTGTTCTTCCAATCCATGAGCATGGAACGTTTTTCCATTTCTTTGTGTCTTCCTCAATTTCTTTCATGAGTATTTTATAGTTTTCTGAGTGCAGATCCTTTGCCTCCTTGGTTAGATTTATTCCTAGGTATCTTATGGTTTTGGGTGCAATTGTAAATGGGATGGACTCCTTAATTTGTCTCTCTTCTGTCTCGTTGTTGGTGTATAGGAATGCCACTGATTTCTGTGCATTGATTTTATATCTTGCCACTTTACTGAATTCCTGTATGAGTTCTAGCAGTTTTGGGGTGGTGTCTTTTGGGTTTTCCACATACAGTATCATATCATCTGCAAAGAGTGAGAGTTTGACTGCCTGTTTGCCGATTTGGATACCTTTGATTTCTTTTTGTTGTCTGATTGCTGTGGCTAGGACTTCTAATACTATGTTGAATAGCCGTGGTGATAGTGGACATCCCTGTCACGTTCCTGACCTTAGGGGAAAAGCTCTCAGCTTTTCCCCGTTGAGAATGATATTCACTGTAGGTATTTCATAGATGACTTTTATGATATTGAGGTATGTAACCTCTATCCCTATACTCTGAAGAGTTTTGATGAAGAAAGGATGCTGTACTTTGTCAAATGCTTTTTCTGGATCTGTTGAGAGGATCATGATTCTTGTTCTTATTTTTGTTAATGTATTGTAGCACGTTGATTGATTTGCAGATGTTGAACCAGCCTTGCAGCCCAGGGATAAATCCCACTTGGTCATGGTGAATAATCCTTTTAATGTACTGTTGGATCCTATTGGCTAGGGTTTTGGTGAGAATTTTTGCATCCATGTTCATCAAGGATATTGGTCTGTAATTCTCCTTTTGATGGGGTCTTTGTCTGGTTTGGGGATCAAGGTAATGCTGGCCTCATAAAACGACTTTGGAAGTTTTCCTTCCATTTCTATTTTTTGGAACAGTTTCAGGAGAATAGGTATTAATTCTTCTTGAAATGTTTGGTAGAATTCCCCTGGGAATCAATCTGGCCCTAGGCTTTTGGTTTTTGGGAGAATTTTAATGATTGCTCCAATTTCCTTAGGGGTTATACTTCTATTCAGGTTTTCTATTTCTTCCTGGTTCAATTTTGGTAGTTGATACATCTCTAGGAATGCACCCATTTCTTCCAGGTTATCTAATTTGCTGGCATAGAGTTGCTCATAATATGTTCTTAATAATTGTTTGTATTTCTTTGGTGTTGGTTGTGATCTCTCCTCTTTCATTCATGATTTTGTTGATTTGGGTCATTTCTCTTTTCTTTTTGATCAGTCTGGCCAGGGGTTTATCAATCTTGTTAATTCTTTCAAAGAACCAGCTCCTAGTTTCGTTGATCTGTTCTACTGTTCTTTTGGTTTCTAGTTCATTGATTTCTGCTCTGATCTTTATTATTTCTCTTCTCCTGCTGGGTTTAGGCTTTATTTGCTGTTCTTTCTCCAGCTCCTTTAGGTGTAGGGTTAAGTTGTGTATTTGAGACCTTCCTTGTTTCTTGAGAAAGGCTTGTATTGCTATATACTTTCCTCTCAGGACTGCCTTTGCTGTATCCCAAAGATTTTGAACAGTTGTGTTTTCATTTTCATTGGTTTCCATGAATTTTTTTAATTCTTCTTTAATTTCCTGGTTGACCCATTCATTCTTCAGTAGGATGCTCTTTAGCCTCCATGTATTTGAGTTCTTTCCGACTTTCCTCTTGTGATTGAGTTCTAGTTTCAAAGCATTGTGGTCTGAAAATATGCAGGGAATGATCCCAATCTTTTGGTACCGGTTGAGACCTGATTTGTGACCTAGGATGTGATCAATTCTGGAGAATGTTCCATGGGCACTAGAGAAGAATGTGTATTCCGTTGCTTTGGGATGGAATGTTCTGAATATGTCTGTGAAGTCCATTTGATCCAGTGTGTCATTTAAAGTCTTTATTTCCTTGTTGATCTTTTGCTTAGATGATCTGTCCATTTCAGTCAGGGGGTGTTAAAGTCCCCCGCTATTATTGTATTGTTGTCAATGTGTTTCTTTGCTTTTGTTATTAATTGTCTTATATAATTGGCTGCTCCGATGTTCGGGGCATAGATATTTACAATTGTTAGACCTTCTTGTTGGATAGACCCTTTAAGTAGGATATAGTGTCCTTCCTCATCTCTTACTACAGTCTTTGTTTTAAAATCTAGTTTGTCTGATATAAGGATTGCCACCCCAGCTTTCTTTTGGTGTCCATTAGCATGGTAAATGGTTTTCCACCCCCTCACTTTCAATCTGGGGGTGTCTTTAGGTCTAAAATGAGTCTCTTGCAGACAGCATATGGATGGGTCTTGTTTTTTAATCCCATCTGATAGCCTGTGTCTTCTGATTGGGGCATTTAGCCCATTTACATTCAGGGTAACTATTGAAAGATATGAATTTAGTGCCATTTATTGCCTGTAAGGTGACTGTTAACTGTATGTTGTCTGTGTTCCTTTCTGATCTTTGCTGCTTTTAGGCTCTCTTTGCTTAGAGGACCCCTTTCAATATTTCTTGGAGGGCTGGTTTCGTGTTTGCAAATTCGTTTAGTTTTTGTTTATGAACAGTTGTGTTTTCATTTTCATTGGTTCCCATGATTTTTTAAATTCATCTTTAATTTCCTGGTTGACCCATTCATTCTTTAGTAGGATGTTCTTTAGCCTCTATGTATTTGAGTTCTTTCCGTCTTTCCTCTTTTGATTGAGTTCTAGTTTCAACGCATTGTGGTCTGAAAATATGCAGGGAATAATCCCAAACTTTTGGTACCGGTTGAGACCTGATTTGTGACCTAGGATCTCATCAATTCTGGAGAATGTTCCATGGGCACTAGAGAAGAATGTGTATTCCATTGCTTTGGGATCAAATGTTCTGAATATGTCTGTGAAGTCCATTTAGTTCAGTGTGTCATTTAAAATCTTTATTTCCTTGTTGATATTTTGCTTAGATGATCTGTCCATTTCAGTCAGGGGGTGTTAAAGTCCTCCACTATTATTGTATTGTTGTCAATGTGTTTCTTTGCTTTTGTTCTTCATTGCCTTGTATAAATGGCTGCTCCCATGTTAGGGGCATAGATATTTACAATTGTTAGATCTTCTTATTGGATAGACCCTTTAAGTAGGATATAGTGTCCTTCCTCATCTCTTATTATACTCATTGTTTAAAATCTAATTTGTCTGATATAAGGATTGCCACCCCAGCTTTCTTTTGGTGTCCATTAGCATGGTAAATGGTTTTCCACCCCTTCACTTTCAATCTGGGGGTGTCCTTGGGTCTAAAATGAGTCTCTTGCAGACAGCATATGGATGGGTCTTGTTTTTTAATCCAATCTGATAGCCTGTGTCTTTTGATTGGGGCATTGAGCCCATTTACATTCAGGGTAACTATTGAAAGGTATGAATTTAGTGCCATTGTATTGCCTGCAAAGTGACTGTTACTGTATATTGTCTGTGTTCCTTTCTGATCTATGTTAGTTTTAGGCTCTCTCTTTGCTTAGAGGACCCCTTTCAATATTTCTTGGAGGGCTGGTTTCGTGTTTGCAAATTCCTTTACTTTCTGTTTGTTCTGGAAGCTTTTTATCTCTCCTTCCATTTTCAATGAGAGCCTCGCTGGATATAGTATTCTTGGCTGCATATTTTTCTCATTTAGTGCTCTGAAAATATCATGCCAATCCTTTCTGCCTGCCAGGTCTCTGTGGATATGTCTGTTGCCAGTCTAATATTTTTACCATTGTAGGTTACATATCTCTTCCCCTGAGCTGCTTTCAGGATTTTCTCTTTGTCTCTGAGACTCGTAAGTTTTACTATTAGATGTCGGGGTGTTGACCTATTTTTATGGATTTTGAGAGGGGTTCTCTGTGCCTCCTGGATTTTGATGCCTGTTTCCTTCCCCACATTATGGAGGTTCTCTGCTATAATTTGCTCCAATATACCTTCTGCCCCTCTCTTTCTCCTTCTTCTGGGATCCCAATTATTCTAATGTTGTTTCATCTTATCGTATCGCTTATCTCTCGGATTCTGCCCTCATGATCCTGTAGTTGTTTCTCTCTCTTTTTCTCAACCTCTTTATTTTCCATCGTTTGGTCTTCTATATCACTGATTCTCTCTTCTGTCTCATTTATCCTAGCAGTTAGTGCTCCCATTTTTGATTGCTCCTCATTAATAGCCTTTTTGATTTTGACTTGGTTAGATTTTAGTTCTTTTATTTCTCCAGAAAAGGTTTCTCTAATTACTTCCACGCTTTTTTCAAGCCCAGCTAGTATCTTTAAAGTCATGATTCTGAACCCTAGGTCTGACATCATACTAATGTCTGTATTGAGTAGGTCCCTGGCAGATGGTACTACCTCTTGTTCTTTTTGCTGAGGTGATTTTTTTCGTCTTGTCATTTTGTCCAGAGGCGAATAGGTGAATTAGAGAACAAAATGCTAATAGGTTAACAACGTCCCCAGCAAATATACTCTAAACAAATCAGAAAAGACCTGAAACCAGGGGAAAAGAAAGGGAAAGAAAGAAAAAAAGAAAGAGAAAAAAAAAGATAAAAACAAACAAAAACAGAAGAAAACAAAAAAACAGAATATGATCAAATGTGATCAGGCTAATGCATAGATCAGTGTCGCATACTAGATTTTGGGAGTATTTTGGTGTTACAAGAAAGTGCCTCCTAAAATTTTAAAGGAAGAAAGACTTATATATGTACAAAATAAGGGTTGATACAATGAAGGGATGGAAGATGATTTTAAAGATGAAAATTATAAAAGATTTTATAAAAGGAATTGATGAGATAAGAAGTTGTTTGAAAAAAAAAGATTGAAAAAAAAAAAGAAAAGAAAAAAAGGGGAGAGAGTGTGATCAGGCAAGAGACCAGAACAAAGCCATACACTAGTGACTTAGGGTATATTTTGATCTGTTAGAAGAAAGTGTATCTCAAAATTTTTAAAGAGAGAACAACTTATATATATATATATACATATATATATATATGCCAAAAATAAGGGTAACTAGTCTGAAGGGATAAAATATGACTCTAAAAATGAAAAATAAAAAGTTTTTTTTGTAAAGGGATTGATAAGATGTTGGTTGAAAAAGGGAAAAAGAAAAATTAAAAAAAAAAGATAAAAATTTAACTTTGAAAAACCAATTAATCATGGTAAAAAGCCTTGAATTCTATGTGCAGTACTCCCCTAGCGCTGGAGTTCTCCCGTTCTCCTTGATCGGTAAACTTGGTCTTGGCTTGCTGCCTGTTCGTGCTGATCTTCTGGGGGAGGGGCCTGTTGCCGTGGTTCCCAAATGTCTTTGCCGGAGGCGGAATTGCTGCGCCCTTGTGGGTCGGGCTAAGCAAGCTGCTCGGGTTTGCTCTCAGGAGATTTTGTTCCCTGCAAGCTCCTGGCACAGCTTTGGAGGACCAGGGTGAAAATGGTGGCCTCCCAATCTCCGCCTGGAGGAGCCGAGAACTCGGGTCCCCGCTCCTCAGTGTGCCCCCAGAGAAAAGCAGTCACTCCCGTGTCCCCGGTCTCCGGCCGCACTCCGTGCTCACCCGGCCTGTGACCGAGCGTTTCTATCTCTGGCACCCGACCCCGTGTGGAGTCTCCAAACCCAGCAGATCCCTGCGGTGCGCTCCCGTGCCGCTCCTCCCAGGGGGAGGAAGGGGAGTCTCCCCGGATCTGCCGCTTGTTGGGTCCCTGCTGGAGGAGCAGTGGCCCGACTGGGCTGCGGATCACAGTTTATGTCCACCCCGAGCTGAGAGCCCGCGCCTTGGCTCCGTCTCTGCAGCTGGCTTCCCCGCTCCGATCCCTGGGAGCTCTGCCGCACTCAGGCTCCCCCGGTCTCTCTGTGACCCCGAGGGTCCTGAGACCCCACTGTCCCGCGAGGGTTCCACCCCCCGCTTAGCCACTGCAGCGACGTCCCTCCGCGGAGCCGACTTCTAAAAAGTCCGATTTTGTGCTCCGCGGCTCTAGCACTTGCCAGAAGTGGCCGACGGAGGCCCCCTCCCCCGCCGTCTATCCTCCCGAATATCGCCTCGGATTCACTTCTCCGCACGTCCTACCTTCCAGTAAGTGGTCGCTTCTCTGTTCAGAGAGTTGTTGCTACTCTCCTCTTCGATCTCCTGTTGAGTTCGTAGGTGTTCAGAATGGTTTGGTCCCTATTCAGCTGAATTCCTGAGACCAGACGAAATCCAGGTCTCCTACTCCTCCGCCGTCTTGCTCTGCCCAGACCCCACAGAATTCTTTCACCCCTTGTCTGTGTGAACACACAGTGTAAAGGTGAATGTCGATGGACAAGTATGTGCACCCACACCAGACACAATCTGTAGCGGGCTTGATCTACTTGCAACTTCCAGGATTGTGAGAAATAAATGTCTATTTTTTATAAACCACCCAGGCTATGGTATTTTCATAGAGCAGCCTGAAGGACTGAGACGGGGATTTTACTATGAAAAGTACTAGGAGTAGGGCAGAGTGTTTTAATTGCCAAAGCACATGACTTATTGAATAGAAGGATGACTGATGTGTGGGAGAAGAATTTCCAGAAGATGAGCACATAGGCTTATGCACATAAAATTTTTCTGCAAGACAGACATTGCCATTACTTGGTTGAAAAATTCAGATTTTCTTAATTTTTTTTAAAGATTTTATTTATTTATTTTGACAGAGAGAGAGCGAGACAACGAGAGAGGGAACGCAAGCAGGGAGAGTGGGAGAGGGAGAAGCAGGCTTCCGGCTGAGCAGGGAGCCCCATGCAGGGATCGATCCCAGGACCCTGGGATCATGACCTGAGCCGAAGGCAGACACTTAATGACTAAGCCACCCAGGTGCCCCACAGATTCTCTCAAATTTTACCTTTGCTAACTTGCTGTTGTTTTGGATACCACCTAGAAATATTTAATTGGCTGGTGACCACCAATTTTCATGAAGAATGTATATTTGCATAAACTGTCAAAGGAAGAAGGGATAGAATAGAAAAAAAACAATTTCTCTTAATAGACTTTATTTGTATATATACATGTGAGTTTATTGCACAAACCCAATCAAAACCAATTTATTTTGGTAAGGTAGCTAGTCCTGAAACCTTGGTTTCAAGCTAGAATCTTTACTTACTTTTTAATCTTGATGATTACTTTCCAGCTGTAAAATATACTGCTTTGGGGATCATACCATTCTTTCCAAATGTTAATTAAATATATTTAAAAATCCTCTCTAGTGATGAATATTTACCATTTCTTCACTGGTGGGAATGGAAAAAAGGTTTAAAGGTTTTGAAGGGAATCCTAGCTGAGCTGGAAATTTGTGATTACCTACACAGACTTAACTCTTGCTCCTCATCAACGCCAAGAACCCAAACCTTGGAAATGAGTGCACATATTTCCTTGATCCCATTTTATCCAGCCTCTGTTTATTACAAGATTTCTGGCCAAGGATGGAGTCTTTCTGTGGGCCTTGGACTACCTCATTTAAAATCAACCAATATAGATTTGGATGGTCCCTCCCTTCCAAACACCATCATTTGCCTTACAGCCTTCTTGGGTACAACATTTCCTCTCATTTTCTGGAAGAGTACCTACAGTGAAAAGAAAGAAAATTTCCAGCCCATACATAAACAGCAGTCACCTTGACATTATGACAGCACATTGAAACAAATGAATGAGTCTTATATTAGAAAATCAAGAATTCCTTGCCCTGATATCACTGAGCAATGTGCAATGGAAAGAGAGAGGGACAAGTAATCAGACCTGGGTTCAAGTTCTGACTCCTGAATCCTTGGCTGTGCATTCTCAAGCAAGTCATATAAATTCTTTGAGCTCTAGTGACTTTACTACAGACAGGGGTTATGATGATACCTTCTTCACATGATTATCATAAACATCAAAAATAGGAAAGATTTTTCTGAACTTATGTTGGTCGTGATAAACAGCTCAAGAATGAAAATACTATTCTGGTTATGTTGATAGCACTTTATTGGTTATGGAAATATATATATAAATTTGGCAACTGAGATAATAATCCGGAACTTTTCCCCTAGTATAGTTTATATACTTTTATGAGCTATTCTAAAAAAAAAAAGTAAAAATAAAACCTATCAAAGTGATATTAAAATTATATCACACAAAATAATTCTGAAATAATTAAACTATTGAATTGACTGCCCTTGTCTCTGAAGAAAACCAATGTTGGGAGCTATTATGTAAGCAACACAGATATGTGCGTTTATATGTGTGTGCATATGTCAGATGTATGTGTGTGTGTGCACATGTGTGTGCACATATTATGTGTGCATGTGTGTGCATAGGTTAGATGTTTGTGTGTGTGAACTTACGTTAGATGTGTGTGTGTGTGTGTGTGTGTGTGTGTGTGTAGTTGAGAGAGAGAGAATATATTAGGGAAGCATGTGGAAAAAGAGAATGGGTGGGTACATCAAAGAAACAGTGGGTTCAAGATAGAACTTGTGGGTCCTGGGTTTGGGTGGAGGTAAAGTGTTATAGAATTTTAGGGTGTCCATTCTAAGATAGTTTTGGGAAAATTCAACCTGACATTAATTTCGCATGACTTGGGCCTTCACCTATGAGTCAGGTCTTAGAAAAACATATGGCACAGTGAAAATGGGTAGTTACAAATGGGTGGTAAGAAGAGCAAGATGGCGGAGCAGTAGGAGACCTGGATTTCATCTGGTCTCAGGAATTCAGCTGGATAGGGATCAAACCATCTGAACACCTACGAACTCAACAGGAGATCGAACAGGAGAGTAGCAACAACTCTCTGAACAGAGAAGCGACCCCTTACTGGAAGGTAGGACGTGCGGAGAAGTGAATCCGAGGCGATATTCGGGAGGATAGACGGTGGGGGAGGGGCCTCCGTCGGCCGCTTCTGGCAAGTGCTAGAGCCGCGGAGCACAAAATCGGACCTTTTAGAAGTCGGCTCCGCGGAGGGACGTCGCTGCAGTGGCTAAGCGGGGGGTGGAACCCTCGCGGGACAGTGTGGTCTCAGGACCCTCGGGGTCACAGAAAGACCGGGGGTGCCTGAGTGCAGCAGAGCTCCCAGGGATCGGAGCGGGGAAGCCGGCTGCAGAGACGGAGCCGAGGCGCGGGCTCTCAGGTCGGGGTGGCCATAAACTGGGATCCGCGGCCCAGTCGGGGCACTGCTCCTCCAGCAGGGACCCAACAAGCGGCAGAGCCGGGGAGACTCCCCTTCCTCCCCGGGGAGGAGCGGCGCAGGAGCGCACCGCAGGGATCTGCTGGGTTTGGAGACTCCACACGGGGTCGGGTGCCAGAGATAGAAATGCTCGGTCACAGGCCGGGTGAGCACGGAGTGCGGCCAGAGACCGGGGAGACAGGAGTGACTGCTTCTCTCTGGGAGCACACTGAGGAGCGGGCCCCAAGTTCTCGGCTCCTCCAAGCGGAGATTGGGAGGCCACCATTTTCACTCTCATCCTCCAAAGCTGTGCCAAGAGCTTGCAGGGAACCAAAGCTCCTGAGAGCAAACCCAAGCCGATTGCTTAGCCCGGACTCACAAGGGCAGGGCAATTCCGCCTCCGGCAAAGACATTTGGGAACCACGGCAACAGGCCCCTCCCCCAGAAGATCAGCACGAACAGGAAGCAAGCCAAGACCAAGTTTACCGATCAAGGAGAACGGGAGAACTCCAGCGCTAGGGGAATACCGCACATAGAATTCATGGCTTTTTACCATGATTCTTTAGTTTTTCAAAGTTAATTTTTTTTACAATTTTTTTGAATTTTTCTTTTTCCCTTTTTCAACCAACGTCTTATCAATCCCTTTTTAAAAAAAAAATTATTTTTCATTTTTAGAGTCATATTTTATCCCTTCATAGTAGTTACCCTTATTTTGGGCAAATATATATGAGTTGTTCTCTCTTTAAAATTTTGAGATATAGTTTCTTCTAACAGATCAAAATATACCCTAAACCACTAGTGTATGACTTTGTTCTAGTCTCCTCCCTGATCACATTCTCTCCTTTTTTTTTCTTTTCTTTTTCTTTTAAACTTCTTTCTTTTTTCAAACAACTTCTTATCTTATCAATTCCTTTTATAAAATCTTTTATAATTTTCATCTTTAAAATCATCTTCCATCCCTTCATTGTATCAACTCTTATTTTGTACATATATAAGTCTTTCTTTCCTTAAAATTTTAGGAGGCACTTTCTTCTAACAGACCAAAATACACCCAAAATCTAGTGTTTGGCACTGATCTATGCACTAGCCTGATCATATTTGATCATATTCTGTTTTTTTGTTTGGTTTTGTTCTGTTTTTGTTTGTTTTTATCTTTTACTTTTTCTTTTTTTTCCTCTTTCTTTTTTCTTTCTTTCCCTTTCTTTTCCCCTGGTTTCAGGTCTTTTCTGATTTGTTTAGAGTATATTTGCTGGGGACGTTGTTAACCTGTTAGCATTTTATTCTCTCATTCATCTATTTGCCTCTGGAGAAAATGACAAGACGAAAAATATCACCTCAGCAAAAAGAAGAAGAAGTAGTACCGTCTGCCAGGGACCTACCCAATATGGACATTAGTACGATGTCAGACCTAGGGTTTAGAATCATTTTAAAGATACTAGCTGGGCTTGAAAAAAGCATGGAAGTTATTAGAGAAACCCTTCCTGGAGAAATAAAAGAACTAAATTCTAACCAAATTGAAATCAAAAGGCCATTTATGAGGTGCAATCAAAAATGGGGGCACTAACTGCTAGGATAAATGAAGCAGAAGAGAGAATTAGCAATATAGAAGACCAAATGATGGAAAATAAAGAGGCTGAGAAAAAGAGAGATAAACAACTACTCGATCAGGAGGGCAGAATTTGAGAGATAAGCGATAGCATTAGACGAAACAACATTAGAATAATTAGGATCCCAGAAGAAGAAAGAGAGAGTGGGGCAGAAGGTATATTGGAGCAAATTATAGCAGAGAACTTCCCTAATGTGGGGAAGGAAACAGGCATCCAAATCCAGGAGGCACAGAGAACCCCTCTCATATCAATAAAAATAGGTCAACACCCCGACATCTAATAGTAAAACTTACGATTCTCAGAGACAAAGAGAAAATCTTGAAAATAGCTCAGGAGAAGAGATACGTAACCTATAATGGTAGAAACATTAGATTGGCCACAGACCTATCCACAGAGACCTGGCAGGCCAGAAAGGACTGGCATGAGATCTTCAGAGCACTAAACGAGAAAAATATGCAACCAAGAATACTATATCCAGCTAGGCTGTCATTGAAAATAGAGGGAGAGATAATAAGTTTCCAGGACAAACAAAAACTAAAGGAATTTGCAAACACGAAACCAGCCTGCCAAGAATTATTGAAAGGGGTCTTCTAAGCAAAGAGAGAGCCTAAAAGCAACATAGACCAGAGAGGAACACAGACAATATACAGTAACTGTCAACGTACAGGCAAAACAATGGCACTAAAATCATATCTTTCAATAGTTACCCTGAATGTAAATGGGCTAAATGCCCCAATCAAAAGACGCAGGCTATCAGATTGGATTAAAAAACAAGACTCATCAATATGCTCTCTGCAAGAGACTCATTTTAGAACCAAAGACAACCCCAAATTGAAAGTGAGGGGGTGGAAAACCATTTACCATGCTAAAGGACACCACAAGAAAGCTGGCGTGGCAATCCTTCTATCAGACAAATTAGATTTTAAAACAAAGACTGTAATAAGGATGAAGAAGGACACTACATCCTACTTAAAGAGTCTATCCACCAAGAAGATCTAACAATTGTAAATATTTATGCCCCAACATGGGAGCAGCCAATTATATAAAGCAATTAAGAAAAAAAGCAAAGAAACACATTGACAACAATACAATAATACTGGGGGACTTTACACCCCCTGACTGAAATGGACAAATATTCTAAGCAAAAGATCAACAAGGAAATAAAGACTTTAATTGACACACTGGACCAAATGGACTTCATGGACATTCAGAACATCTATCCCAAAGCAACGGAATACACATTCTTCTCTAGTGCCCATGGAACATTCTCCAGAATAGATTACATCCTAGGTCACAAATCAGGTCTCAACCGGTACCAAAAGATTGGGATTATTCCCTGCATATTTTGAGACCACAATGCTTTGAAACTAGACTCAATCACAAGAGGAATGTCACAAAGAACTCAAAAGATGGAGGCCAAAGAGAATCCTACTAAAGAATGAATGGGTCAACCAGGAAATTAAAGAAGAATTTAAAAAATTCATGGAAACCAATGAAAATATAAACACAACTGTTCAAAACGTTTGGGATACAGCAAAGGCAGTCCTAAAAGGAAAGTATATAGTAATACAAGCTTTTCTCCAGAAACAAGAAAGGTCTCAAAAACACAACATAACCCTACACATAAAGGAGCTAGAGAAAAAACAGCAATAAGCGTAAACCCACCAGGAGAAGAGAAATAATAAAGACCAGAGCAGAAATCAATGAAATAGAAACCAAAAGAGCAGTAGAACAGAGCAACGAAACTAGGAACTGGTTCTTTGAAAGAATTAACAAGATTGATAAACCCAAGGTCAGACTTATCAAAAAGAAAAGAGAAATGGCCCAAATCAACAAAATCATGAATGAAAGAGGAGAGATCACAACCAACACCAAAGAAATACAAACAATTATAAGAACATAGTGTGAGCAACTCTATGCCAGCAAATTAGATAACCTGGAAGAAATGGATGCATTCCTAGAGATGTATCAACTACCAAAAATGAACCAGGAAGAAATAGAAAACCTGAACAGACCTATAACCACTAAGGAAATTGAAGCAGTCATTAAATCTCCCAACAAACAAAAGCCCAGGGCCAGATGGCTTCCCAGGGGAATTCTACCAAACATTTCAAGAATTAATACCTATTCTCCTGAAACTGTTCCAAATATTAGAAATGGAAGGAAAACTTCCAAACTCATTTTATGAGGCCACCATTACCTTGATCCCAAAACCAGACAAAGACCCCATCAAAAAGGAGAATTACAGACCAATATCCTTGATGAACATGGTTGCAAAAATTCTCACCAAAATCCTAGCCAATAGGATCCAACAGTACATTAAAAGGTTCATTCACCATGACCAAGTGGGATTTATCCCTGGGCTGCAAGTTTGGTTCAACATCCGCAAATCATTCAACGTGATACAATACATTAACAAAAGAAAGAACAAGAATCATATGATCCTCTCAACAGATGCAGAGAAAGCATTTTACAAAGTACAGCATCCTTTCTTGATCAAAATGCTTCCGAGTATAGGGATAGAGGGTACATACCTCAATATCATAAAAGCCATCTCTGAAAAACCCACAGTGAATATCATTCTCAATGGGGAAAAGCTGAGAGCTTTCCCCCTAAGGTCAGGAATGCAGCTGGGATGTCCCCTATCACCACTGCTATTCTACATAGTGTTAGAAGTCCTAGCCACAGCAATCAGACAACAAAAAGAAATCAAAGGCATCCAAATTAGCAAGGAGGAACTCAAACTCTCACTCTTTGCAGATGATATGATACTGTATGTTGAAAACCCACAAGACACCACCCCAAAACTGCTAGAACTCATACAGGAATCCATAAAGTGGCAGGATATAAAATCAATGCACAGAAATCAGTGGCATTCCTATACACAAACAACGAGACCGAAGAGAGACAAATTAAGGAGTCCATCCCATTTACAATTGCACCCAAAACCATAAGATACCTAGGAATAAATCTAACCAAGGAGGCAAAGGATCTGCACTCAGAAAACTATAAAATACTCATGAAAGAAATTGAGGAAGACACAAAGAAATGGAAAAAAGTTCCATGTTCATGGATTGGAAGAACAAACATTGTGAAGATGTCAATGCTACCTAGAGCAATCTACACATTCGATGCAATCCCCATCAAAATACCATCCACTTTTTTCGATGAAATGGAATAAATAATCCTAAAATTTGTATGGAACCAAAAGAGACCCCAAATAGCCAGAGGAATGTTGAAAAAGAAAAGCAAAGCTGGCGGCATCACAATTCCGGACTTCCAGCTCTATTCCAAAGCTGTCATCATCAAGACAGTATGGTACTGGCACAAAAACAGACACATAGATCAATGGAACAGAATAAAGAGCCCAGAAATGGACCCTCAACTCTATGGTCAACTCATCTTTGACAAAGCAGGAAAGAATGTCCAATGGAAAAAAGACAGTCTCTTCAACAAATGGTGTTGGGAAAATTGGACAGCCACATGCAGAAGAATGAACCTGGACCATTTCCTTACACCACACACAAAAATACACTCCAAATGGTTGAAAGATCTAAACGTGAGACAGGAGTCCATCAAAATCCTAAAGGAGAACCCAGGCAGCAACCTCTTCGACCTCAGCCGCAGCAACTTCTTCCTAGAAACATCGCCAAAGGCAAGGGAAGCAAGGACAAAAATGAACTATTGGGATTCCATCAAGATAAAAAGCTTTTGCGCAACAAAAGAAACAGTCCACAAAACCAAAAGACAACCCACAGAATGGGAGAGAATATTTGTAAATGATCTATCAGATAAAGGGCTAGTATCCAAAATCTATAAAGAACTTATCAAACTCAACACCCAAAGAACAAATAATCCAATCAAGAAATGGGCAGAAGACATGAACCAATATTTTTCCAAAAAGACCTCCAAATGGCCAAGAGACACATGAAAAAGTGCCCAACATCACTCAGCATCAGCGAAATCCAAATCAAAACCTCCATGAGATACCACCTCACCCTAGTCAGAATGACGAAAATTAACAAGTCAGGAAACGACAGTTGTTGGCGCAGATGCAGAGAAAGGGGAACCCTCCTACACTTTTGGTGGGAATGTAAGCTGGGGCAAACACTCTGGAAAACAGTATGGAGGTTCCTCCAACAGTTGAAAACAGAGCTTCCATACGATCCAGCAATTGCACTCCTGGGTATTTACCACAAAGATACAAATGTAGGGATCCGAAGGGGTACATGCACCCCAATGTTTATAGCAGCAATGTCTACAATAGCCAAACTGTGGAAAGAGCCAAGATATCTATCAACAGATGGATGGATAAGTACAAGTGGTATATATACACAATGGAATATTATGCAGCCATCAAATGGAATGAGATCTTGCCATTTGCAGTGATGTGGATGGAACTGGAGGGTGTTATGCTGAGTGAAATAAGTCAATCAGAGAAAGACATGTATCATATGACCTCACTGTTATGAGGAATTCTTAATCTCAGGAAACACACTGAGGGTTGCTGGAGTGGTGGGGGGTGGGAGGGATGGGGTGGCTGGGTGATAGACATTGGGGAGGGTATGTGCTATGGTGAGCGCTGTGAATTGTGAAAGACTGTTGAATCACAGATCTGTACTTCTGAAACAAATAATGCAGTATATGTTAAGAAAAAATAAAGAAGAAGCTAGCAGGAGGGGAAGAATGAAGGGGAGTAAGTCAGAGGGGGAGATGAATCATGAGAGACGATGGACTCTGATAAACAAACTGAGGGTTCTAGAGGGGAAGGGGGTTGGGGTGACGGGTTAGCGTGATGATGGATATTGAGGAGGGCACGTTCTGTGTGCAGCACTGGGTGTTATTCACAAACAATGAATCATGGAACACTACATCAAAAACAAATGATGTAATGTATGGTGATTAATGTAACAATAAAAAATATAATAAACAAATGGGTGGTAGGAGGTAGGGATCCACAAGGGATGCTGGAGTTCCTGATGCTAATAACTCTGTAAGGCTATGAACCTGGAGGGAGAAGGGTAGGTGGCTGCCAGCTGCCAGCAATCAAGCTTCAGAGGAGTAAGCACATGGTCAAGTTTGGAGCTTAAGAGGAGTGAAGCTCACCTGAGGACCCTGAAGAGGGAGAGCTGGGGGACAATATATTAAGAACTTATTCTTCTTCCTTTCTCCTGCCTCTTCCTCAATGGGCAGACACAACCAGAAGCCAATGGACAAGGGACCCATGCCACTCACCTTGCTGGAGTGGACAGCAGCTGGAGAGTAGCAAGGAATAAATGTAAAACGTCACATTGCAGATGCCCAGAATCAGAAAGAATGACATGGAAAGAGCATAACTTTAAAGAAAGATCAACCCAAGCTCCAAAACCCAGGTCTGCCACTACTAGAGGCAAGTTATTTAATTCATGATGCTTAACTTCCATCTCCTTAGTTGCCTGAGATGTTTAACTGGAAAATAATATTTACACTGCTGACTATCTGTGAGGATTAGAAAAAATATGAATAGGGAACTACATCATGGGGCCGTGAAGTTATGCCATTAATATTATGACTCTCAACCATGATGGCGTTTACAAATTGGGATTTTGTAAGTATGTGTGATGTCCCTACTATATATTAGACACTAAGTTTGTCTCTGGGTCAGTGCATGGATCTAAATTGTGTACAAATTATCCCTTTAGTTCAGAAGCTCAAAGAGGTGGAGGGAGGGTGGGAGCTCAAGGTTCAACACAAAAATAGTCTCCAAAACTTCTGAATTCCCCAAGCTTTCAAATAAGTGTAGCATGGCAATAAAAATGTGTACTAGAGAAAAAAAAACCCTACTTTCATAACTGTATTCCATTTATTTTCCTTTGTTTCCCAAGAGATTGTAAACTATCTCTGCAGTATGATCTTTTCTGTGTTGCTCACTGCTACATCCCCAGTGTCTAGGACAAGGTCTAAAACATAGAAAATATTCCAGAAGTAAGTGCTTATTGAATGACTATGAAGGTAATGGCTGGACCAGCCACCACTCTATGAATAATCCCATTGACTTGACCATTTCTTGCATCCCTGCTCCCTCCTTGGGCCAGCACCACGGCTGTGCCAGTGATGAAGGCTCAGCTTGTGAGAGGGCATTAGATGCTCACTGTTAGGGTCCTCTCTGATCTTGACATTATTTTTGTCCATTTCCATCCCTGATAGCCTTGCTTCAGGTTATGTAAATCCACTTAAATTAACATTACAGAACTATGAACATCTAAGGGAAAAAAATGGTGTTCGAAGTTCATGGTGGTCCCCCAGCCATGGGGGTGGGGTGTCCCCCAACAGCTTGTTGGCTGTTTGGTCTTCCCTCAGAGATGGCAAGCTTCCTAACCATCTTGTTAGAAACCTCCTGGGGAAACCATTTTAATCACAACTTAGTCCACACAGAGAGGTAACTCAGACCAGGAAAGGTAAGAGCTTGGCCTGTAGCCACACAGATATTTAACAGCAGAACTGGACGGAGAGATTCCTGTTTCCAATTCTAATTCTCTTTGGCTGCTTCCGGGTGCCCCGTTTCACCACAAAATGAGGCACCACAAGAATCCTCTCTGCTCCTGCCCAGGCTTCCCATTCTGTGTGCTGTCTTGTTTTCCAAGCAGCCTCCATAGTCACTTCACAGAAATAGATATTAAATAGGCAAAAGTATCTCAATGGTGTGCTCATTCTTTTTTGTATAACAAATTTGCCTGTCTGCTGAATATATTAGCATTCACTGTGAGGTGTTTCCAAAGAGACCATGTATCTATTGTAAATACCTTTCAATTCATTTTGGAATCACAATAATTATGTAACTACTTTAAGAATGTTGAGTTCCATTTTCTCTGTGTATTAGCAACCTTTTCTGGACTACCTGCTCTATTGAGTCCATTTTAAAAATGTCATTAACTCCATTTAATAGATGAGAAAACAGTGGCTCAGCAATTTTAAGTCACTGGGTCCTCGTCAGGCACAAAGAACACGGGGATGTTGATCTTAGATTTGAATCTTAATCTCTCTGGCTCTAAGTTTAGAGTACTTTCCATTATGATACAGTTTCTCCTGTCACCAGTTTGAATGAATTAAAGTGACCACTTTGAGTAAGAGATTTTGACACTCTAGATTTTCATCCTGCCAGATACGTTTGTGTGATGGATGTGCTGAAACCAGTTGGTGACTCTCTCTACTGGTTGAAATACTTGTTGTTTTCATTGGAAGTTCCAGCTGCCGTGACAGAGGTCAAACACCTTCTTTCTTCCAGATGTTTGGTTTGGTGGCAGGGAAGTATGGTGGGGTGGCTTAGGAGGTAATAATGGTCAAGAGGATTTCAAAAGCTGAATGAGAATTTTTGTGGAACAAGAATCATTTAGTACAGGGAGACATTTGTATCGGTTAAGTATAGGTAATTCTGGCTTCGAAAGATGTGACTCCTTCACTAGCTTTATCGTTGTTTTCCAACAAAGAGGCTAAGAGTGAGTTATTTTCTCTGTATTCTGTTTAACTGTGTTTTGAAGAGCTGAAGAGAAGAGAGATTGAGAGTACGTGGTGAACCATCTGTGTGCCCTGTGTCTTTATGGGAAGTAGGAATCTGAAACCATTAAATCATAGATTGACTCGTCCTGAAATAAGAAAAAAAAAATGTTTTCTAGCATCAACAGCCGTGCTGAGAATCATTTAGTTAAACCTATTGTGAAATTTAAAGAGGTGTTAAGTTCATGGTGCCCACCAGCCAAAACCTCTCCCAACAGCCAACGTCTTCACCATCATCTTAGACATTTCTTGAGGAAATTGTTTTTCCAATAGACAGCTCAAATTGCCATCTGCCCTTTCAAAGAGAATAACTTTGGATGTTCTTTTCATGAGAAGCAAAGGATTAATTGGTGTGAACAAAATGGACTGTATCTGATTTTGCTTCTGTGGTTGAGGGCATCACTGTTCTTGCTCCTGGGTCATATGTTAGGAAATTTAAATATTCTTTTCACCCCACTCAGACCTCCCTCTAAGTTAGAGATCTCAGGAGCCCACGCCCTTTTTGTTTGCTTATTTTTGAATAAGGGTATATTTTTCTGAAATGTTATTACTGCATTATCTGGACATGGATCTTGCGTTCTCGCACAGAACCTACATGATCTGATTGTGTTTTAGTAGGTCTTTATCTGACTATACCAATTCATCAATTCCTATTGATTTTGAACACTCCTCTATTTACATGGATGATTTTCAATAATCAAGTCTAGTGGAATTTGAATTGGGGCTTTGCTGTTGTTTTTCTTTTCATCCTCAAAGTGTGAACATAAGCCCCTATTTATTTTGTTGCTGCCAGCAAACGAAGTGAACGTCCATTTTTGTTTTCATGTTCAAGAGAAATCTCAACATCAGAAGTGCAGAGATGAAATGCCTTTACATGGTTTAGGGTCCCTTGACTCCCCTCCCATTGCATGTTGTTTCCATCAAAAGGTGGGAAGAGGTAAGTTGCCTGGACTCTTCTCTTCCATGTGATTCACCAATGGTTTGTCAGGTGACAGTACCCCGCTCTGTTACACGCTGTTCTAGGGAATGTGATCCTGACAGAGGGTGTTCTGCGTGGCACAGAGGAAGGGTGTGGCTCTGCCATCACCAGGACGTGGGGATCCCCGGATCAGCCCTATCTGGACGATTGTTTCCAGTGTGCTCACAGGGTGCTCACAGGACTTGAACATGGTGGGGCGTACTCGGGGCCGAGAGAATGGCGCTGGCATCCGCCCAGATTGTTCTTGGAGTGTCTCTGTGTCTTCAGTCGCCCTCACACTTCACTCTTGCCTTAGAGGATGCTCTTACCCACCTCAGGATTAATTTCTCAACTGAACCCTCAGGCCTCTCCCTCCCTCTGTGTTCCAAACTTTGCTACCTAGGCATTCCTGTTCTCAACAAACTCTTAACTGATCCTCTCCTGCTGGAGTTGTTGGTTTGTTTTTCTCTAACATCTGAATTTACTCACCACCAAAGGCTTAAAACAAACATCTGGCAGCTACTACTTCCTGCCTATTCATTAACTCCTAGCAATCTGGGCTCTGGCCCCACTGGCCATTGAAACTATGCTCTGTAAAAAATGGCACGTGAATGTCTTAAGCATCAAAACACAGGTGTTTCCTTTCCACTTAATTTCGTTAGCTGCTTTAAATTAATTACTTACATCATCTTGGCCCTTGGCTGGCATCACACTCGACTCTCTTGTGTCTTGTGGTGTTCACCATTTTATGTGTGAATTATTTCAGCTTATTTTGGAGAAAGGTTGTTCTATTATTTTTCCTTTTTTATCCCATAAGAAAACATTGCCAAAAGTTCTGCTGTGGACTTTCATCTTCTTTCTCTCTATATGCTAGCCAGTGCTTTTTTCTCTTTCTCGCTCTCTCTCTCCATTCCCCCTCCCTCTCTGTGGGTGTCTTTCCCTCTCTGTGTGTCTCTCCTCTCTCTTTCTCCCACTCCCCCGCTCTCTCCCTCTCCCTCTCTCTCTCTGTATTTCTCTCCCTTCCTCTCTCCCTCTCTCTCTTACTCTCTCTATTAGATATCGAATGCCAAGGTTTATCCACGCATGCAACTTTTTTTCTTTAAATTTTTTATTGTTATGTTAATCACCATACATTACATCATTAGTTTTTGATGTACTGTTCCATGATTCATTGTTTGTGCATAACACCCAGTGCTCCACGCAGAACGTGCCCTCCTCAATACCCATCACCAGGCTAACCCATCCCCCCACCCCCTCCCCTCTAGAACCCTCAGTTTTTTTCTCAGAGTCCATTGTCTCTCATAATTCATCTCCCCATCCGATTTCCCCCCTTCATTCTTCCCCTCCTGCTATCTTCTTCTTTTTTTTTTCTTAACATATTTTGCATTATTTGTTTCAGAAGTACAGATCTGTGATTCAACAGTCTTGCATAATTCACAGCGCTCACCGTAGCACATACCCTCCCCAGTGTCTATCACCCAGCCACCCCATCCCTCCCACCCCCCACCACTCCAGCAACCCTCAGTTTGTTTCCTGAGATTAAGAATTCCTCATATCAGTGAGGTCATATGATACATGTCTTTCTCTGATTGACTTATTTCACTCAGCATAACACCCTCCAGTTCCATCCACGTCGTTGCAAATGGCAAGATCTCATTCCTTTTGATGGCTGCATAATATTCCATTGTGTATATATACCACTTGTACTTATCCATCCATCTGTTGATGGACATCTTGGCTCTTTCCACATTTGGCTATTGTGGACATTGCTGCTATAAACATTGGGGTGCACCTACCCCTTCGGATCCCTACATTTGTATCTTTGTGGTAAATACCCAGTAGTGCAATTGCTGGATCATATGGCAGCTCTATTTTCAACTTTTTGAGGAGCCTCCATACTGTTTCCCAGAGGGGTTGCACCAGCTTGCATTCCCACCAACAGTGCAGGAGGGTTCCCCTTTCTCCGCATCCCCGCCAACATCTGTCGTTTCCTGACTTGTTAATTTTAGCCATTCTGACTGGTGTGAGGTGGTATCTCATTGAGGTTTTCATTTAGATTTCCCTGATGCTGAGCGATGTTGAGTAGTTTTTCATGTGTCTGTTGGCCATTTGGACGTCTTCTTTGGAAAAATGTCTGTTCATGTCTTCTGCCCATTTCTTGATTGGATCATTTGTTCTTTGGTGTTGAGTTTGATAAGTTCTTTATAGATTTTGGATACTAGCCCTTTATCTGATAGGTCATTTGCAAATATTTTCTCCCATTCTGTGGGTTGTCTTTTGGTTTTGTGGACTGTTTCTTTTGCTGTGCAAAAGCTTTTTATCTTGATGGAATCCCAATAGTTCATTTTTGTCCTTGCTTCCCTTGCCTTTGGCGATGTTTCTAGGAAGAAGTTGCTGTGGCTGAGGTCAAAGAGGTTGCTGCCTGTGTTCTCCTTTAGGATTTTGATGGACTCCTGTCTCACGTTTAGATCTTTCAACCATTTGGTGTCTATTTTTGTGTGTGGTGTAAGGAAATGGTCCAGGTTCATTCTTCTGCATGTGGCTGTCCAATTTTCCCAACACCATTTGTTGAAGAGACTGTCTTTTTTCCATTGGACATTCTTTCCTGCTTTGTCAAAGATGAGTTGACCATAGAGTTGAGGGTCCATTTCTGGGCTCTCTATTCTGTTCCATTGATCTATGTGTCTGTTTTTGTGCCAGTACCATACTGTCTTGATGATGACAGCTTTGGAATAGAGCTGGAAGTCCGGAAATGTGATGCCGCCAGCTTTGCTTTTCTTTTTCAACATTCCTCTGGCTATTCGGGGTCTCTTCTGGTTCCATACAAATTTTAGGATTATTTATTCCATTTCTTTGAAAAAAGTGGATGGTATTTTGATGGGGATTGCATTGAATGTGTAGATTGCTCTAGGTAGCACTGACGTCTTCACAATGTTTGTTCTTCCAATCCATGAACATGGAACTTTTTTCCATTTCTTTGTGTCTTCCTCAATTTCTTTCACGAGTATTTTATAGTTTTCTGAGTGCAGATCCTTTGCCTCCTTGGTTAGATTTATTCCTAGGTATCTTATGGTTTTGGGTGCAATTGTAAATGGGATGGACTCCTTAATTTTTCTCTCTTCTGTCTCGTTGTTTGTGTATAGGAATGCCACTGATTTCTGTGCATTGATTTTATATCCTGCCATTTTACTGAATTCCTGTATGAGTTCTAGCAGTTTTGGGGTGGTGTCTTTTGGGTTTTCCACATAAAGTATCATATCATCTGCAAAGAGTGAGATTTTGACTTCTTGTTTGCCGTTTTGGATGCCTTGATTTCTTTTTGTTGTCTGATTGCTGTGGCTAGGACTTCTAATACTATGTTGAATAGCAGTGGTGATAGGGGACATCCCTGCCACGTTCCTGACCTTAGGGGGAAAGCTCTCAGTTTTTCCCCATTGAGAATGATGTTCGCTGTAGGTTTTTCATAGATGGCTTTTATGATATTGAGGTATGTACCCTCTATCCCTATACTCTGAAGAGTTTTGATCAAGAAAGGACTTTGTCAAATGTTTTTACTGGATCTGTTGAGAGGATCATATGATTCTTGTTCTTTCTTTTGTTAATGTATTGTATCACGTTGATTGATTTTCGGATGTTGAACCAACCTTGCAGCCCAGAGATAAATCCCACTTGGTCATGGTGAATGATCCTTTTAATGTACTGTTGGATCCTATTGGCTAGTATTTTGGTGAGAATTTTTGCATCCATGTTCATCAGGGATATTGGTCTGTAATTCTCCTTTTTGATGGGGTCTTTGTCTGGTTTGGGGATCAAGGTAATGATGGCCTCATAAAATGTGTTTGGAAGTTTTCCTTCCATTTCTATTTTTTGGAACAGTTTCAGGAGAATAGGTATTAATTCTTCTTGAAATGTTTGGTAGAATTCCCCTGGGAAGCCATCTGGCCCTGGGCTTTTGTTTGTTGGGAGATTTTTGATGACTGCTTCAATTTCCTTAGTGGTTATAGGCCTTTTCAGGTTTTCTATTTCTTCCTGGTTCAATTTTGGTAGTTGATACATCTCTAGGAATGCATCCATTTCTTGCAGGGTATCTAATTTGCTGGCATAGAGTTGCTCATACTATGTTCTTATAATTGTTTGTATTTCTTTGGTGTTGGTTGTGATCTCTCCTCTTTCATTCATGATTTTGTTGATTTGGGTCATTTCTCTTTTCTTTTTGATAAGTCTGACCAGAGTTTTATCAATCTTGTTAATTCTTTCAAAGAACCAGCACCTAGTTTTGTTGATCTGCTCTACTGTTCTTTGGTTTCTGTTTCATTGATTTCTGCTCTGATCTCTATTATTTCTCTTCTCCTGCAGGGTTTAGGCTTTATGTGCTGTTTTTTCTCTAGCTCCTTTAGGTGTAGGGTAAGGTTGTGTGTTTGAGACCTCTCTTTAAAATTTTGAGATACAGTTTCATGTAACAGATCAAAATATACCTTAAATCTCTAGTGTATGGCTTTGTTCTAGTCTCCTGCCTGATCACATTCTCTCCCCCCTTTTTTTTCTCTTTTTTTAAAATCCTCTTTCTTTTTTCAAACAACTTCTTATCTTATCAATTCCTTTTATAAAATTTTTTATAATTTTCATCTTTACAGTCATATTCTATCCCTTCATGGTATCAACCCTTATTTTTGTACATATATTAAGTTTCTCTTTCCTTAAAATTTTGGGAGTCACTTTCTTCTAACAGACCAAAATACACCCAAAATCTAGTGTGTGGCCCTGATCTATGCACCAGCCTGATCATATTTGATCATATTCTGTTTTTTTGTTTTGTTTTGTTCTGTTTTTGTTCAGAGGTACAGGTCTGTGATTCATCAGTCTTACACAATTCACAGGGTTCACTATAGCACACATCCTCCCCAGTGTCCATCACCCAGCCACCCCACCCTCCCACCCCCCACCAGTCCAGCAACCCTCAGTTTGTCTCCTGAGATTAAGAGTTTCTAATGGTTTGTCTCCCTCTCTGGTTTCATCTTGTTTCATCTTTCCCTCCCTTCCCCTATGGTCCTCTGTCTTGCTTCTCAAATTTCTCATGCAAATAAAAAGAAGGAGAAGAAGAATAAGAATATAGTAGGAAGGGAAAAATGAAGGGGGATCAGAGGGGGAGATGAACCATGAGAGAGGATGGACTCTGAAAAACGAACTGAGGGTTCTAGAGGGGAGGGGGTTGGGGGGATGTGTTAGCCTGGTGATGGGTATTAAAGAGGGCACGTTCTGCGTGGAGCACTGGGTGTTATGCACAAACAATGAATCATAGAACACTACATCAAGAGCTAATGATGTAACGTATGGTGATTAACATAACATAATAAATTAAAATTAAAATTAAATAATTTAAAAATAATTAAAAAATTAAAAAATTTTAAAAAATTAAAAAAAAAGAATTCAAGAGACAGATAACTTACCAGGTGTTTGTAATGCAGAGTTTCAGCAGGAGCTCAGGGCCCTTCCTCTGTCCTCCATGGCACAGTAGAAGTGGAAGACAGTACCATCTCACTGAGGGAGGCTGTGGCAGAGTGCATGAAGGCGGTGAGCCCCGTCTGTCCTAAAGAGAGGAATGAAGTTCCTCAGCCCCATGCAGGGCTTGTACTTCCGGTGTCACTTCTCACCACCGGATGGATGCTTCGGCTCATGAGGAGTGGAAAAGAGAATTAATTAATTTTGCAGCAATTTCCAGCAGTTCGCTGGGAGAATCAACCGAAAATTGCCTACTGATGCTGATTAAGGTCTCCATCTGTGAGGATGAGGAACACAATTTGTGTGAGATATGAAGTTGCCAGAGACTTTTATGGGGATAAACACCGTGTCCTGTTGATGTGTGCGAGTGTGTACATCTGTGTCTGAATATCAAGGCTGAGTGCAGATACAGCGCTAGGAATCATGGTAATCAAGACAGAAATATCACTTTTCTGGAACTTATCGCCATACTATTCCAGTTCTCCAAGTAAAATGTCCTTATTTCCTTGCTCACATTTATGGATCCCTTTACTCATCCAATAAGCTTTCTTATGGAGATGAAAGACACTTGGCTCTATCCATTGAGAGGGTGTCAGTCACACGGAATATACAGCAGCCACTCCCTGAGGGAGAGAGTATCGATTCAAAACCCCTTAGTGCCTAAGTCATATAAACAACAACAGACCGAACATTTATTGGTGTCTTACCATGTGTTAGACATCGAGATACATGCTTTTCATACTTTAATTCAGTCATATCCAATTATACTCCTTTTAGAAATTTGGAACCTGGAAAAGAGAGGGGTTAAGTGGGATTAATACTTGTGCATTTGCTCTCTGGCCAAAGCCTTCCTCTCTTGCTTACAAGAACACACATTGGCTTTTACTCCGATGCTCACGTGGATGGAGCATATAGTGATGCACCCCATCCAGACACCAGATGATGAGGTTGAAGCACACATGGAGTTAGTAATGGGTCTAAATTCACATGGCCAGAAAGTGACAGACCTGAAATTGGCCCCAAATCTTTTAAGTCCAAGATAAGTTTTCCTTTCATACACCTATAACTGGTAGGTTCTTCTGAAAGACATAATATAGATGCAAACATTGTCACAATTTTACTTAAGATTTTTTTTTAAACATTCCAAGGGGAATAATTTATTTCTACCAGCCTTCTGACTCCAGCTCACTGCCAAATTTATTTGATGAATGTTCAAAGGCATTTGATTGTAGTTTTTATTTTATTGAATGAATTGCACACATGCATGTATGCACACATGCGCGTGCGCGCGCGCGCACACACACACACGCACGCACACACACACACACACACACACACACACACACACGGGACAGAACTGGTCCACATGTCCTAGCTTAACCAGACTGCAAAACCAGCATCCAAACAGAAAATGGCACTTTCTTCTGTTCAATTACAATCCTGATTATTATTTTTTTACATAAATGGAACTGCAGCTCGACAGCCAACAGATCAAAGGCAGAGCTGCATTAAGAAATAGTCAGGTTGTGGAGGCTGGCTGGCTTCTGACAGCTTTCAGCTGCTTTGATCAGACACCTATCAGCACAAGCAGGCACCTTTTCTTGCCTTTTGTCTGAGTCAGGAAATGAGAGAGATGAGAGCTGCGTTTTGGTCCTAATCCTAACCACTCTGCTTGACAGGAGATGAAAGGTACACCAATTACTCCTGGTAAGAGCTGACTACAGTATGCATTCATTATCCCAGTTATTATTACAAAGTACATGGTATTCTTGGGTACCTGAGGAGAGGAAATATTTAGAGCAAGTGAAGTCTCCACCAGCAATATTTGATAAGCTCCAGGAGAAGAACCCTCTGTCAACGTGTTTTCAATGCAGCTTCACCAAGAAGATGAAATCGAATGAAGGCTCCCCGTTCTCCCTGGCACCGATCTTCCAGGACAGCACCCAGCTGGGAATTGTGTGTGTGTGAAACTGTAAAATGAGAGAACACAATGCTTTATGAGGCCATATCTAAGATGAGGGCTCTTTTGTCCCCAAATATTTTCTCAAGGGCAATTTATGTTGTTGTTTTTGGGCATCAGTGGAGAGTCAGCATGTAAATAATGCATCTATTTAATAAACGAATTTTCAGTTGTAACTATGAAAACTATGCATCACCAAACATATGATCTGTTTCCAAAGGTGTTGATCCAGTGGCCAGGGAGATTTAGATCTGTGTAATGTCTGAAATAAGAACTATAAATAGAGGAATATTTGCAACTGCTTTTCCCATAATAATATGTACATTTGTGTTTGTGTGTGTGCATGCATGAGCATGTGTGTATGCAGTGATGGGGACGATGGTTTTACATCTGAACTCAGAGATCTATGGTCTATGCAACATATGTATGTTTTTGTAATCTTCATAGCAATGTTGAGACTTGGGTATTATAAGACCTCAAAAGGAGGCAAACTATGTCTCAGAAAGTTATTGTAACCCGTTCAAGTTCAACTGAAAAGTCATGACTTTTTGATTCCAAGTTTTTCTAATGTGTCTCCTTATTTTGTTGTGTTTGAGTCTCCTATTGTCATGAATTTATTTAGATATTTATGCCAGCTCATAATCTATTTTCAACCTGAATAATTTTTTCAATCTTCCAATCTTATGCTGTCTGCAAGACCAGATCATTTGTTACCTACTTTGTGCAAGTTGGTATTATTATTCTGGTGAAAATAACTCTATCTACCTCACAAATATCCATAGGACAACTCACTTGTGATATGTAGTAGAGTTAGTTCTGTGTATGCTTGATTTATATATTAAGATCTGAGCTCTCAGAAGATATGGCCACATCTTATTCTTCTTTGTATCTCTAGCTAGAACAGTGTCTGACAAAAAGAACAAAAGTATTCAGTAAATATTTAAATTCAACTGAATCTAATTACTAGAAAACTAGTCATTATATTGCCTACAGGGCTCCATGGCAAGTGGTTCTTCTAAAATTCTTCTATCTACTTTCTTTTTTCTTTTTTCTTTTTTTATTAAGTTATGTTAATCACCATACATTAAATCATTAGGTTTTTTTAAAGTTTTTTTCCTTTTATTTATTTATTTTTAATAATTTTTTATTGTTATGTAAATCATCATACATTACATCATTAGTTTTTGATGTAGTGTTCCATGATTCATTGTTTGTGTATAACACCCAGTGCTCCATTCAATATGTGCCCTCCCTAATACCCATCACTGGGCGAACCCATCCCTCCCACCCCCTCTCCCCTCTAGAACCCTCAGTTTGTTTCTCAGAGTCCATCGTCTCTCATGGTTCATCTCCCCCTCCGATTTCCCCCCTTCATTTTTCCCTTCCTGCTATCTTCCTCTTCTTCTTTTTTTTTTTTTTTAACATATAATGTATTATTTGTTTCAGAGGTACAGGTCTGTGATTCAACAGTCTTACACAATTCACAGCACTCACCATAGCACATACCCTCCCCAATGTCTACTCATAGCATTTTTTGTTTAGGGCCAACCTTTTACCTGGAAAGAAGTTGTGGTTAATTCATTTTGATAATTCATGAGTCCCAGAATCTTCCAACACTATCCAGCCTTTCCATGCATCCACAAGAAGTCTAGCTTTCAGGAAATGACTTTTTCATAAGAAACACTAATCTAAAAAAATTTAGTCTAGTAACTTCTCATAATTAAAAAATAGCATCTAGGTTAAAAAAAATAGTGGTTCTCCTTCTGGTAATGGTGAAATATTTTGTACAAAACAAAGCCTCAGATAACAATTTTAAACTCTGGAATAAAAATAAAAATATATATAGACATAACTAATTGAAGGCATGGGAGATATTTCAATAGCAGATAGAGCTGGAGGAGTGTTTCTTTTGAAAGAATTATACTGGAAGAGATGTTCTAGGGCAGGGAAAGGAGAATTTTGAAATCCATGAGAAGAAGAAGATTCAAATTCACCATCATTCAATGGAAATAGTCGTCCAACCTGAGGGCAGAGACTGAAACTGGGAGGGACTTTTTAGTCTCCATCCACTAGAGTGGATGCATGGAAAAGCTGGATGGTGTTGGAAGATTCTGGGACTCATGAATTATCAAAATGAATTAACTACAACTTCTTTCCAGGTAAAAGGTTGGCCCTAAACAGAAAATGCTATGAGTAGAATATGAATAATTCAGCAAGACTCAGTTTGTCCCAAGGAAATGAAGGGTCCATTGAAGGAGAAGGGAACAAAAGCCATCTGATCTCTAGAAAGAGACATAACATTCCATGACAACAATAGAGAGTTTTAGGGTTGTGAAGCTTAAAACGTTATTCTGCCTACCTCCACCTTTTAAGAGTATAAGAAAACCAATCACAATCAAACTTGCAAAGAGAAAAGTATTTTGGTCCAATACCATAAAAAATGATTATAAAATAAAGAAGGAACAGAAAATAACAATTTCTTCGGAGAAACTGAGGGCATATCAGAAAGACAGGTCTGTAAAACAGATGAAACTTTTAGCCTAATATATTAAAATAAGCTAAATAATCCTAATGAAATGTGAGAAACTGTGGAAAATACAATATTTAGAACTTGAAAAACATGGATGATTAGGCCAAGAAGATCTCACATTCCAGAAAAGGGAACTCAGAGAAGAATTATGAATAAAGAACCATTTCAGAAAGAAATAGTATACCAGTAGGGTATCAAAAGCAAGTAGACAAGTAAGCAACATAGATTATGCCTCAGTAGATTAGAAGATGTAAAGAAAAACATTAATGAAGAAAGGCATTCAGAAAAAAGATTCGAGAATGATGTAGAAAATAACCAAGAGGGATTTAACATCCTTATATTAGGAGTTAATGAAGAAGAAAAACAAAGCAATAATTGAAGAAATAATTCAATAATTTAGGAAAATGTTTCTGAGATAAGAGAAGATTTGAAAGTACAAGTTGAAAGAACATAGAGCACAGCTGGGAAAATCAACCTACAATAGGCATTTTATTAGTAATTTATTATATTGGGGCGCCTGGGTTGAGCAGTTGGTTAGGCATCCAACTCTTGATTTTGCCTCAGGTCCTGATCTCAGGGTCATGAGGTTGAGCCCCATGTCAGGCTCTGTGCTCAGAAGGGAGTCTGCTCAAGATTCTCTCTCTCCCTCTCCCTCTGTACTGCCCTTCTCCCCCACTGTTGCTCACATGTTCTCTCTCTCTCTCTCTCAAATAAATAAATAAATAAATCTTTAAGAAATAATTTATTGTATCATTAGACTGTAAATATATGTGCATTATTAATTAATTATATTTCATTATTAATAATTACATTATTAATCTTTGGGAATATTAAGCAAAAACATCAAGTCACTTGTGATAGGAAAGAAATCAAATTGACATCACAGTTTTTGGCTATAATGATGTGAGCAAAGACAGTAAAATATTATATGTAACATAATCAGGAAAGGAAAATATAAGCCACGGATGTATGTCCACCAAATTGACCTTCTAAAAGCAAGAAAACATGATAAATATAAGACTAGAAAATATAGCACACAATTATCAAAACTTAGAGGGAACATAGACAGTGTATCTGCATAGTCAAATCCAAAAATACTGCATTGATTACCACATAGGAATTAACTACACAGATGTTATTTCTTCAATTTGGCTGGTACAGGAAGGTGAAAGAGAGAGAAGGTGAAAAGTTATTGCCAGTTTCAAAATTGCTAGTGGTAGAGCTCTAAGCAAAAGAGGGCTCAATGTATTATATAAAGTTATTGTATGAAAGAAACTATTAGGGTAAATGCATTCCCCAAATGTCAGCAATTACATTTTTAAAAAGACAAATTAAATAAAGTTATAATCAAAGATTTTTCAGATTGGCTATAAATGCAAATTCTAATCCAAGTCTTCTAAAAGGGACAAATCCAAAGCAAAGAGAGCACAAGAGTAAATGTTAAAATTGTGAGCGATGATATGTTAGTTAAATATGAAGAAATAGAGCAGAGGTCATGATTTTGATACATAGTATGTTCAAATCTGACATCTCAGAACAAAAAGCATTGCCAGAGATGGAAAAGGACGCTCAAAAATGTTGACTACAATAATGCACAAATGTTCTATAACAGTTATTAAAATTATGCATACAATACCACAAGAATCAATATCAGGAATCGAAGAAGTAGCATATATGTTCTATAGATGTTAAAAGAATAATAAATACTATGAACAACTTTATGCTGATAAAATCAACAACTTAGATAAAATAGGCCAATTTATTGAAAGAAACAAACCAAGAAAACTTTCTCCAGAAAACTTTGAAATTGATTAACTAAATGGTCCTACATTTATTTGAAAGTTAAATGTGTAGTTTAAAATTTTTCTATTAAAAAGACTTTGGACACATGTTGTGTCACGGGTACATTCTATCAAATATTTAAGGAAGAAACTACTCAGACTCTTGCAGAAAATTGATGAGGAAGGGTTAGTTTCACACTAGTCACATGAGTTTCAGCATTACCTTGATACCCAAGCAAGATAAAGAAGACATTATAGGAAAAAAACAGACAAACAAACAATCCTCCATGAAATAGATGCAAATATTCTTAACATGTCTTACAGGACTGGAGAATGATCAACACTGCAATAGCCAATAATGTGGCTCTTCTTATTGTTAGACCTATAGTAAGAGATACTAGATAGCCATTAGAATTATGCTGCCAAAACATTACTGCTCAGTGAAACTATTAAAATGTAACTTTATATGCGCCCTGTGATCTCAATATAGTTCAGCAGAATAAGTCACATTTAGATAAAAATGTAAGATCAGAAGTGATTTTTTTCTGTATTTTCTATATTTCCAAAATGTCTACAATGACAATATATTATGCTAGTATCATATTAATTTACTTGAAAACAATATATATTTACTTTCTTTTATTATATATATATAAGTTATTATTGTATTAAAATATATAAATATATTTGCATTTATTTAATAAGAATATATATTTAATATCTATGTTAAAAGGAGATGGTTTATTATTTGCAGTATGTCTAAATTTTACAGGCAATTTTGGGAGACCATTTTCTTTGTGTCTGTCTCCTTTCTCAGCACTTTATCTACATTTCCTTTCTTAATTTTCCCAGATACTATAGATATACCATGTGTGATACTATTTCACACATAAGGAAACCAAAACCAGATCTTCAATAAAATCCAAAGTCACCTGGCTTATAAGATTCTATATATTTATATCCTGGACTTTAGCAATAGAGTCCACTCTTCATCATTATTCCATTCTGTCCTTTGAAAATAGTTTAAAATGAGCCATATTTATTCTCCCGTATCCTTTATTTCTTTTCTTTTCTTTTTTTGTCTAAGTAATCTTCCACAGCCAAGTTCTCAATGTATTTTTAAACAAGTGCCCATCACTCCATGCCTTGTTCTTTCCTGATGACTACCCCTGCCCCCAGCCCCCAAATCTTGAGCCTTCTCTTTCCAGTCTAAATATCTTCAGTTTTGTACATTTCATTCATCAATCTTTATTCCTGGAGACCCTTCCATTCTCAGGACACATCTGGATGCGGTTTAGATTGGTCTACCGCAGATGGTATTTTTGTTGAATTTCAAGAATTCTAACTTCTCTGTTCCAAGTGAAAATAATTATAAACTTCAGTTCATTAAAAAAGTTAATATTGACCTTTTAAAAATTCTGTACTTTATTGCACTTGTTTTACTTTTCCTTTACTGTTAATTAGTAAAAATATACACATGATACAAATATTGAAATGAAGCAAATGAGGAACTTTCTGGTTCAGTAAGTTTTATGTAATTTGGAATAGAGCAATGAAATTATTACATAATTTACATTTTACATGCCACTATTTCCATCTCTGAGTTAATTCTCACGGAGCTAATCATGACATAATCAAGCATTATAGCAAAATATATGTACAGAAATACTGAAATAAACTCCATTCATTATCAACCCTCTATCCATATAATTATTTCAGCAAGTAAGAACTGCACTAAAAATGGATATCTTATGTATTATTTACAATGAGTTGTTTTGGTAAATAAAGATATTAAAGATTAAATAAGTAAATAATGTATGATCCCTTAAATGACACAAAATGATACTAAATATGGATATAGAACTTAAAATGATTTTCTAATATATTATTTCAATTAATATTTTCAAACAGCAATATGAGAAAGGTATTATTTCCATGTACAATTAAGGCTTAGAAACGGATGTTCATATATATTAAGTAACATGTCCAAGGTCAGAATTTTTTATGTGGTAAAACCTGACCTCTCCTTCAATTACCCTGGAGGTAATTCATATTTGTTTTTGCTGTTTTGTTTTTTGTATAATGCTTCATAGCTGCTTGTGGATTTCTATAGCATACATGTATATGTCCATACAAATACAGTTTAAAGTGTTATTGTTAACTCTACGTAGTTGATAGTTGGAGCCATTATTACTGTGTAAATTGCTAAATACACCAATCCTTTCCCAAACAGCTCTGATTATGCACATTCTTTTATGGTGATTTTACCCTAAACTTAGCCAGCTGTATTGCATTCTGCTCTTCAGGAAGGTTAATTAGGGAGTGATTTATTGATGGCATTCAAAACTCTTTATGGCTAGGTCATGGCCTGTAATGTCTGACTGCTTGTCTACCAGGATATCACACTCCTTGTTTGCCTTGGAGCTATAAAAAGTCAAGCACAGGACCTCTAATTTTCCTTCCTTAGATTTGTCCTGACTCCATGTACGTACTCGTTAAAATATTAAAATGCATATACATAACAAGGAAAAAAGGCAAGAAGACGAGTAAATACTATCATAGTTATAAGTCTGAGTATTATGTTAATGAAAAAACGGTATTTTAAAAAGTTGGTTCATACTTTAAAACAGATTGTTTATTATTCTGGTCATTCTCCTTTTTTTTCTCCCTGTAGAAAATAAATTATGTATTTATTCTGATTCCTTGGGTGAACAATTGTTCAATTCAACAAGTAAGGGATTTTAGAGTTAAAGTCCCTTAAAGAAGGGACAGGTGGAGAGGTTCACACCAGATCTAAAAGCACCCAGCACAGATTATGGCATATGGTAAGAGCTCAGTAAATGAACAGAGTTTTAAATGAATTTTAAATGAACAGTTTTTGTGAAAATGAAAGAAAGAGTGTTTGTAAAAGTGTGTGTTTTTTTTAATTCCAGTATAGTTAGCATACAGTGTCCTATTAATCTCAGGTATACAATATAGCGATTCAACAATTCTGTACATTACTCAGTGCTCATCATGAGAAGTGTGCTCCTTACTCCCCACCACCTATTTCCCCCATCCCCCACCCATGTCTCTCCGGTGACCATCTCTATGTTCTCTGTAGTTAAGAATCTGTTTCTTGGTTTATCTCTTTTTTTCCCCTTTGTTCATTTGTTTTGTTTCCTAAAGTCCACATATGAGCAAAATCATATGGTATTTGTCTTTTTTCTGACTGACTTATTTCACTTAGCATTATACCTTCTAGATCCAACCATGTTGCAAACTGCAATATTTTCTTCTTTTTTATGGCTTCTTTACCCATTCCTCTATTGAAGGACACTTGGGCTGCTTCCATAATTTGGCCATTGTAAAGACTGCTACAATAAACATGGGTGTGCATGTATCTCTTTGAATTAGTAAATACCCAGCGGTGGAATTATTAGATTATATGGTAGTTCTATTTTCAGTTTTTTGAGGGCTCTCCCTCAGTGGCTGCACCAGTTTGCATTCTCACCTACAGTGCCAGAGGGCTACTTTTTCTCCATATCTTCACCAACACTTGTTTCTTGGATTTTGATCTTAGCCATTCTGACAGGTGTGAGGTGATATCTCATTATACTTTTATTTTTTATTATGTTATGTTAATCACCATACATTACACCATTAGTTCTTGATGTACTGTTCCATGATTCATTGTTTGCGTATAACACCCAGTGCTCCACGCAGAACGTGCCCTCTTTAATACCCATCACCAGGCTAACCCATCCCCCCACCCCCTCCCCTCTAGAACCCTCAGTTTGTTTCTCAGAGTCCATCGTCTCTCATGGTTTGTCTCCCCCTCCAATTCCACCCCCCTTCATTTTCCCCTTCCTGCTATCTTCTTCTTTTCTTTTCTTTTTTTTTTTAAACATATAATGTATTATTTGTTTCAGAGGTACAGATCTGTGATTCAACAGTCTTGCACAATTCACAGCACTATCTGTATGTCTTATTTGGAAAAATGTCTGTTAGTGTTTTCTGTCCAGTTTTAATTGGATTATTTGTGGGTTTTTTTGTGTTGTGTAAGTTCTTTATATATTTTGGATACTAACCCTTTATCAGATATGTCATTTGCAAATATCTTCTCCCATTCAGTAGGTTGTCTTTCAGTTCTGGTGATTGTTTCCCTCGCTGTGCAGAAGTTTTATTTTGATGTAGTCCCAATAGTTTATTTTTACTTTTATTTCCCTTGCCTCAGGTGACATATCTAGAAAAATGTTGCTATAGCTGATGTCACAGAGGTTATAGTCTGTACTCTCTTCTAGGATTTGTATGATTCCAGGTCTCACATTTAGGTCTGCAATCCATTTTGAGTTTATTTTTGTGTATGGCTTAAGAAATGGTCCAGTTTCTTTTCTTTCTTTCTTTCTTTCTTTCTTTTTTTTTTTTTTTGCATGTAGCTCTCCAGGTTTTGCAGCCCATTTATTGAGAAGACTGTCTTTTCCCCAAGGCATATTCTTGCCTCCTTTGTTGAGGATTAATTGGCCATATAATTGTGGGCTTATTTCTGGGTTTTCTATTCTGTTCCATTGATCTGTGTGCCTATTTTTGTGCCAGTACCATACTTTCTTGATGATGACAGCTTTGTAGTATATCTTGAAATCTGGGATTGTGGTACCTCCAGTTGGCTCGTCTTTTATAAGATGGCTTTGGCTATTTGGGGTCTTTTGTGGCTCCATACCAACTTTAGGATTATTTGTTATAGTTCTGTGAAAAATGTTGCTGGTGTTTTGATAAGAATTGCATTGGAACTATAGATTGCTTTGGGTAGTATGGACATTTAGACAATATTTGCTCTTCCAATTCATGAACATGGAATATCTTTCCATTTGTTTGTGTTGTCATCTATTTCTTTCATCAGTGTTTTAGTTTTCAAACTACAAGTCTTTCGTTTCTTTGGTTAGGCTTATTTGTAGGTATCTTATTGTATTTGGTGTAATTGTAAGTGGGATTATTTTCTTAATTTCTCTTTCTGTGGATTCATTATTAGTGTATAGAAATGCAACAGATTCTGTACATTGATTTTGTATACCATGATCTTACTAAACATATTTATCAGTTCTAGTAGTTTTTTGGTGGAGTTTTTGGGGCTTTCTATATATGGTATCATGTTATCTGCAAATAGTGAAAGTTTTACTTCTTCCTTACCAGTTTGGATGCCTTTTATTTCTTTTTGTTTGATTGTTGTGGCTAGGACTTCCAGTACCATGTTGAATAAAAGTGGTGAGAGTGGACATCCTTGTCTTGATCCTGATCTTAGAGAAAAGCCCTCAGTTTTTCACCGTTGAGTATGATGTTAACTGAGTTTTTCATATATGACCTTTATTATGTTGAAATATGTTCCCTCTGAACCTACATTGTTGAGGGATTTTATCATGCATTGATGTTGTACTTTATCAAATGCTTTGTCTGCATCTATTGAAATGGCCACATGGTTTTTATTCTTTTTCTTGTTGATGTGATGTATCACATTGTTTGATTTGTGAATACTGAACCACCCTTGCATCCCAGGAATAAATGCCACTTACTTGTGATGAATGACTCTTATTAATGTGTTGTTGGACTCAGTTTGTTAATATTTTGTTGAGAATTTTTGTATCTTTGTTCAGGAGAGATGCTGGCCTGCAGTTCTCTTTTTTTTTTTTTATAGTATCTTTTGTTGGTTTTTGTATTAGGGTAATGCTGGCCTCACAGAATGAACTTAGAAACTTTCCTTCCTTTTTATATATTTCTAGGAATTTTTCCATTTCTTCTGTTGTCTAATTTGTTGGCATATATTTCATAATATTCTCTTATCATCCTTTGCATTTCTGTGGTGTTAGTTGTGATTTCTCCTTTTTCCTTTCTGATTTTGTTTATTTGAGTCCTCTCTTTTTTTTTTAAATGAATCTGACTAAAGGTTTATCAATTTTGTTGATCTTTTCAAAGAACCAGCTTCTGGTTTTATTGATCTGTTCATTATTTCTTTTGGTTTCTATTTCATTTATTTTGGTTCTACTCTTTATTATTTCCTTTCTTCTGCTGCTTTTGGGTTGTGTTTGTTCTTCTTTTTC